>NW_003101676.1:160081-326040 GCF_000003855.2 Blastomyces gilchristii SLH14081 | reverse complement strand
TGTTTCCAAGACACTGTTCATGTAATAGAAAAGTATTAGATTGATTACAGAGTATCTGACAGAGAAATACTTCTCTTATAATATTTATTCCTGACTTTGATATCAAGATTCTGGAAGCAGGTGATTAATCATGAGAGAATTGAGTGATAATTAGCATGCTCAAGAATAGACTGACCGTGTGACTGTGTCTGAGACCAGAATCAGAATTTTTAATAGTCTTATTATCAATTTAACTGATCTTATTACACAGTTTTAACATTAGATAGTAGTTCTATACTGTCTCAGTAAGACTTACTGTCTACTCTTATCACATTTTCTAAATAAGATTATGATTTTCACTTCTTAATTTAAATTATTTTTATTGCTTTAAATGACTCTAAATCTCATTTGAGTGTTACTAAAAAGTATTACTTTTCAAAAAATTAAAAATAGTCTAAAAAAAACCTTAAAATGTCTAAAAATAGTAACTTTATGCTAAGAATGAGACTAAATAAGACTAAATGAAATCACTTTCTCATTTTTTTCAAGTCATGGTTTCATTTTAAGATCTAATATATAGTCACTTTTAGACTGGCCGCTGAGATCATGAATTTCATATTTAGTCTCATTTAATCTGATCTTATATATTTCTTGATGTGAATTCCGCTGAGACTAGTCATTAAAAAAACATGCAAAGTGACTATATATCAGATCTTAAAATGAAACCACAACTTGAAAAAAATAAGAAAGTGATTTCATTTGATCTCATTTAGTTTCATTCTTGATATAAAGTTACTATTTTTAGACATTTTAAGGTTTTTTTTAGACTATTTTTAATTTTTTAAAAAGTAACACTTTTTAATAACACTTAAATGAGATTTTAAGTTATTTAAAGCAATAAGAATACTTTAAATTGAGAAGTGAAAATCATGATCTCATTTGAAAAATGTGATAAGAGTAGACAGTAAGTCTCACTGAGACAGTATGAGACTACTATCTAATGTTAAAATCATGTAATGAGATCAGTTGAATTAGTAATGAGACTATCAAAAAATCTAGTCCTGGTCTCAGACACGGTCACACGGTCAGTCTAGTCACTTTGCATGTTTTTTTAATGACTAGTCTCAGCAGGATTCATGCTAAGAAATGTATAGAACTAGATTAAATGAGATTAAATGTGAAATTTATGATCTTGACAGCCAGTCTACTCAAGAAGACATTAACTTTTGAACTCTTATAGACTCTTGTAAGTGTATATAAAGACCTGACTTATAAAGGCTTCTGTATACAACTCTGAATATTAAATAACTATCTTATCAAGCTTAAAAGTATACAGAACAGTGATAGAAGATGTTATATCTCAGTCACTTATATATCTGTGCTGAAGAATAATAACAATGATACAGATGCTATGAACTGAGTAGACTCAAATGTCTATGTATAAGCAAGAGTCTCTGCTGTCTGAACAGGCTTCTGAGTCCCTGAGATTATCTCTGAAGAAGTTGTTAATTGATGTCAATGAGAGATATGCATCAATTGTAACTGATCAGAATATATTACTTTTAACTACTGATCAGTCTATATATCTTCTCATTTCAAAGAAAGATTAATATTAGCAGTTCATGTCAAGTTGTCAATTACATTGCATTGAAGAAAGATTTGAAAGACAACTATAAAGATACTCTGATGAAACAGAGAAAAGATTAGCTTCTGTTTAAATTCATAAACAGAAGCTTGAAGAGGTTGAATAATAACAATTTAAAGAGAAAATGATAATGAATGTAATTCTTGTATCTACTGTAGTTGATAACATGTATAATATGAAAACCATGATAGACAGCAGTCTATGCTATTATACAATGATTAAATCTTCAGTTATAAGATATTACAATCTTCAGTGTATTCTCTTATTAAAACTCTGAGTTCTCACAGAATTTGATGACTCAAAAGACATTTGTATCTGTTACATGATGAAGTTAACTATAGATGTTGAAGAACATCAATATGAAGATACCTATGCATATGAAGTTAATAGTCTTGATTATAATCTTATGTTAGAACTTATCTAGCTATCTGAATAAGATATTTTATTAAATACTTAAAACAGAAGTTTAATATTCTCTAACAATGATAAAATTCATGAAGATGATATTTATAAGACTATGAATCTTACACAGATCTCTGCCAATACTTATGAAATACTCTGAAAAAGAAGTCATTGATGAAACTGCTGATAAAGTTACTGACAGTAGAATCATATATCAATCTATTCTATCAGTCTGACTGATATTAAGAAAGCTCTAGAGAAGTTATCTTATATCATAATAACAGATTCTCATACAAAACTCTCTTACTAATATTATGAATATCTAGATATCTTCTGATAAGATAACATTATAAATATACTTCTCTTATAAAGCTTAGAAGTAGATCACAGTATCAAGTCAGAAAAGAAGAATAATAAAAACTCTTAGTTATCATAACACTCTTTTTATAATATGTCTTGAGATGAACTTCTTCTTCTTTAAAGAACACTCAATAATCTGTTGAATAAGAAATTTATATATATTAGTAACTCTTTCACTGCAGCTTCTATTCTCTTTGCAAAGAAATCAGATGAAGAACTCTGATTCTATGTAAACTATTAAGATCTGAACAGATTGATAAAGAAAGATTGTTATCTCTTACTTCTTATTAATGAAATTTCAGCATATATTGAATGAGCTTAATAATTTATAAAGCTAGATGTCATTGCTGTGTTTTATAAGATTTGTATTTCTGAAGAAGATGAATGACTTACAGCATTTTAAACATGTTATAATCTCTTTGAATGAGTAGTCACATTCTTTGAACTGATCAATGCTCTCAGTATATTTCAGAAGTATATCAACTGAGTACTCTGAGATTTTCTTAATGAATTTGTACCTGTATATCTAGATGACATTCTCATCTTCACTAATGAATTCAGAAAGAAATATCAAGAGTATATATGAAAAATACTATAATAATTATGAGAAGCAGAACTATCAATAGATATTAATAAGTGTGATTTTAAAGTTAAGAGTATAAAATACCTAGGTTTTATCATAGAAGCTGATAAGAAAATTTAAATAAATTCTGAGAAGATCTCTGTCATTCTTGAATGAGAAGCTTCATGTACTATGAAAGATGTATGAAACTTCATTGAATTTACTAACTTTTATCAGTGATTTATATGAAACTTCTCAGATATTATGAGATCACTTACAGAACTTATTAAGAAGAACTCAGTATTTCAGTGATCAGTGAATACTGAAGCTGTATTTATATAAATAAAGAAGATATTTATTAATATCTCTCTGCTAATAATATTTAATTCTGATTATAAGATAGTTGTTAAAGCTGATTTCTCTGACTATATCATAGAAGAAGCTATATTATAATATAATAATGAAGATATCTTATAATTATATATCTTCATATCTAAGAAACTGAGTTCTGTTGAATACAATTATAAGATCTATGATAAGAAACTTCTTATAATTGTATACTATCTAGAAGAATGAGACTCTGAACTCTGAAGTGTCTTAAAATTTAAGATAATCACAGATTATAAGAATCTTAAGTATTGTATAATTATCTATAAGCTTACTGAACATCAGATATAATAGTCTGAGTTATTAAGCTGTTTTCATTTCACTATATACTATCATCTTCATAGTCAGAACTTGATGACAGATGCTATTTTATAATGAGAGTAAGAGATACCTTCTGATATAATAAATATCTGTTGAATGAACTGAGAACATCAGCTCTTAGATCTGAAGATATTAGTTAATCAAGATAAAACAACTTATAACACTATATACACTTCTCTGATTAGAACACTCTCTCTTTGACCTATCACTGATACTGATATTAATATCTCAGCTTCTTCTACATTAAATGAACTGTGATATATAATAGCTCAGACTGATTAACTTCTTCAGACTCTCACTGAAGCAGTATAATAAGAAGTGTCTTAATTTTCTTCAGAATTATGTATAAAGATTGACTTCTTAGAATGTTCAATTAATAATAATAACACTCTGTGATTTTGTGAATGATGTTAAGTCTCTCAGTCTGAACCTCTATATACTTGAATAATATAAGAGATGCATGATTCATATATAACTGATTATTCAGATTATGAATAACTGTATTAAATAATCTTCTAAGAGTTCTACTGATCTGAGATATTAAACAGTATCAGATGCTTTATTTGAAACTGCAACTACTGTTCTTCTATTATCTTATGAAAGAATTATAGAAAAGATCTACTGAAATCACTTAATATTTCTGATAGAATCTGATAAAATATAGTAATTAACTTCACTATTAATTTATCTGAGAGTAAGAATTATAAGAATATTCTAATTATTATTAACTGATTGAGTAAGAATATAATATTAAAATCTTGTAATAAGATGAATACTGAACAAGTTACTGAAGTCTTTCTATATAGCTCATTCTATTGAATATATAACTTACTGAGATCTATAGTATCTAATCAGAGCTGTTAATTTGTAAGCACTCTCTGAATAAGAATCTGTCAAGTTCTTAAGATTATATACTATTTATCAACTGTCTATCACTCTGAGTGTAAGAATAAGTGCTCGCAGGCGATTATTCGGGTGTTTGCAGCTTGGCGTGATATGTACTGTTAACTACTAGAAGTATTCACAGTAGGAAGATAAAATATAGAGGTCAAATGTATAATAGCATTCAAGCTGAGTTGTGAATAGTATTTGTGAACTCCAGTCTATATAGTTATGTGTAGTCAAGGGCCGCTAGCTCTATTGATTATGTAAGAGATAGAAATAGAGATAAAGAATCTGTAAGAAGTGAAATTTCTTACATATTTCTCTCTCTCTAAGGCTTTGTTCACAAAGCCTTTCACTGAGTGACTTCATAGAATCAGCTCAGCACTGCAGTGATACTCACTAAAAACTCTTTATATCTATAAAAAACCTCAGTGAGGAAAAATCTCTTATCACTGTGAAGAGAAAAGAGTCTGTCACTCAGTTTCTTATTCTGTAAGATTCTTTATAATCTACAGATTCTTCTCTGACTATTATACAGATTCATCTCATATCTTTCATACAGAAGAGTTTCAGTTGACTCTCAACTATTTTCATAAGATTCTTGTGTGATTATCACACAGATTCATCTTACAGATGAATCACTCTTTGTGAGATCATTCTTATTAAAGAGAAACATTTATAAGTTAATCTTTCACTTATTCTTATAAATCATTGTTCTTTAACACTATAGAATTGTGAGAAATTTTTCATTCTTTTATCAACTCTGTAGAATTATAGAATCAAGATGTTCACAGTCTGCAATCACTCTTTGTAGTCATATAGAAAGATTCAGACCTGTGATTCATAATCACTCTTGTTTACTAGAGTGATCTAACTGTTTCACAGAATCACTCACAGTGTAAGCAAATCTCTCTAGAGTAGTATAAATATCTCAGATCTGTCTGTGAAATCTTATCTTCTTTTCTCTTTTTCTATAACAGCTCTCATTCTCATAAACTGTGAGTATTCTCATCTGTGAAGTATTTTCATTCAGATGATAGAGAGAGAGTGTTTCTGACAATGTCTGTATATTAATTCAAGAACTTCTCAAGAATAAAAAATTTTTCAATTTCAATATCTTTGCAACAATGTCTGACTGCTGCTGAGCTTCTTGTGAGTATTTCTATGACTTCTCTGATCACTTTTTATCAGCTGATGAAGTGAGAATGCTGTTACTCATAACTGTGTCTTCACTTCTCTCAGCCTCATCACTGCATCTGATCTTCAGGCCAGTAGCTCACTTCATTCCTCTCTCAGACCAGTCCCTGGCTTCAAGCAGTGCAGTTTCTCTCTTTGCTATAAGTCTTCTCATAAGTAATTTCTTACAGATTCTAGCTGACAGTTCTTATAAAGCTTCTGATATTGTCAGTGTCTTCTGCAGTCTCACAGGCCTATGATCACTCTCTCTCTGCTCACACAATCTCTGACCAGGCATATGTGAATATGCCTAGGTTTCTCATCAATGATTCTCACACTGTGGCGCATTTCTGCAATTTCATTATCAATGAGAGATAAGTCTCTGAGTACTCATAAAATCTGAGTAATTAAGATAATGCAAATGTCATGAATTTGTAATAAGAGTTAGTCTGAACAGATGAGCTCTCTCTTCATATCTTAATTATTTCTGAGCTGAATACTTCAGTACAACTGAGAAAGTGAACACAGCTTCATGAGAAATATCTGATCACACACACAGATGATCAGCTCTCAAGGCCCTGCTGCAACTGTGTATGCTCTGATATTCAGCTTCTCTGAAGTCTGTGTATTTCTAGTGATCTTCACATCAAATGTAACAATTATCTGTATCATAGATATAATACTCTCTGCTTCTTTGAAGAGAAAAATTGATAGTTGTGAGAGATTTGAGTGTCACAGATATTAATGATATGAATATGAGTTTTCTTTATTTTTTCTTTACTAGTCTCTAAATTGTATTCACAGTCCTGTTTATTTTCTTGTTTTTTAACTTTAATAAGAATATGATTTCTTCTTTTCTTATGTACACTGCAGACTGTTCATTTCAGTAGAAACTCATTATCTTATAGACTAGGATTTATAAATGATAGTGTTAATGTCTTTATTACAATCAGATTCTTAGTGAAGACTGTGTTATTCTAGCTTATCAGAATTCACAGTATAAAAGTCATGTCTCAGCTTCTGCAGATGTCTTATCTGTCTGAATGATTCTTAAGTGAACTCATTCATCTTACTAGAATACTCTTGTCACTGAATCTTGAATCAGAGCTTATAATCTCACTTCTCTGAGTTAATAATTTCTTTAATCTGATATTCTCTTTCACTCTCTAGTGCTTTGTGAACAGAGTGATGAGTCACAGAGTTCTCTTCTAAGAATTTCTTATATTCATGAAGTAAAGAGATATAAAAAATATTGTATATCTGTAACTTAGATGACAGTTTTAATCTATAGAACTGTAAGCTAACTTTCTTTATAATCTTATAAGACTCTATCTGCAAGAGATTCAGCTTCTTACTAGATCTTTATATAGTAATGTTTTCTAGACTCAGTCAGACTTTATTATCTTTCTTGAAACTCTTTATAATATACTTGAAGTTATAGTATCTCTTCTGATACTCTTGAGCCTTTCTCAAGAATTCACAGACTTTCTCTCAGATCTTCTGAATTCTCTCAGCCTGTTCACAGATATTATCACACTTTATAGTGTACTCTCATGAGTTTATCAAGATCATTCACAGATGAGTCTCAGTGAGTATCTCAAAGAGAGTTTTACCTGTACTGATATACTTTGAGTTGTTGTATATAAACTCTGTAAGTGATAATCAATGCACTCAGTCATTCTGATTGTAATTGACAAAGCATCACAGATACTGTTTTAATATACTTATTGAATATTCTATCTGATTATCTGTCTGTTAATGAAAAGCTGTGCTTAAATCTTATAAGATCTTCAGTATAGTTATCAGATCAGATCAGAACTCTTCTATGAAGATTAATTCTCTATCTGAGATAATGTTCACAGATAATTCATACAATCAGATCACATTATAAATGAAGATATGAGTTAAATTCTTTAACTTTAAGTTCTTACAGATGAGTATAAAGTGTGTTATCTTAGTAAAGTGATTTACTATCATCAGTACACTGTCAAAGCAGATATCATATATATTCTTGCTTTCAGAGAGGCTCACAAGAGTATTCATTTCTAGCTGTTCTCAAGGTTTTCATAGAATGAGTAGAGAAGTAAGTTCTTCATATAGTCTGAACTGCACTATCTGTGAATTCTGATAAATAGTATAAGAATTCACTATCTTCTTCACAAGTTCTTGTATCTTCAGTCAGAAGTATTTTCTTATAAGCAACTTATGAGTTCTAGTATCTATAAAATAACCTGTTAGAGAAGAGTCATGATATCTTTTAATAAGTTCTATATATAGAAACTTATTCATAGGTATATAAATCTAGTCCTCTCTTTATAAGAGATTATTTAAGTCTCTTCAATTCTTTGTTTCTGCAGAATTAATCTCTGTTATAAGCAGTTTCTGAATATACTGAGTATATTCATTCTTCAGTTGCAGTTCAGACAATCTGAATAGAAGATCTTATAAAGACTTATACTCTGTTTTCTCTTACATCAGGTCTTCTGTGATACTTCTCAAAGCTCATAAATTCTTCAGATTATAGATACTCTCTTCAAGAATTCTTACAGAGATTCTCAGAGTGTTGACTCTCAGTGTTATAGAGAGTAGTTGTATAGGCTTCTTCTCTCTCTCTTTTCTCTTCTCTCACAGAGAATTGAGAGACTCTTCAGTCAATCTCTTTGTAACACTCAGTCTGAGCATTCTGTAAAGCTTTTCTGTCTTCTCTAGTCTCTCTGTATCTATCATTCTGATCTTCTTAACATAGTCTGATCTGTGAGAGAGTCTGTTTACTAAGTTCTTAATTCTCTTAATATATTCTATCTTAAACCAGAACTCACTTAGTCTCTGAGCTCAGTGAACCTGTCACTGTGAGAGTTTCTTGATTAAAGTAAACTATTATAAGCTATTATAATCAGTTCTAATAGTAATCACTATTATGAGACTTTTGAAGTAGTGATATCAGTGATAAAAGAATTTCACTATTATAAGAAGCTTTTAATTATAAATATCATAGTTGATCTTCATGAGTTGCATCTTCTGTGAGAAAAAGATCACTGAAACTCAGTTCTTATTTAACTGTAGTTATGAGACTATTTCTGAAATTGTAAAGAAGAAGACATCTGTCTTCAATCTGATTAAGAGTAAGAGATTAAAGTGAAACAGTATTACTATATCTGTAAATACCTGTTTTAATCTTATAAAGACTCTGTGAGCTTCTGAGATAAGAAAGTTCTTATAGTTCTCTCTTCTCAACAATCTTTTCATTCTTCATTTACAGAATGATTTCTTCTTATTTTCACTCTTCAGCATATCTGTAAGAGTCAAGAAGATTCTTATAAATATAAAGATAAATCATCTATAGAAATTCACAAAGCTTAGAAAGATCTGAATCTTGTAAATACTAGTTAACTTCAGTCATGATAGAATAGTCTCAATCTGTGAAGATTTCATCTGAATATTATCTGCAGTGATTATATATTCTAGGAAATTAATTCAGCAGACACTGAAGTTATACTTTATAAGCTTAATATATAGTTCTGTCTTATCTAAGATCTTTAACACACTTCACACATGCTCAGTGTGTTCTTTCTTCTTCACAGAGTACATCATCACATCATTCAGATATATTATTATGAAGATATTCAGATATGTATGAAGTGTTTTATTAATGAAAGACTGAAATGCTATAGAGATATTAGTCAGATTAAAAGATATTACTAGATATTCAAACAATCTCAGTACAGTTCTAAAGACAGTCTTTCATTCATTCTCAGACTGTATTCACAGCTGTGTATATACATTGATCACATTCAGTTATATGAATATAACAGCTTCTGTAAGACAGTTGATCACATTCTCAATCAGAGACAGAGAATAGTGACTCTTTATTATCTTAAAGTTCAGATCATGATAGTTTACACATAATCTGAGATCTTTATTCTTCTTCTTTGCAAACATCACAGAGGCTTTCACAGAGACCTGTGAAGATCAGATAAAGTCATTCTTCAGATTCTTCTTCACATAGATCTGCAAGACCTCTGTCTTATAATAAAAGAGCTTATAGATTGATTCTTAGAAGAGTTTCTATTCTTCTATCAAATCTATTATCAGATTCTTCTTACAGTGAGAAGAAAGCTCAGCTGCCTTTACTAAGCTGAATATCTCTGTGAGATCTCAGTATTTCTCTGATATCTGAAGCTCAGTTTTCATGACTGTGAGATTCTCAGATACTTATAAAGTCATTATATAGATAGACTTGTCTTCTCTAATCAACTCTGCAGCATTAACTGCTTCTATCTCTGTGAGTAAGTCTGTCAACACTGATCAGAAGTATAAATCTGACTTGTGAACAGCTATGTGCAGATTGTGTCTTTGAAGTTATACAAGTCTTAAGTACATATCATCTGCAATATCTGTGATAATCACAGTTTCTATAAATCTTCTCCAGGTTTCAGAGAGATCTTGCAATTCAAAGATGACTCTTATAAGTCTCTCAGTTCTCAGATCTGAGTTCTCATACTCTGCTTATTATAAGAGCAGGTTCTCAGTCTTCATCTTTCAGCTCATTCACTCTGCAAGCTTTAGAAACATCACAGTGACCTGAGATTCTAAGTTCATCAATACTTCTCATGCTTGCAGAGCAGTAGTACTGCAGTGCAGTCTCTCTCTATAAGTAAGCATTTTCATCAGAGAAGTAACAGATTCAGGTATTAGCTTCAGAGCTCTTAAGAAGGCTGTTACTAACTCTGTTCATAACTTCTTAAATTTCTATTTTAATTTATTCAGACAGTTTGCACAGAGATGTTCTGATTTAGAATAGATAAAGCAGAGTCTCTTTTTCTTAATCTCTCTGTTATATACTCTGTTCACAGAAGCTTATGAAGCTCTCTCTTTCTACTCAGTAGTCAGATATGAATCTCTCTGTGTCTTATTATCTTTTTCTGATAAATCTGTTCTCTGTTGTTCTAGCTCTCACAGAGCTAGTTAGTGATTCACTCTCTGCAGATCTATGACTCTCACAGTGATCTGTAAGTAATGAATGAGAGTCATCAGTTTTTTCAGAGCTAAGAACTTAGAGTCTTATTTAATGAGCTTGTTCTGCATATCTTTATTCAGTCTCTTTATAAACATCATTATTCAGGTCTTGTTTCAGAACTCTGTTTTCACAGATCTCAATTCACATCATAATTTCATGAAGCACTGTGAGTAGTCTTTATCAGATTTCTCATCTCTTTTTCTAATATTAATGATTGCAGCTCAGGTGTTCTCTGTTCAGCTTACAGAGTTTCTCAACTTATTCTCTAGATAGATCTTGAGAACAGATTATCAGAATCTCTCATGATCATTCTCTAGATAATTTAGCCAGTTCTTAGCTTCAGTGTAATAGAGACCTGTTATTGTATAGATGATAGCTTCTTCATCTTTCATATCACACAGCTGAGCTTGTGAGTCAATTTCAAATACAAACTTGCAAAAGCTTTTATAGATTGTGATTTGATAAGTAGCCTTAAGTAATCACAGCTTAAGAAAGTTTCTTTTCAGTTCATAGGTGTCTCTGAAGATCATGTCTAGAGACTCAGTTCAAGAATGTTTGCAGACAGTAAGCATTTCTTGTAGAAAAATAGCTTGATTCTGTAAGAGATGCTCAAGAATGTTCTTCACTGAGATTGATTCATTCATGAATTTGAAGAGTTTCTCTATCTGAGATGCAGAGAATGATGTTCTGTGAGTGATTGATAAGTTCTCTGAGACTTCTTTCACAGAGGTTATTCATGGTTCAGATGACTGCTTCTGAGTGTCTGTAGTAGAGTTCACAGAGATGAGAGTATGCAAGTTTCTAGTTCTTTCAGTCATAACAGGCAGTTGCTGACTGACTGAGCTTGAAATGTAAGAATAAGTGCTCACAGATGATTATTCAGGTGTTTGCAGCTTGATGTGATATATACTGTTAACTACTAGAAGTATTTGCAGTAGAAAGATAAAATGTAGAGGTCAAATGTATAATAGCATTCAAGCTGAGTTATGAATAGTATTCATGAACTCCAGTCTATATAATTGTGTGTAGCCAAGGGCCGCTAGCCCTATTGATTACATGAGAGATAGAAATAGGGGTAAAGAATCCGCAAGAAGCAGGATTTCTTACACTGAGACTAATAATGCATCAGAATGAATGATTTAGACTGTAAAGAACTATCTTTATAAGTTCTGTAATTATTTACAGAATGATTAATATAATCTTCTTCTATATACAGAGATCACTATCAATGACTGAGATGCTGTTTTAATAAATGTAAGTCTGTTCTTTCTTACATATAATTATTATATAAAGATGTTAAATCTTCTAGAGATTACACAGTTCACACTGAATCTCTACAATCTGATTCAAATTGTTAATAATATAGTAATAAAGCTCTGAGATATCTGTGACTGAGTAGAAGTCTCTATGATAAGTACTAAACAAGATTAAGAAGATTAAGTTAATATCTGATAAGATTCTACAGAGTAGTATAAGATAGAAGATCTTGTATAATTAAATTTTAAAAATATACAGATTACATACTCATTCTGTACATTGAATTATTATTATATAAAATACATAGTGATAGAAGTTCTAGATAGTTATAACTACTGTCTTAATACTCTATCAGAGATTTATAATATATTTTATATAAGTCTACTTCACTATATTATCACTGATTCATTTTCTTCTCAACTGACTTCTAACTGATAACTGTCAGAGATCATAGAAAAAGATAATGAGCTTGAGTGAGAAATTGAAGATATTCTTAATAAGAGATTCTGCAGCTGCAGCTGATAATATTTTATGAAATAAGTTAGCTATAATCATCTGATCTGAACTCTGAGCTCTGTATTATCTGAAACAGTGACTCTTGACTGATGAGAACTACTTCTGAAAAAGAAAACTAATGTGATTAGCTGTGTCTGATCAATTATATAGACTATTTCATTACACTTCACAGATTTCTATCAAAGCTCTGATTCTCAGTCACTAATTCTCAGCTGAAAACCTATGAAATTTCTATTCTTTCATCTCAAAGTTTCACTGTATATATTACTATATATGTGTATAAATATTCACTCTGATCACTGATTTCTGCACTTTTTCTTTTCTTTTCTTCTTTAATATTTTTCACTTTGTTATATAAGATCTATAAATATTATACTGATCTATTCAGCGTAGGCCTCTTACACTTAATAAGCTTATTCTATATATTTTTATTTAGTCTTTTTATAAGTATTATTATTTTAAATCTTGTTTCAGAGCTCTGTTTTCACAGATCTTAATTTATATTATAATTTTATAAAGTACTGTAAGTAGTCTTTATCAGATTTCTCATCTCTTTTTTTAATATTAATAATTACAGCTCAGATATTCTCTATTTAATTTACAGAGTTTTTTAACTTATTCTTTAAATAGATTTTAAGAATAGATTAGTAAGATCTCTTATAATTATTTTCTAAATAATTTAGTTAATTTTTAACTTTGATATAGTAGAGATTTATTATTATATAGATAACAGCTTCTTCATCTTTTATATTATATAGTTAGACTTAAGAGTTAATTTTAAATACAAACTTATAAATGCTTTTATAGATTATAATTCAGTAGATAGTCTTAAATAATTACAGCTTAAAAAAGTTTTTTTTCAGTTTATAAGTATCTCTGAAGATTATATCTAGAGACTCAGTTTGAAAGTGTTTATAGATAGTAAGTATTTCTTATAGAAAAATAACTTAATTTTATAAAAGATACTTAAGAATATTCTTTACTAAGATTAATTTATTTATAAGTTTAAAGAGTTTCTTTATTATAGATATAGAGAATAATATTTTATAAGTAATTAATAAGTTCTCTGAGACTTCTTTTATAAGAATTATTCATGATTTAAATAACTGCTTGTGAGTATCTATAGTAGAGTTTACAAAGATTGAAGTATACAAGTTTCTAGTTCTTTCAGTTATAATAGATAATTACTAACTAACAGAGCTTGAAATGTAAGAATAAGTACTTATAGATGATTATTCAGATATTTACAGCTTAATATAATATATACTAATAGCTACTAGAAGTATTTATAATAGAAAGATAAATATAGAAGTTACATGTATAATAGTATTCAAGCTGAGTTATAAATAGTATTTATGAACTTCAGTCTATATAGTTGAGTGTAGCCAAGGGCCACTAACTAACTCTATTGATTAGATTTCTTACATAACTACTGTCTTAATACTCTGTCAGAGATTCATAATGTGTTTCACATGAGCTTGCTTCATCACACTGTCACTGACTCATTCCCTTCTCAACTGACTTTCAACTGGCAATCACCAGGAATCATAGGAGAAGATAATGAACTTGAATGAGAGATTGAAGATATTCTTGATAAAAGGCCCTGCGGCCGCGGCTGACAATATCTTATGAAATGGGTTGATTATGACTGTCTGACCTGGACCCCAGGCTCCACGCTATTTAATACAGCAGCTCTTGACTGATGGGAACTACACTCACTTCTGAGAAGGGGGGGCTAATGTGGCAGACTGCGCCCGATCATATAGACTATTTCATTACACTTCATAGATTCCTGCCGAAAGCTCTGATTCTCGGTCGCCGATCCTTAGCTGAGGAACCCATGGAGTTCCTATTCTCCCGCTCCGAAGCTCCACCTCATACGCGTATAAATATCCGCTCCGATCACTGATCCTCGCACTTTCTCTTCTCTTCCTTCTCTAACATTATCCACTTTTGTTATATAAGACCTATATCTTAATGCCGAACTATTCGGCGTAGGCCCCTTACAATTAACATTTAAAGTTGATTATAATTGATTTACAAAGGCGAGTGTTAGGTGGAAATGAGCATTAGGTGGTTGATTACATTATACCAGCATAGAAGAGGTATTTATTTATTTTTTCATGTCAGACAGCATCGCATCTGAGTAAAAACAGATTTTGAATGTTCACGTTGAGATTAACAGACAGTCAGGCGAAAGCTCAGTAGAAATTGTGAGAAACACATAAGATTTCTCAAAAAACAAAATATAATAAGAATAAAAATATATCAAATACAGACAGATGAACAGTCAAAGAAATTTTGAAGGCAATGTACATGTACATGTACTTTGCTTTCCACATCAAAGATTTCAAGAAAGGGTTGACAGCCTGAATGTTGCTTGAAACTCGGCGAGAATAGGAACGAATGTTAAGGGGAAACAAGATAGAATCCGTGCCTGGACATCATATGAGGCAAGCCATGGATCGGATGAATAGCCCTGTTGCGCTGATGAATTTTGGCGGAGGTTGTTTCGAGGAGAATTGTATGCAGATCTATTTATAGACAAGGTCTGAAACCAACTTGACTTAAGCTAGTCAGATTGCATCACAGCAGAATTTTTTTGGTTTATTTTTCATGATTATATTATTATTATTTGTTTGCCATTGTGGACTTCGGGTGTATCTATTCAATTCCTCTTTGTTGTATGTTCGTCGGGGAATTGGTACGGGCACAATGCATTTTGTGTTTTGGCTTGTTTTGAGGTCGGCCAGGATACTGCTTTGGATGAAGAATTTTGAGTGCTAGTGATATTAACCGTATTTAAGCATAAAATCGCCGTCGTAAACTAACTTCCCGGTTGACGACGTCGAGCTGCAATCTCTATAAGCATAAGAATAATGCTAGGCCTTGTCTTGGAATGCTACTATAGAACCCTCCAAGCGTATCTTAGTTGTGATTGATTGCCCTGTTGACAATCCCGTTTGAAAAGGTCGTTAGTCAGGGGTTGCCGTGGAGGTTGACGTGAAGTAAATAAGTTGAAGTTTGCAGGCAAAAAACGCACACAGCTTGAATCAACCTGCCGTTTCACATCTCAAGATCCTTACGCAGTGAGTAGCTCACAGAAAGCAAAGAATAACAACAGTCAAGATTATAGAGTAGGCCCTGGTGTCGTATCGAGCGGAGAAGAGTACGCTGTAAATTGCTATGGATTCAGCTGCCCTGCCTGGACTAGGTAGATCTATAACTAATAAACCGCCGACATCCAGCCCTAATAAACAAACAAACAATCCTGGGATTTCCGCCGCCGCAAGCTCCGACACAGCTCAGCCTCACCACCAACCCCGACACGGTCACAGAACCACCAGGCATCGCTTTTCTCTCTTTCTCTCTCTCACACACCCCTCCCTTCTATTCTCTACAGTAGGGATGAGCTCCTGATTGACTGTTAAATTGTCATTCCTGTTTCACGTCTTCTTTCGCTTTGTCCGTCCTACTTTTTTGACCTTGTTCCTGGCAGCTAAGTTAGTTAGCTATCTTTCTGCCTTATTTTTACCCACGTCGATAACACAAACGAGCAAGCGCATTACATATTTACCCTCATTCATTGACCAGAACGGCTATCTAATACCTAACACCCTACAGCAAAACCGTTTGTATAATTATCGCTATCGTTTTACGAGCGAATAACGTACTAAAGCGAGCGTATTCGGTTTGGGATACATATACGGGGTGGAGAACATACCAGCAGTTTACAAGACGGCCATTAGGAGGGGCTACACAGACCACTTTATATACCATACCACAACATACAGTTAGCCCTTCATTATGTTTGGGTCACTTCAGTTCCCTAGGGTGAAGATGCTTCTTCATGCCTTCCAGGGCTTCGTCGTGTTTCTGGGCTGGGCCCTTACCATCGGCGTGTTCACACAAAAGGGAAGCACAGATGGTCGGACGGCGTACTATTTTGCTCTGGTATGTGCGATTTACCCAGGGAGGAAAATCCAAAGAGCTATTAGGAGCAGAAACTCCGGTTGCTCTAGCTCCAAAAGGGACTCAATTGCTAACTGTCTCCCCCCTTTTCTTTTTTTTTGGGGGGAGCCATGTAGTGTTGGATCACCGCCCCCGCCCTTATCTACCTAGCCGCAGTGCCCCTATGGCCGCGAACACGAAGGTTCGGCAATGCGTATGCTTTCGCAATTCTCGATGTGCTATTCGGGATCCTCTGGTTTGCTTCATGGGTGGCTGTTGCATCTTACGTCGCCGCAGGCAAAAGTGGAGGCAATAAAGATGATGACGAGGATAAGGAGAAAGAGGGCAAGAGTGGCTGCGATGCGTTCAAATTTGGCACCCCCGCAAAGTGCAACCTGAGCACAGGAACTGCCGTCTTAGGCGTGATAGTATGGTAAGTAGGGCTTTGTAAATTCTTCCCAGCCACTGAGAATGTACTCAACGTTAAAACTAACTCACATTCTCCTCCACCTCCTCCCACCAGCCTGCTCTTCTGCGTTACCTCTTACATGTCCATCCGCAACCTCTCAGAATACCGGCGCAGCGGCACCTTGCCCTACGAAGGCTCTTCTTCCGACCCCTCATTCGCCGCCCACTCCAAAGCCGCCTTCTCCTCGAATCCCGCCCACGACTTCGAAGATGAAGACGACCGGGACGCCGAATTCCGCTCCGGCCGACGCTCCACAGAAGGAACGGGCGGCGGACCCTCATCATCATCCCTCGGATACCGCCGAGACCCAGACGACGAGTATACGCTACTACATAACAGCGAGGCGGACGATATGGGCGGAGTTCCGCATGGAGCAGCAGCAGCACCCCCCATGTATGACCCCACGAGGGACCACGATGGTGGTGTAAATAGCACCCCCCTGCCGGGCGCCAGTGATGCTGGTCGCAGTAGCTATTTGCATGATTATGATACCAGCTATACTGGTGCGTATGGGGCTGGGCATCGATCACAGGCGTCGGGGAGTTTTAATGATCGGTACGCGGATCGGTAGGGGTGGGTTGTATTGGTTGATTGATCTGAAGTGAATAAAATATAAAATGATTTTCTATTTTGTCTCTTCTCTCTTTTTTTTTTTGCTGCAGGTGTCTTCTTTTCTTGTCCCCCTTAATATATATGTTACGAGTACACAACCCCCCGCCGGAAGTGTGTTTTAATTTTCTCATGTACGTTTTAACGGATATGCCACCATTTTGAAGCGCTGGTTGTATCTTCCATTGTTGGTTTGCGATGTCCATTTTCTACTGAAGTCTGATTTTCTTTTTTCTTTTGTTTTATACCGGAAGAAATGCGAGCGACAGTGAAATGGGTGAAAGGGGGGAAAGAAAAATGATTGTCTCCTTTCTTTGAGGTCCATATTTTCGTTCATGATCTGTGTCGTTTATGCTTATGTTTTTCGGTTTTAGCGTACGTATCTTGTTCCCACGCGAAGCATGTATGTATGCAATATACCCAGGTACATGTGCAGTACCTACTTTTCTCCCATTTTGCTCTTTGGAGGGAGGATCTGACGAGTTTGTTTTTTCCATTCTCAAGCATATCTGGCATCTTGTTTAAAGTTGATAGGAAAACTCATGAGGATTGCATGAAAGTATTCCAAAAGGATAGATACCATTTCAGAAATTCATAGATCAGGGGGGAAAGCCAGGTTGTCAGATCTTTTTATTTCTATTAACTGCTCCAGGTAACTTAACAACATGTTCATTCGCAACTCAATCATTTCCGTGTCCGTATTTTCACATAACAACTCTACCCACACAGGTAAGTAGGTGCCTAGTAAAACAAGCTCAGATAAAATCCAGGGGCACATCTACATCGTATCCCAGAAGTAGGAAGAAACATACAAAAAAAAGTTCGCCATCCTCCCACTTTCTAAGCCACAAAACCTGAACACTCAGCAGCTACAGCCCACGGTGCATCCCCACAGTCTATTCATCCCACGATCTTCCCGTCTCAATTTTCCGCCTCACGCGCTCTCCCACCTCCCATGCCCTTCTCCAGCAGCATTCTAATCATCATAATCATCATCCCCATCCCCATCCTCGTTCTCCCCCTCCCCATCCCCCCGGCTCCCACCTCTCACCTCAACAGCTTTGCCTTTCCCACTCACATCCCCGCCAAAATCACCAAGCATCCCCCCCTTCCCCTTCCCCTTCCCGCTCACCTCAATCTGCGCCAGCCCAAACTCCAAGCCCATTAACTCCCGCTCTCTTCCTTTTTCTCGCCTGCCCTGCCCCTTCTCCATCCCAAACCTCTCAAGCAACTCCCCCCACAACCCCTCCGTAAACACTCTTGTCGTCTCATCAGCCCCTGCGTGATAGTACGGGTCATAAACGTCCCATTCGTCACCGCTATCCGTCGGTTCGCGCTGAGTCCTGGCGGGTGGTCTACGAAGGAGGTCATCGGGGCGGGGGAGGAGGGTGTTATCCCTCATATATGAGGATGGAGGTAAGTACTGGTTCTTTTGCCGGTTCTGGTTTTCGCGCTGGTAGTTGCCGAATTTATCGATCGTGACTGCGTGGCGGTGCGTGGAGCGGGTGAAGAGGTTTGGTCGAGGGGTGGAGGTTTTGGGATTGGGGAGTAGGCTGTTGGTGGTGGTGATGGTGGTGTGGCTGTTGGGGAGAGATCTAGATCTGGGGAGTGGTGTTGGGGTTTGGGCGATTGGAGATTGTGACGATCCAGTCGAGGAAGCGGATGAGGGTGGGGAAGGGGTTGGAGGAGGATGGTCGTCTGTATTATTTCTCCGGCTATAGGGGAATTTGTTGAGTATGTATGTGTCAGACGACCCGTCGGTGGCCACTGGACGTTTAGGATTGGGATGGTGCAAGCTAGGCGTCAAGCCGACGGATTCTTCCGGCGATGTCTGGGTGGGGGTCGATTGGTATGTTATTGTTTTTGCTTTCTTCGATGGGGGAGGTGAATATAGTTGGTAGAGCACGGGCGAGGTCGCTGTAGATGGGCTGCTGTCCCTACCATGAGCCGGAGCAGCCTTTCCGTCGACAGTTTCCGATGAACTCCTTGCGCGCTTACGACTAGATGCACTAGATCCGTCCTCTGGGACTTCCTTCTCTTGCAGCGAAAGAGCCGCTCCAGCTGCCGTCTCAATCTCAGCCTGAGGAAATTGACTTTCTGGCTCTCCAGCTTCTACCACATCCTCCAACTGCTGTTGTAGATTTTTATGTCCCGATTCCTGCTCTGCCGACCCTTCCTCAGCCCTCCCTTTCTGCCTTGCATCCTGAAAGGTTTTATGAACATCAAACGCAGCGTTCCTCGCTTTCCAATAAGCTTCCGCGTTCCCCGATGCCGCAACGAGATTCTGATCGAATTCGAATGGCAGACCATTCCCTTCGCTTTCTCTCTGCAGCACAGACACCATTTCTTGATGCCGTTTGTTCCACTTGTTTATCAGAACATTGGGAGAATTCCATGTCTCTTGCACAGGAGTCTGCCCACGTTCCTCCTGCTCCCCTTCCTGCCCGTTGCTGTCTGGGCAACTCACTAGTCCCCCATTTCTCTTCATCAACGGATCTAGCACAACGGCAATTAAAGCACGATTTACCTGGCCGACGCTGCATTTGTACTTGCGCGCCAATTCGCCATAGGGAAAAACATGTGCTATGGCATCCGCCATGTCCGTAAAGAACTGTTTCGTAAACGGTAAACCGGATGAAACCACCTGTTGAGCTTTTTTTTCATGTCTGGGAGATGCAATGGATTCCGCAAGGGCACGCGCTGGATATGGAGAAGCGGCCTGATTATTTTCACTGGCATTTCCTGAAACCGAAAGGGAGATCGTCGGGGAGGGCAACGGAAAGTAAGGGCTGCGCTCGATGGAAATGGTAGTAGATTGAGGAAGCCATTCTGCCGTGCTTGGGTAGAGCAGATGGGCAACGCCTTGAGTTTGTCCAGTTGCCGTTACTTGCTGGCCATCCACGCCATTCGCAGCGGAAGAACTGCCTAATATATTTTTTGGTAAGGGTTAGATAAGGCCTTGCAAAACCGGGAGAGTGGGGTATAGGACTTCCTAACCTATCTGCTGGTAGTTGCTGGAGTTAGAGACTCCTTGGGAGCATCTTGGATCCGAGTTGATTCTGTTTTTAGCACACACAGAAACACTGGTGATTTGAATGTCATCTTCATCATCAGAATCGAGGACTATGAGAGGAATTTGTTCATTCATGGTGATCACTTATTTATTTGCAAGTAGAGGTATTGTTGAAAAACCAGCTTGAAAGCTAAGGAAGTTCAGGTGGGAATATGATATAGACACAGAAAGAAGACTCAGGTGAACAGTTATGACAATGATTGAAGAGAGGAAAAGAAGATGACAGTTAGAACACAAAAGAAGGAATCAGTGACTGAATGCATTCTAACAAAGAATGAAGAAATTTGTGTGAACAGATATTCAATTATAAGAATAAACACATTCACAGACAAATTTACTGCATAACACAGCAATTCTGGTGTTCATGTAGATTCTAACCTTCCACTTCCCATTCAATTATACCTGGAGGTAAATTATCAAGATATTTCAAAATCAAGCTGGATGAGCTTGATTTATTGGCCCAATACAATTAATTACCTTGCCCAAAAGGAACCAAGCCAGTATTTTGATATGCTCAACAATCAGCAAGCCAGGTAGTTTTGGATCTTCTGTACATGTTTATGCAGGTAACCACATTCACGTACCCCGCATATGGTGAAAACGATGTGCTTCAGCAACATTATCCTGAAGCAAAAAGAAAGAATGGAGGAAGGGCAAATTAAAAAAAAGTATTGTCCGCAACAGGCAATACTCTGGAAAAAAGCTAGATAAACAGGAAGCGGACAGGAACTCCAGAGAGTATATAGATAGCTCGCCAGAACTTAGAGGCATTTCGACAGGATCATGTAGATGTTGTTGATACTTGATGAAAGTCCAGTTCGCAAAGCCGCATTTCACGGCTGAGAAAACGCTTGCAAAAAGCCAAAAGCAGCAGACGGTATCCGGCATGGAGAAATATAAAACGTGGATGATTTAAGAGTGATTTTTTGAGCTGTTGCTGTCACACCAACAGCATGACGGAAAGGTTCCCTCTCCATTGCCCAGCAATAGTTAAACCTGGGGCGCGCGCGAGAAGCGATGCGAATATTTGCTGGTTGACCAGCAAATTGCTCCCCCCTGGAATCAGAGCGGCATGCAAGACCCGGATCTGGGCGCCAGGATTTGGAGCACGATCTACAAATATATATATAAATATATATCTCCCGCTAAAATAAAAGAAGAAAGAGAGAGAAAACCCCTTCCTCATCCCAGCCTGCGTCGGTTGGGATGGCACAAACCCCCTTAGCCGCGGGATCCTGTGTGCAACTGCAGTGAAGGCAGTGTGATTGAGGACAGTGTGAGTGAGGGCAGTGTGAGTGAGTACAGGGGTTGACATGTTGGTGATTTGAAAATGGATATAGGGAGGAGGTGGGACATGTACATGTACAGTCCATAGCAATGTTTCCAACTGCACTGGACTGGGAGTTTCTGTCTCCATTTATTCCCTTTTCATTCCATGTCACAAAGGTGACCATAACAAGTACATGTAAGGTAGACACTGTATGATATCCCAGTCCGAGATAAACCCAGAGAGTTCAGAGGAGACTCAACAGTTGTTTGTGGCACGGAAGTTGCCTAAAGAGTAAAAAGACGAGGAATGGCAGGATGCGGTGAGATAAACACCCTTTGTCAGGTCTGCGGGTTGGGTGGAGATCAGGTATCCGGTATTACAGAAAGAAAAGCCACCAATGGGCCTTGGCAGCCAACCTACCCGGCAGAATTCAACGACAATTATTACCATAGAGCCGTATAATACCGTATGGAACTGTACTAGCAGGGTGGCTTGGCGGCTAAACCGTGGCTGAGGTAAGGAGGGGCCAGGGCCGGCCTTGCCTGTTTGGGGAATTTGGTCCCCTTTTGGCGGTGCAGCGGGTCTTGGCGCGGCGCTTTGGCTTTTCCCCGTCTATCTCTGCTGCGGTCGGTCGGTTGCTTCTTCCCTGTCTTCTTTTCTTCTCTTCTTCTTCTTCCTCCCTCTCACCACGTCGACAACCATCTCCATACGAGCAAGCTCCAACTCCCCCCCCCATCTTCATCATCTTCTCCAGTATCTAGGGCACTAAGCTACCCTTCCACCCCCTCATTTCAAGTCCCCAAAGGCAGCTCAGCTTCCTGAGTTCAATCTCGCAGCGGTACATACACCCCCTTTTCAATCAATCACCCCCCCCCGTGTTCCGTTACCCACACACACTCAGCCCTCCAACATCATGTCGACTGCCAACGAACTGGCCGATAATATGGCCGCTGTCTCCATCAACGACACTACCAATGGCGCTACTCCCGCAGCTGCTGCTCAGACCGATGCCACTGCTGCCAGTGCCGATGAGGGACGTCGCTTGTATATTGGGAATCTCGCATATGCGACCACAGAGGGGGAACTCAAGGACTTCTTCAAGGCTTACACCATGTTAGTACCTTCCTTCTTTTTTTTTTCTTTTTCTTTTTCTTTTTCTTTTTTTTTTTTTTTTTGTTTTATCTCCTTTGCATCGTATTCCATTTCTCCAAAAAAAGAGAACTTGTTGTGTACGCTGTGCTACACAGTTAAATGCTGTTATTTGAATAACAAATTCGACACCAAGAGAAAAAAGTGAAGATTATTGTCACTATCATAACTGTGGCATGGCTGAACTTTTTTTGCTCTGTCTGAGGGGTTGGCAACTGGATTAGATGCAGAATGCTGTCATTTTTAATGCACAAAATACACAAAGAACAAAGACACCTTATCACATGCGTCTGATTGTGATGGTATCTAACTAACATATCTACACCACTATAGTGAAAACACCTCCATCCCCGTGAACCCTCGTACCAACCGCCCTGTTGGATACGCCTTCGTCGATCTTGCTACCGCGCACGAGGCCCAGGCTGCCATTGCTGAGCTCTCTGGCAAGGAAATCCTTGAGCGAAAGGTGTCAGTCCAACTTGCCCGCAAGCCCGAGCCCGCTGAGAACAAGGGCGAGGCTGTTAGCGGTGGTGAGGGCGCTAGTGGAGGTGAAGGTCGCAAGAGAGGCTCTGGTCGCGGTCGTGGACGTGGACGTGGCCGTGGTGGCAGATTCGGCCGTGGTGGCCGTGCGGTATGTAACTCTTTCCTATTTTATCCTTGTCATCCACGTTCTACCCACACGCCACCATGATAACGGTGCCTTCCGTTTCTTGACATCCAACACTGCACACACTTTCCGCACTTCCCACACTTTTACATGCCATTTAACTGACGCGAAGCGGACGCAGCCAAAGGAGCAGAATGGAGAGAACGCGGAAGGAACCACTGAGGGAACCCCCTTGGCTGATGTGACTAACGAGACTGGCGATGCCTCCAAGGACGCTAAGGGACGTCCTCGTGTGCACAAGCAGCGTGGCCCACCGGAAGATGGTATCCCATCCAAGACTAAGGTTATGGTTGCCAACCTTCCTTACGATCTTAGCGAGGAGAAGGTATGACTATGATTCGACATCACTGTAAATCTAATTAGTAGTTTAAGGGAAATATTAACCATCATCCACTCTACAGCTGAAGGAACTTTTCGCTGCCTACGAACCCGTCTCCGCTAAGATTGCCCTTCGACCCATCCCACGCTTTATGGTCAAGAAGCTCCTCGCGCGTGGTGAGCCCCGCAAGGGCCGCGGATTCGGATTTGTCACTCTAGGCTCTGAGGCTCTCCAGGCCAAGGCTGTTGAGGAGATGCACGGCAAGGAAATCGAAGGACGTGAGATCGCGGTCAAAGTTGCTATCGACAGCCCCGGCAAAGAGGACGACGTCTCTGGTGGAGAGCAGGCTCCCGCTGAAGCCACCGCGGACGTCCCCGTCGCCGCTTAAATCAACAAGACTGTAGCCCTACCCGACGAAAAATGAATAGGGGGATTGAAAAGAGGGGTCCACAACAAGGCATATGACAATTAATTGAGGCTTTTTGATGAATATTCTGTTAATGGGCTGTATGAAATTGCTGAAATGGTGAAATGTTGTTTTTTACAGACTCTTGGAACTGTTTTTGCCGTTTCTTATCCAGGCCCCCTTCCCTTGCCTCTCCTGGTTTCGTTACAAGAGGGTGGTCTTTGGGATGGATGCCAACGAGGGAAAAAACGCACAGGAAAAGTATCCATTTCAAACAACGCGAAAAGAGAAAGAAGACCAAAACAAAAAAAAAAAAAAGAAAAAAGAAAAAAAAAAGCAATTCAACGATCGACAATCGACAAGCAGGAAAAAGCACCATTGCAGAATTTCCCAATTTGGGCCTCATGGCCCACTTCCTACGATGTATCTTAGATATTTTCAATCAAATTATGAATTTGTATTATTTCCTCGTTTACCCTCCTTTTCTTAAATGTGACTTCCCTCAGACCATAAATATCTGCCGGTGCTGGGACTAGCCGCCCCTACGCCTGGTGGGGGAACCAATCAGAGCTGAAGGAGCTTAACGACACAACTTATAAACCAACCTCACACCTTCACACCAGCCCCATTACACACTCGTTTCTCGCTCTTTGGATTCACCTGTGTAATTTATCGTGTCCATACCTCCTTGCCGTTTGTTTAACATATTTCAGGGGCGAAGAAAAATCGAGGGCAGTGAACTTTGGTCTAGAGCTGCCACCCCCTTCAGATCAACCACGTAGACCCTACACCCACTAGCCTCCCTGGCGCACTCAGACAAGATAGATAGACCTCAGGACAGAGAGCGACAGAGGCGCGGCAATTGAAGCCATCTGGGACTGCGACAAGGGAAGTGGAGGGCGAAGTTGAGGATCTGGGAAAGCAGCTACGGAGAAAACCCTGTTTTGTTACAGAGTACTTAATAAGTTAGTTCTCTATAAGTTAAAGTTATGGGAAGCTGCGAAAGTTAATTAACTACGGAGTAGTTAAACCTTATATCAACGACGACCAACGCACGGCAGCTACTGGAATAAAAAAAACCGAAAACAAGAGTGAAGGACAAGAATGCAAGCCAAGTCGCACTTTTTGTTTGAACACTGACTGGAATTTGAAAACGGAACATCAAAAGAAAAGACGTTGAGGAGAACCTGACAGGACAGCGAAATTTATCCACGGTCAGATTTTCTTTTCTTTCTTTTATCTTCTCTCGGACAACTTCCCCACCCACCACAATCCCCGTCCCCCACTACCGCTTCCGCTTGCGCCTCCGCCTCCGCCTCCGCTTCCGTTTCCCGCGATACCACTTTCCATCATTTCCGGTTTCCGGCTCCCTGGGCTTCGACTTGCCGCAGCCTCCCGCCCTCCCCCCTAAACTTAGCCCTCCGTGCTTGTGCCCAAAACATCCGCTAGCGGTTTGTGTGTGTAGGATTGGACGGGAGGGTGAGGAAGATTATATTATATCTATAACGTGTTGTTGAGGGAAGTTGTCTAGAGGGGTAAGTCTGCCTCTGGGGCAGAGGGATATCTGTTTGTTGGGGTTGGGCTGGGGTCCTTTTTATCATAAACGTGAGACGAAAGTGTGTGAGAGAGAGACGGAGTGAGATAGTGCGTGTGTGCGTGTGTGCGTATGTGAGGAAGGGAAAGAGAAGAAGAAGAGAAGATGTCGAAGATTTGGGAGGTGGATCCGGAGACGAGGGGTAAGGTATGCTGTTTTTTTATTTGTTCTGCAGTGTTATCCGCTTTATCATTTTTTTTCTTGCTTGGGGCAGTAGCACTATGTGGCATACAACTTGAACCAAAGCATTGATTCGCTGACATTGCAGGAACGGTGAATTGTGCCGCGCGGCTCGAGTTGAATATAGCTCCTACTCATTCAGAAAACCAAGGGCAATGATCGATGTTGTGATTGCGGCGCGCCGTCGCCTCAATGGGTATGCTTTTTTTCCTTTCCATGTTCATTTCATTTCCGATTTATATACGTGCCTTGCTACAAAATATCCATTCTAACACATTTACCCCGTTCCGCAACACTGCAGGCCTCCCCAAAATTTGGCACTTTCATCTGCCTAAACTGCGCCGGCACTCACCGCGGCCTGGGCGTGCACATCTCCTTCGTCCGCAGCATAACAATGGACGCCTTCAAGCTCGGTGAGACCCAGCGCATGGAACTCGGCGGCAATGAGGCCTGGAAGCTCTTCTTCGACGAACATGCGGCCAACGTCGCGGAGGGGCGTACCTTTGAGGACTCGACTATCAAAGAACGCTATGATGGGGATGTCGGAGATGAGTGGAAGGCAAGGTTGACGGCGAAGGTTGAGGGTAGGGAGTATGTGCCTGGCGAGGAGAAGAAGATGCAGACGTCGAGAGCGAGTACGCCATCTGTGTCTGTTTCAAGTAGTGGGAAGGGTAAAGCACCCGGTGGATCTATATCCCCTGAAGCGCTGGGTGCGGGAAAGAAAGAGCGCAATGAGGCATATTTTGCATCCCTGGGGGCAGAAAATGCGAATAGACCGGAGAATGTGGCGCCGTCGCAGGGTGGGAGGTTTACGGGGTTCGGGGGCGGGATGCCGCCCCCTTCTGCCTCTACGCGGAACGAGCAAGATGGTAATGGCGTGATTCCGGGGTTAAATGATTTTCAGAATGATCCCGTTGCGGTGCTCACAAAGGGGTTGGGTTGGTTTGCGACTACGGTGGGGAAGGGGGCAAAGACTGTTAATGACTCGTATTTGCAACCCGCTGCGAAGACGGTGTGTATTCTCATTATATTTTATATTGCTCGTTTCTTGAATACACCTTCCGTCCCCTTATCTGCTTGAATACTGCGACGCTCCCTCCCCTCCCCTTCCCTTAACTTAATTAAAGAAAATCCATTCAAAAAATTGCTAACAAATTAAGACGAAACAGCTCGCCGAAACCGACCTAGCCGCACAAGCCCGTCTCGCCGCCGCAGAGGTGTCACGAAATGTAGCAACTGGTACACGCGGCGCCGCTGACGCCCTCACCCGCTTTGTCGAAGGGCCACCATCATCAGGATCGGCGTCAGGTGGGCCCGGATCTGCCTTTGGATCCCAAAGACGAACATTGGAGCCTGAGAGAAAGGACTTTTGGGATGATTTTGCAGCGTTAGGTGAGGAGAGGAGGAGGTCTGGAGCTATTGGGACAACGGCGATGCGAGGAGGAGGGGGAGGGGGAGGGAGTGGTGGGGGAGGAGCTCCTTCTGGCGGTGGTACTGGTGCTGGAGCTGGAGCTGGCACTGGCAGCTGTGGGACGGGCACAACGGGGAAGGATGATGGGGGTGGGGGTGGTTGGGATGATAATTGGTAGATTTTTTTGTGCTCTTTTCTTTTTCTTTCTTGTTCGAAGTTAGAATTAATGGGCTGAATCGGATTTCTCTCCCCTGCGTCTTTTTTTTCCTTCTGTTTTTACTTCTGTCTAGATGATAGTGGTTTTGGGTCTCTTCTTCCTGGTCTTCTTTATTATTGTGCCTTGATTAAACTGTCCCTCATCCCTACACTTCTTGGTATGAGGTGTTAAGATATCCGAGTATACTTGCATATAAAACATAATGTTCTTAGTCTTGTCGAGGGTATGAGACTATCTGACGATATTCCCAATAAATATTCGGCGAAGGTTTTCTTAATCCCTTCAAAATCCTTCCCCATAAGTCCTCTGAACGCGTTTCCCGCAATGCCCCTATTAGGGTAGGAGGCTTGCGGCACGCACCACACTAGGCGCTTCATATAGTCCCAAGATTATGCACGGCAAGGAAGACAGACTAAGAGTCTAGTGGACGGCCGCGGGATATCGAGACCCTGCGACTAATTAAGTGTCTGGTAAGTACTCCCCCTTCAGCCCGTGCAGCGGATTCTGGAACATAAGTGGGCCTGTAGATTTCTGAGGATGGTTTGACCGAAGCTTGTTTCTCTCGGATACGTTTGATGGCATTATGCGGCCGTCTAGGCAATTGAAGCTATCCCGACTATGCAGTTGCAAGAGGTCCGGGTTCAAAGATGGCGAATATGGTATTGGTATTGAGATTGTTCGCTCGTTTGTTGATATTCAGTCTTTGATGGTAAGTAGCGAGCGCTCTGGAGGAATTCAAAATTTAATCTGATTCTAATAGCTCAAACTAGATATCCTATGTAGAGAACGAGAACTTGTCATTTGTTCTATACGAGATCGTGAAGTCTGAGAAAGAATGCTCCTTCGACATATTCTGCTGCAAATGAATGGGTGATAACTCACCTTTTCGATTCATCTTCCGGTCCATTGAGGGCAATGCTAGGAAAAAATGCAGAATATACATAGCACAACAAGCCAACCGTTCAAACGAAAGAATAGGAGGAAAGAAGAAAGAAAAGAGAAGAGAAGAAAGACATATTTTACAAAACTCTTTTACATCCTCCCCAAACCTGTCAAAACCGCCCTCTCCCTCTGGCTCCCCATTTTCTCAAACCTATCGACGCTCATAACAAACGTTCCCCTCCCGCCAGTTAAACTCCGTAAATGCTTCAGATACCCTACCATCTCCTTCAGTGGCACCTTAGCGGTTATAGTCCGCATTGGATTCAAGTTGTTGTTACTAGCAGCTGTTGATGTCGATCCATATTGGTCGGGGGGTACGTAGATTTTGGAAACATCGATTGGGAGTAGATCGTCATTACTTGATGCTGGTGGTGAAGAAGACGCCTCGACGTCATCGTCGAGAGATAGAATGTGCCCACCTCGAGCCGATGATATGTCGTGTACGACTACGCCCATGTTCGTTTCTGGGACACTGATGGTTACATGCATGACCGGCTCCATGAGGACCGCTGTTGATGCCACCTCCTTCAGGGCAGACTGAGTGGCGAGACGTGCGGCGGCGGATAAAGCAGATGGTGTAGTCTCATTTCCGAACAAATCGGTGTTTAGATCGAATGTGACCGTCACGTGTGTATTGTGGAGGGGGAATGAGTTTTTGGGGCCGCGGGATAGCGCGGCAAGGCAGCCGTTGTATAGGGATGTTTTGATCGCGGCGAGATCAAGGTGGCTGGGAAGGATGTCTTCCGATACTTTCGGCTTTTTGTAGCTATGATGGTTGGAGATAAGACCCGGGGCGAGGATTGTGATGCGATTTCCATCGTGCTTTTCATCAAGAAGAAAATTTTCGTGCGCTTTAATGTGTTCTTCACCGAATTCGTCTGGATTGAAGGGTTCAACCACTACTGCACAGCCTGCTTTCCCCTTCCGACCCGCAATTTCTCTATCAAAGACTCTAGTTATTGAGGGTGACGTTTCGGATATGCATTCACGATAACCGATTTCAATTTGACCCATAGTGACTTTGGCCTTGAAGTCATTAACTAGCCTGTCCCTAGCGATCTCAAGATGCAGCTCACCCATCCCGCTCAATAGGGTTTGGCCAGAGTCTTCGTCAATTGTAACGTGGAGGCTAGGGTCTTCTCGTAGCAGCAATGCTAACATTTCATGAAGGTGCTTTTCCTCGCTTAGACTGTGAGGTTCAAGGCTCGCAAAGAACACCGGTGGTGGAACAGCTATCGGACGTAGTTGTAGTTTATTGAGCGGTTCTGGAGGACCGGTCTTGATTCCTGGGTACGAAAGCAGTGTATCGCCAGTCCGTGCATATTTCAGTCCAACTATAACACCGATATGCCCTGCTGGGATTGATTGGACTTCCATCGCCTCCGAAGCGTACATTTTCAGAAGGCGAGGAGCACGTTCTGATAGGTTAAGGTGCGTGTTGAACAGAGATGCGCTTCGGTTGATTGACCCAGAGTAAACTCGAACATAAACCAGGACGCCTCTCTTGGCATCGCTGACTACCTTGAAAGCAAGAGCGCATCCTTCAAGCTTTTCAATGGCTGTTTGGGCCACCGAGTAAGGGGAAACATGCTTCTTCTTCTTTTCTGGGACAAGTTTCTTGTTCTCTTGCAAAATGAGGTCGCCATTTAATAGGCTTTGCAAACCCCCCTTGACTGGGCCAATACTAATTTCTGGATCCGGGCGTTCTTTGGGACTTGGAAGAAGGTTCACTACCTGATCAAGCAGAGGTTGAACGCCGATATTTCGGAAGCTTGCTCCGGCGAACACGGGAATGACTCTTGTCTGTTCTGAGTCGAGGAGGCATCTTCGGAGGCTCTCCAGGATCTCAATTGGCTTGACTGCCAGATGATCCTCGTTATGTTCCAAGAAATTTTCAACCATCACTTCGTCATGTTCGCTCAGAAGTTCAACAAGAGCAACCCGCGCTTTCTTTAACTCACATGCAAACACCTCATCTATTTTCTCTAGCTTAGCCAAGGTTGACACTGCGATTTTCTTGCCATCACCACCTTCCTGCCAGAGGAGACCTTGAAGAGAGATCGCGTCGCCAACGCCCTGGAATCGACCATAGGCAGATTCAAACCATGGGATTTGGCAGACGGCAGGCCAGCTATCTAACTTCGATCCTACTTCCTGGACAGTTCGCCCAAAAGCAGCTCCATCGCGATCAAGTTTATTAATATATACAATACGTGGGATATGGTATGTTGAAGCCTGATTCCAGACCTTCTCTGTCTGTGCTTCGACTCCTGCCACCCCATCTAGAATACAAACTGCACCATCAAGGATCCGGAGAGACCGTAAAACTTCAAAAGTAAAATCTGCGTGTCCGGGAGTGTCGATAAGATTGACGGTATGTGGGGCAGCCGATCTGGGAAGCCCTTTCGCGGTTAACTCTTTAGGCGTTGGGATTGAATGTTGTTCTGATGGTCTAGGAGGCCAATCGAAAGTGATAGCGGCCGATTGAATCGTGATGCCCCGAGCTCTTTCGGCCGGAAGAAAGTCAGTCACCGTGGACCCATCATCGACGTTCCCAATTCTCCTAGTTATACCACTGTAATAGAGCATTCGCTCTGTAGTCGTTGTTTTACCAGCATCGATATGAGCAATGATCCCGATATTCCGAACTCTGTCTAAGTCTGCTGCCCCCTCCGCTGGTTGGCCACTATCAGTTGAATACCGTCGCAGAACTGACTGGCGATATCGAGAGGATACTGCTGGCAATATCCTAGTATCCCGGATACATCTTGAGCAGATCCATCTTGAGGGTAAACCAATTGGAATCATATTTGGCATCAAGAATGACGAATGTAGGTGGCCGCAATGGATGTTAACTCGACATTGGAGTTTAAAAATCAACGTCCCAATGTTATATAACCAATTGAGGCATAGAAATACCCCGTCTGGCTACAAATTGAGGAGCTAACCCAGGAATTGCTCTATTTTGCCTAGAAATAATGAAGATGAGCTCTTGTAGTTATTAATTATTATTGTTCTGCCAGAATTTACCCGCGAAGTTTAAAAGCTGGCGCTAAGGTGGGTTGCAAGCGCCACTAGCGCCATCCGCATCCACTCAACCTCCGACGACACTATGGCTACGATCTCTACCTTCGTGGACATCATCCGCGCACTTTTGAAGCTTGTTTTAGGCTGATGCATCCTGACAATCATCAAATTCTACTACGGAATTGCGGCGATTTGCTATCTCTGAACTCGGGTGTTCTAGGGCAAACATCGCGACTGTCCTGGGTGCCTAGAACTCCACCTGGCCTCACTATTATGAACCCGCAGCCCCCCGTGGTCTGGCAGTGATATTCCCCCTTGAAATATAGTAAAACCAAGTGTGGTCGCCATGGACTATTCGTCCCTTCCACAAGATCCGGAACATCCTGTCGGTTCATCCCCGTGGGGTTCGGCTTCTCCTCGAACCGATCGGATGTTCCCCGCATCTGAAGTTCCTCCATCTCCGTTACCTCCCCAGCAATCACCATATGGCCCAGACGGTGAACGACAGCAGGACGAAGAGTCTACTACGCAGGGTCTATCTGAGCGACTCCAAGATTCCCAGATCGACGACCAAGTCCACGAAGAACATTCCTCCCACCCTCCCTCCAATTATGAACAACCTCCTCAGCAACGAGCACAAGTTTCGGCCAGATATCAAACCGGAGCAAGAAACAAAGCGCGTCCAAATGCTCCCCAGTACAAATTACAGGCTAAGATTACGGGATTGGAGAGAACTGGAAAGAAGGATCCTATCTTGCGATTTGACGTCCACGTATGTCTCATTTTTTCTAGCATCAAAACCTTGCGATTTTGCTAAATTCTATTATTGTGATAGACGAACATACCAAAGTTTCGAACAACGCAATTCCGCGACGTTCGCCGAACCCATTCCGAGTTTATCAAGCTTGCCGATCATTTAATATCCTCGAACCCTGAGGCCATCGTTCCAGCCGTACCTCCTCCGTTAACTCCAGCCGGCGCCGGAACGGATGAAGATGAGATTCGGGTGAAAGCGTCGATGCAGAGATGGTTTAACTATGTTTGTGCAAATGATGCCCTGATGCAAGATGATGAGATGATACTTTTCGTCGAGAGTGATTTCGGGTACAGCCCTGTCGTTCGGATGAAGCAGCCAGCTACTGGGGTTCGGAGAAAGGTTCTCAAACAATTTGCTCCTCCGCCGGACGATACGCCAGAACTGCAAGATGCGCGCCCGGTTGTCAAGTTGTTTTATTTGGGTACCATGGATACAGGCCAGAAGGTCGACCGTGTTGTGAAAGCAAGAAAAAGTAAGCATGCAGGCTCCGCACGATGACAACAACTTTTAACTCTTTGTTTCTAGGTCTAGCACTCGCGGAATCAGACCTCGGCGTAAAAATGGGCCAGATGCACGTCCAAGAAACCCACCCAGGTCTCGCTAATGCGTATCGTAAACTCGGGAAAGTGATTCAAGCTGTAGGCGATTACCACGCTGCACAAGGAACTGCGGAGGCCACCACCTTTGGCGATCCTTTAAACTACCACTCATCTGATGCGTTTATCGTCAAAGAGACGCTGACAAACCGACACATCTTGCTCCGGGAGCTGATCCAAGCCCAACAGTCCGCGCGTAGCAAACGCGCCGCCGCTGACAGATTAAAGGGAAGCACCTCCGTTCGATCCGACAAGGTTGACGAGGCCATCAGCTCCCTCGAAGACGCACAGGCGCACGAAGAATACTTAACCAAGAAAACCCAACGCGTAACCGCCAATCTCCTACAAGAAAAACGCCGCTGGTTCAAGCGTACGACATCTGATATGCTCCTCAGCATCCGTGAATACACCCTCCGGGAAATAGAAGCTGAGCGTCGCACTCTCAGCACTCTTGAGAGCATCCGGCCAGATATCCGTGCAATCGATGCCTCTGGCGGCTTGAGCCGGCTAGGTCGCGAATCGCACCCTGCAGCTCGTCGGGCTAGTCTGGCAGCAAGCCAGGGCCCCAAGGGCGATGCGTGGAGTGGTGTACCGCGCCGCGGTGACAGCTTAAGTCGGAGCATCAGTGGAAGTTTTATCTCTCCAATTCGCGAGTATGAAGGCGAGGCTAATGGAGGCAGGACACGTAACCGCTCCCTTAGCGGGTCTGGAATGATTGGTTTGCCTGAGGAAGAGGATGATGATCGAGTGGATGCCAAAAATGCGGCAAGCCGCTTGGCTACCAGTACATTTTGAGTGTGGCATGATATGTAGATTATGACGAGATATTCTCATTTTACCTCTGTTTCTTTTCTTGCACCTGCCCGCCGCTGCTGAGAGAATACCTTGGCCTTTCTACCTTGTCCCCATTTCCTATTTATTTATACCGGCTCTGTAAGTTGCTTTCTGAACGAAATTCACTTTTGTTTCATAATTTGAATTCGTGGTTCATAATCATACACCCCTTGCACTCCAGTCATACGAAAAAAAAGAAAAAAGAAAAAAGAAAAAAGAAAAAAAGAAAAGAAAAGAAAAAAGAAAAAAATATAATTATACAAAAAAGAAGCCAACCCCTCACATCTCCCCCCTCTACTCACCATCCCCTTCTCCCCTCCGCCACAACCTCCCCCAACCCCACCGCCTCCAACGTCTCCTCCACCCGCGCCACCCGCGCCCGCGCCTGCCCCTCCACCACGCCCGCAAGCAGACCCTGGTCATCCACGGATCGCAGGGCGCGCGCCATCTGCGCGTCTTCTTGATTTGTGCCACCTATGGGCGTGGCGGAAAGCTGGCCGCGCCTCGCACGGTCCCTCTCGACGTTTACCACCTCTGCGGACAGTCTTGTGACAGACTGCCGCATAGTGACGACTGTTGAGAGGGATTGCGAGGTTGTCTCCCGCAGAGCGAGGTAAGCCTCGCGAAGGGCTTTATTTTGGGCTCGGAGGACTGCGAGGAAATTAAGGATGTTAGTTGTTTTTTCTGCTGTAATTAGGTGGATGGAAGGTGTTTTGGATCAAATGATGAAGGCAATCAGCGTTGCAACGGTTGAGGACGCGTTCGAAACTGCTTTTACAGAGGGACTTGAATTGTACTTACAGCCCACCTCTCGCTCTGGTGCCCTCTTCCTCTCCTCCTCCTCCTGCAGGGCTCTTGCGAGCTTCCTGCCCGCTACTGGGGGCTCTGTCAAGCTCGCTGTCAGCGTCATGGAAGGGGAACGTTTAGTTAATGAGTTTTTGAGTGAGCGTATCGAGATGAAGAAACATAAAGGCAAGGGGTGTCAACCTCCTGATTTCTCCTGAGGAGATGAGAGCCCGCGGGCTCCTACATGGGGAGTTGGGACTTCGTGGGCAATGTGCCATACAGGTAGGTAGTAAGAGAAGCGGAGCGGGGGCTTGGTGCGGTGTATCAACGCGGTACAGAGGAGACGGGTTGTGGCTGAGAAAGAGAAGAAGAAGAAAGGATGGAGGAGGAAGAGGAAGAGGAAGATGTATATGAAGCGAAGTGGAAGCGATACTAAGGTGACGTCTGACTAATCGGATTCCAAACATGCAAACAAACATTGTGACAGGAATATGGAAAGTGAAGTGAATCTGCTTTCATCACTATGGCAAAGAAATTGAACAAGAGACTTACCTCCAGGTTTCACTTGTCTTGGGGCGTCGGCAACCTTGCCTGTCTTATGATGTGCATAGAGACATTCATCCACACTGTATTTACACTGGCCCTTCTCATTCCACCACCAGCAGGTTAGGTGCTTGACTGAAGGTCTGTCTCTTCTTGAGCCAGAAGTACTTTGTCTTGACTCAGATGGCTGCAAACTCTGGAGGGGAGTATTTCGTTGCTGAGCTTGAGCTGCTGATTGAATCTGTGACTGAGTTTGGAACTGAAAATTCTGGTATGGTTGCTGTACTTCAGGCTGTTGTCCTCTGGTGAAAGCTGATGGTCCCATAGGGAGATATTGGTTTCCATTGTTATGCACATGCTGGGTCCCTACTCTTTGTTGAGGAGGCTGCAACATTCGATGTGCTTCTTGCTGGCTCCGTCCCGTTGCATTCGCCATTCCGTACGTGTGCTCATTTGCAGCCCCCTGCACGCCAGAGAAACCAGATCCAGACGCTGTGGTTGAGGTTGGCCAAGGACGAATTGAAGGCTTAGGCATTGAATGGGACTCTGGATTATTAAGAAACGTTGCTCCTACCCGGCTCGTTTGAGCTACAGAACTCCATGTTGTCGTAGGGGGTTGGGTTTCTAGCCCATGGGTTTCTACTGTGTTCTTTGTCAGAGATCGGTACTGTCGAGAATATTCTTCCGGAATTGGCCCAGGACTATCCAATCGGTCAGGCATTCCGGTATAGAGGGACGGATCCCAATCAGCCATTCTGCGACGAACTATCGGGATAAATCGTTATTGTGTCCTTCGAAGCGCAGCAGAACGTTACGGTAGTGTGTTTATTTCTGCTCGAAATCCAAAGGAATTTCCAAAAGTGTTTCCAAACGGGCTTCCAGAAGGCTTTCTTGGAATGAAATTGCGCAGAACGCAAAACGAAATCGGTTTTCAGAATTCCTTGGGACTTCTGTGGTATCTTGATGGAATGTCCTTAATGCTAGGTATTCTGCTGAAACTTGGATTGCTATACAAGTTTGATTGCGTTCTCGGCGTTGCTACGAGAAGGTCTATCTCAAGGTTGAACAGATTGGAATAACAGTTGATTTCAAAAGGAAGTCTTGCGAATAACCTTTTGAAAGGGGGATGCGAACGAACAGCTTGAGCCAGCTCCTGAAGAGCGGTGGTTTTCGCGGTATAGGATAGGATGCTGTTCTGCTGGGAAAGGAAGGAAGAAAGGGCCTAGCTATATGCTAAAACGAATGTTTGATCCAGGCGATGGAATGACTGAATAGTTCAACCTTGTTGACAAAAAGGGCACTCTTTGCTCTGCGGGTTTCCAACAGCCCTAGGGGCTAGGCGATGGATGGCTCTTTGCTATGTCGAGAGGACGATACCCTAGCTGCGTGGACACCAAGAGGCCTTCAGAATACCCGACCTGGTATTAGAGACTGTTTCTTCTGAAGCAATAAGGAGAACAAAGATGTTCTGCAGAGTCCAAGACGGGAGATACAACTGGAAAAGGGGCAAAGCCGTGGAAAGGGATATGATGATGGAAAGGTGATGAAAGACTTGGGTTCAATCAAAGGAATGTCAGAGCAGAAAAGGTGTGATCACTGTTGGAGTCTTTTGAATAATGACAAAAGAAGAAGAAGAAGAAGATTTTTGATCTGAATCTTGTTTTATATTGAGTATTGTGTGGTCCCTAGGTGTTGTTAGAGCCCCTTTAAGAGATCACGTGGATGATCTTGCCCTGCACTGGTTGGGATAGAGAGGGTGATTTTGATGTATTCTATCATGCATCTTCAATTCTCTGTTTGGACAATGAGTGCCTGAAGCACCAAATAACTACAACAATCGGCTCCTTGCATTTCGATGGAACACCCTATTATTACATTATCCGATGAGCCCTCAGCTCAAAAACCCAGAACGAAATATATGGAAGATCATGGGATATGACCCCTTTTCTCCTTACTGCAAAATTGCCGCTCAGATATACATCGAATACCAATGCCCGCTATCATTTACGAGCCACCACTCCAAAAGGGTCTCCCTCCCCCCCCCCGAATCCCGGCGGCTGCTCCTCAAGATCCGGATCCGTGAAGTATTTCACCACACCATCATTCGGCACCTTATACCAAGACGGTTTCTCTCTCACCCAGTAATACACGGATGACTTATTCAATTCGTCCCATCCATCTTTTTTGGCTCCTGCTTCCCCTTCCCCTTTCCCTTCCATTTCCCCTTCCCCTTCTCTCTTTCCTTCCAGTCCCCACTTCACATCCCAATCATCAATAGAGCCCCCAGTTAACGAAATCCTCTCCGGGTGCTCATTCATCTGGAACACCAAACTCGAGCCACACTTGTCGCAGAACCCGCGGCGGGCGAAGGTGCTAGCTGAGAAATATTTAGGCTGCCGGTCGTTGAGCCAGGTTACGGCCGTTGTGGGGAAGCGGACGTATGTTTGGAACGGGCCGCCCGCGGACTTGCGGCATTCAACGCAAAAGCAGTGCGATAGGCTACTGGGAAGGGCGGTGGAAGTGTAGCGGAGGTAGGAACATGCACAGCCGCCTACGACGACCGGAGCTGGATCTGTGGTTGTTGGTGTGGCTGCGGACATTGTTGCTTTTTCTTTCTTTCTTTCTTTATTTTTTTCTGTTCTTATGACTTGAGGTATTTCAATATGTTAGATTCCTCTCTGATTATAAAAATAGGTAATATGAAATTCGGTTTTCGTGACTTCTTTTTTCCTGTTGTTTTGGAACCGCTCAGCAGTAATTATGTAAACGAAGTTAAACTCGGAAATGGACTACTATGTGGAGGTGAAACGGAGATTAATATATCATTGAAGGAATTACACATTTCGGCTCCAAGTTTTGCTCAGCGCGGGGTATTTCGTGCACCATGCCCCTGTCATAAGGCGCGCGGGGCAGGAATACGAGGTTGTGGACGGGCAATATCGAATCGTCCAAGTTAGAATACTTACAAACCGGTATTGTAAGTTGTGAGAGAGGTTGAATGTGGTTGGTTGTTGTTATCTAAACATAAGTGAACCTTATTAAGCTGCTTGGAAATCCCCACGTTTCATAACGCCTAGTTGTGACCGAATCTAGGGCACATATTCTTGACATAGTGGATCCGTTCCCGAGCTTAAAAGGTAATTCTCCTTCTAAGAACAGAATGCCCCACCGGAAAGCCACAGTTGTTGTGTTGTCATATCATATGTTCTTTGGTTGAAAGCTGGCTATTTGGATAGGCCAACAATGGGTGTGGACAATTGTAATGAGGACTGGTGCATGCATCTAACAGTGTGGATATAATTCTAGATGTCAAAATGACAGAAATGAGATGTCTTGAATGATTAGCAGCTTTAAAAACCAAAACATACTATGAAAGAATATTAGTTACTAGACTATGTATATATTTCAGTGCTCATATGTGCACTTGAGTTAATGATTCTAGAGCAAAATGCCAAACCCAATGTCAATAGCTCCTTCTTATGAAATCTGGCTTTGTATAAACAGGCCCAGCTTCTGGAGTCTTTGGTTCCCTGCACATCATGCAGTTTTGAACATGCTGCTGTAATAAGCATGGTGTTTCCTAGGCATCCTATTCAAAATATGCTCCTGTATTCTGCAAGAAGTGTTTTGCAATCTCCAACAATGAGTGCCTATTCTTCTGCCTCACCCTCTGTGTCTCTGGAGAGTCAGAAGACTAGCTCAAGAGGAACAGCAAGTTCTCCTACTTCAATCCCTTGAACAGCGTTTGCCCAAAGTGTATTTTTGACCGCGACCAGGTGGCCTTTGAGCCTTGTACCGTACATACAGCTTGGTAAAGCCAAAAGAATGCGCCTCCTACAGTCTGCAGAGTGATTCTTAAGATTGTAGCTTTGAGGGTTTCGATTGCTCCGTGGTTATCACGTCCCCTGCGGTGCGGAATGAGATTGAACAGCATTTCAATTCGGAATGTGTGAGACAGCCAGTCTTTTGTTATACAGGGTCCAAAATATAAATATGTCTGTTAAATAAAATGCTCAGCGAGATTTTCAATCTCAATGCACAATGTTGCAGATCTCAACCACCAGTGAGAGCTTGCAAAAGGTCTGAAGAACCCAAGCTTGACACTGTACAGCGTATGCTAAAGCCATAACCCAAAATGGCAAAGCGGCGCCCAGATGGTTCCAAGAATGGGGGAGTGTCCAGGATGGATTATACATTACCCCACTGCTTGCCAAGGTGGATGAGAACATCAGCATCATCAGGTGAATTCACGAGGAATATATAAGAGGGCTGGTGCCAGGGGAGTTGTTCTTGAACTATCACCAAACCATCATCCATGTGAATTGTTGCTGAAAGCCCTGAAGCACGCGTTCACCTATTCGCACTACTGTCTCCATATCCCTTCAACAGACCCCGACCCCTCTTGGAGCGACGGGAGCCCCGTTTCACTAATCTACTAAATAAGAACCCCCCCGCAGCGTCAAAATGGCCCCACCCAAGGTATTCGTGTGAGTTAACAGCGCATTCCGCTCCAAACTAAGTATCCCACGGGCGATCTGACAAAGCTTAGGACTGGAGCTACTGGATACATCGGGGGAGATGCTTTCTTCCGTCTCAATGAAGTCCACCCGGAATGGGAGTTCACTGCACTCGTCCGCAGTCAGGAAAAAGGAGCGTTGGTTACTAGCAAGTATCCAAACACTAAGCTTGTGTACGGGGATCTCGACTCCGTTGCGCTCCTCGAAGAAGAAGCAAAGAAGGCGGATATCGTCTACCGTATGACATGTCCTTGCAAGATACTATCTTCTATTTCCTCTTCATACTTGTGAAGTATATGTTTAATCGTCTGGGAAATGGCTGGCTAACACGGTTTACTTATGATCTTGCTGGCTTCAACAGACTTCGCGGACTGTGACCATGTTGCTTCCTCACAAGCGATTGCCAAGGGCATAGCTGCCCACACGCCCGATCGCCCTGGTTGGTGGATCCACACTTCGGGAACAGGTATTCTCACATTCGAAGATTTAGGCAATTCGACCTACGGAGGTCTTCGCCCGAAGGAATACAATGACTGGGATGGAATTGGCGAAGTGACGTCTCTTCCCGACGAGGCTTTCCATCGAGACGTGGACAAAATCGTCTTGGCTGTCGGTGAGGTTGCTGCTGATCGGGCCAAGACAGCCATCGTCTGCCCCCCGACAATCTATGGCGCTGGACGGGGTCCAGGCAATACCCGAGGTTCCCAGATATACAACCTGGCCAAGTACGTTCTAAAGAGAAAGAAGGGCCTCCAGGTGGGCAAAGGCGAAAATGTCTGGCACGAAATCCATGTTTATGATTTGAGTGACCTATTCCTCCTCCTTGGCGAAGCTGCGGCTGCCGGCGGCGGGAAAGCGACTTGGGGAAAGGAAGGGTATTACTTTGTGGAAAATGGATCGTTTGTCTGGGGCGATGTGGAGAAGGCGGTAGCGAAGATTGCTTTTGACAAGGGACTGATCACCTCCTCAGAGCTGGAAATCCTGGATGGCAAGCAGACTGCAGATTTGTTTGCATTTGGGCCTTTCTCGTGGGGAACCAATTCGAGAGCCCATGCGATTCGTGCGAAGAAACTTCTTGGTTGGAATCCGCACCGGCCATCTGCGCGTGAAATTTTGCCTGATATCGTTGACCTTGAAGCAAAGGCCTTGGGCCTTGCTTGAAATTGTTAAAATTTATCTTGGGGACGTGCTAAATAGTTCCTAATACGGAAGACTGGGTCGAGCTTAGTGACTGTATAAGAAAAATACACAACATTTCCATATTTTCAACCTCACAATGGATACTCAGATACAATCATTCTTGACAAATACCTTCAGTGTCATACTAATAAATAGGTTCTTCGATTTCCCTCCCCTAAGCACTTGTCCCTTGTGCCAGCTTCCAACCGCACCTCCTTCCCCTCCCCTCCTTCCCCTTAACTCCTCCCTCTTCCTCTTCTCTTCTCTCCCTTCGGGGGCCTATCTATAAGGAATAGGTGGCACGTCTGGCAGAAGCCAATCATCTTATGAATTGTTAATCAAGTAATGAACACTGCTATATTATCTGACAAGTAGTAATCATTGACACCGAGAGCACATCTCCTTAATAAGTCCTTTCTTCACGCGTTGTTATACGTACAAGATCTCTGAGCAGTACCATATGAAGGTCTCAGAGCACCGTTCTCTCAGAGATCTTCAGACATCTATGATGAGAAGACAAAGATCAGGAACATAAGAAATAATTTTACCAGCGTGATTCATTCAGTCTTCCATACTCATGTCCGGTCGTTACCTAACTCCGTCAGTAGTTACCCCCGAAATCAGGCCAGGAGACTTCAACTCTAGCTAGTTCAGATTGTTAATGCCAATCCCGCCATGTCCAACAAACCCGGTACGCAGCCTGCTATGGTAGAGTTAGTATGCATGGTCATGAGTAGTTATCTCATGAAAACAGATATGCAATTGAATTGAAACTCCACCGAACTCCTCCATGAATGGTCGCTCTGTAGCTCCCTGTGGTGTACACAGTGCGTTCTAGCAGAGATTTGAAAGCCATTCCGTCCATCGAGCTCAACTTGTAAGTCATTTAAAGTATGGACACGCTGCCGATCATCACGAACTTGTTTCCAAGCTCCGTCTTGCTGACAAATTTTGGACCGAAAAGTTTCGGTCAAGCTTCGGTGGCGTCAGTTCCTGCAGGGCAGAATACTACAGCAGTAGTTACTTACTTCCCTTAATGGTTGACCGCCAACTAGCAAGACTTAAGTCCGCAGCTGTAGATGATATGTTAGATAGTGACGTAAGGACCAATTCTCCTGATAAGTAAGTCGATGAATCAAAGTATGAGGTGACAAATCAGCCCAAAGGGTAAGCAGGGGCCGCTGTCGAGATAGGAGTTTGTGAAAAGGATTTAATTCAATCGTCCATTGCCTCCAATTTTATTGATCTTTTTTGGAAATGGAATTTGGTTCCATTAACCATTACAATCATTCCCTGCCTATTGCTATCTGCGAGGAAGCACAACATATTCCCTCTTCCATCTACTGCTTTTCAGCTCCAGAATGGCAGTTGAGAAAACCGAAGGCGATAGTTCAACCAGCCGTGCAAAGGACTCGACTACTGAGGCTGAGAGTCCCACAGCAATCGAAAGCCCTACACTAGATACTCCTCCACGCAACATCGACGGATGGAAATGGTATCTGACCTTCATATCGATCCTAGCCTCAACCTTCCTCTATGCCCTCGACGTGACAGTGGTAGCCGATCTGCAGGCCGTTATCGTGGAAGAACTCGGCGGCATCCAGAACTTGGCATGGCTGAGCGTCGCTTTCCTGCTCTGCGCGACCGCTGTTAACCTGGTCTGGGGCCGAATGTACGGCCAGGTAAACGTGAAGTGGCTCTTCATCGTTAACGCGGTCATTTTCGAGGTCGGCTCGGCCATCTGCGGCGCCGCCCCATCCCTCAATAGCATGATTCTTGGTCGTGCCTTAGCAGTCATGGGGGGCCCCAGCTTGTATGTTAGGTGCATGACGCTTATTGCCGCCACCACCACGTTCACGGAGCGGCCATTGTCTGTATCCTGCACCGCCTTGACATGGGGACTTGGAATTGTCCTAGGCCCTGTGGTCGGGGGTGCTTTTAGCGAGTCTGATGTGGGCTGGCGATGGGCATTCTATATCAACATTTTCATCGGCGCCGCCTGTGCCCCCTTTTACCTTCTCCTCATCCCAAGCATAGACCCGCGCCCGGGAGCGACTATCAAGGAGCGGTGGGCCGAGCTGGATGACCCGGGTATCCTGCTGCAGGGCGGCGCGCTGACAGCCTTCATTCTCGCGCTTAATCTGGGCGGACTCACGTTCCCGTGGAATTCGGCGCGGATTATTTCCATGTTTGTCGTCGCTGGTGTGCTATTTATCCTGCTGGGCATCCAACAAGCCTGGGCTATCGGCACCTGCCCCTCGCGTCGTATTATTCCAGTGCAGTTCTTCCGCTCACGTACGGTGCTCCTCTTGTTCAGCTGCACAGCTGCCTCTGGCACATGTGCCTTTGTGCCCATTTTACATGGTTCCTCTTTTCTTCCAGTTCACGCGTGGCGACACCCCGTTAGATGCAGGGTGGCGATTGCTGCCTTTAGTGATAGTAATGATCGTGTTTGTCTTTATCAACGGCACATTGATGGCCAAACTAGGGTATTACATGTCGTGGTACTTGGTAGGCGGTTTTCTGACCATAGTTGGATCCGGCCTCATGTACGTTGTCGAGCACGACACCCCTCTCAGCCGCGTTTACGGGTATACCGTACTCATAGGCACCGGCGTAGGAATGTTTCTCCAGGCCTCATTTTCCGTCACCCAAGCTGTGGTCGACCAGGAAAATGTCGCACCAGCCATCGGGTTTATCACATTAGCACAGTTCGTGGGGATTACAATTGCTCTTGCCCCTGCCAACGCCATCCTCCTCAACGCCAGTCAGGACCAGATTCAGGAGATCCTACCGGACGTTGCCGGGGCGGACATTCAGGCGGCCATCCTGGGGGCTCGTTCTGGCCTGGTGCAAAACTTCTCTCCAGACCTCAAAATGTGGGTGCTTGATGCCATTGTCAGTGCCATTGACAAAACATATGCGCTAGTCATCGCAGGGGGCGCCCTTGTAGCAGTCTCAAGTCTCATGATGCGCCGCGAGAAACTATTTTTCGCGACCGCAGGTATTGCTGCTGGTGCCTGAGAAGTCTTAGGTTTTCTTTTCTATTTGGTTTCCTAGTGTCAAAATTCTTTGATATATTAGCAAAATTTTGTGCTTAGACTCAATTTTGTACTTCAATCATCCAGATGAAGTGGTTTGTGGGTTCTGTGGCATTCTTTTGCTAATGAGCAGAAGACTGGTGGTGGCGAGTCTTTGAGAGATTCAGGATTTATCGTATTTGAAAGGAGTTTGATCATTGTCAGGTGTTGCAATGTATGAGATTCCCAGCTAGTTATCTACATAGTAATATACGATTAATGGAGATAGTTGAGAGTTGTGGTGTTTCGTCACAATGTACTATCGAAGGATCTTTCAAGCATCCTCGGTGCTTGCTCTCTTCTAATCCCCGTGGAGTGCTCCCTTCTTTTTGGCTTCTTGTGTTCCTTTCTTTTAATGAATGTATGTCTGGACAGAGAAGTGTAAGTGGGTTGTTGAAAGACAGGACGTTCTCTAGGGAAATGAGTGAGGTTGTGGTGGCTGGCTAGCTAACTTAGATGCACGCTTACCAAAACTCGCTTAGCGCACAAGGCTTGCGGCTCTTCCCCGTCCAGGTGGCTAAACCGAATTGAGAAGGCTAAGGTCCGGACAGCAAATATTCAATCGACAACTTCAACTGCGATTCACGCAACCGGTGGACAAAGCAAACGCGATTAACCGAAAACGATCAGAAAGCTGTGAAAGGCTTGTGGGCCTTCTTGTTTAACCTTCCTTATGGATAGTCTGCGACTGGTAATCCCCCTTCCCCTTCGTCTTTCTGTGCTACTTGACCTGTTTACTCACTGAATCATTGATGTCTTCGCAACAATCCAGATAGTCAAAACCTTATGAATCGCTCTTTCAACGCGTCAAATTTCATTCTCCTGAGCGACAACGCGCCCCCAAGCATCCACCATGGCTCCTCCGGCTGGTGGGAAGCGTAAACGCGGCGATAGGTCATGGCCTGGAGATGCGGCAAACAGTGGCCCGCGGCCTTCTCCTCATCGTCCAGGAAGCCTCAACCTGGCCCAGCAGCAACAACAAAACCAGTTCCATAGCCAAGGTCGGGATTCACAGGATAACCATGGTAGGGGAGCACGAAGAGCAAGCAGAGGCAGTAACCGGAATGGTACGCCAGTGCGAAGAGGGAGCGACGCTCACAACTCCCACCAGAAAGAAAGCTCTCCTTCATCGAGATCTGTCATGGCATCACCTAGAGAACCCCCCGAACCTTCTCAACCAAGCAGGACTCCCTCCGCCCCAATACCTAATGCCGTGGCTAAGCCTCTGGCGACCCCCTACTCCTACGACTACGTTACACAGGAGTGTATTGAGAGCTGGATGTCGACGGGCAAGAAAAATGTCGTCGAAGCTGGGATCAACGCCCGGAAGACCGAGAGCGCCATGGTTATCTCGTCTATCTTCCAGGAGATTATCCAGTCGGTTTTTGATGGCCGAATATCTGCAGTCGATGGAGGGACGTGTGTGAAGGAGATTGTTGGCGAAGACGTGACTACTGATGAGGCAACCGATTCGGGTGAACCGAACAGCGCTGTGATTCCACCTTTTGATGCGCGTTCTCTTTTCCTCGATACCCTCTCTATTATAACAGACGCAGACACCACACATCCTAGTCTTCGCACCCTTGTCTTTTCGACAGGCATCTCGTCCTCCTTGATGCGACAGCAGCTCGAGACTCCCCTACTACAATCTCTTGGCCTAATCCGCGATACTTTTGCTCGTATGGGAATTCGCAAACAAACAAATCTTCTTTATCGTCAGTCAAACTATAACTTGCTACGAGAAGAATCGGAAGGATACTCTAAGCTGTTAACCGAATTGTTTACGACAAGCAACAATGAACCCCCTTCGGCCGAAGTTGTTGAAGATACTTTTGAAAGGGTCAAAGCTATGATTGGAGCGTTTGACATGGATGTTGGAAGGGCTCTCGATGTCACGCTAGATGTGTTCGCCGCAGTTCTCGTGAAACAATATCGATTCTTTGTCAAGTTCCTACGCGTCAGCTCGTGGTGGCCGAAGGACGAAAATTTCCTTCGCCGGTATTGCGGGATCGCGGAGTCCGGTTTACCTAAATGGGCGCTACCTGGCTCTGCTGGCTGGTCTACAACAGAAGAGGACCGGGAAGAGGCTCTTCGTATGAACGAAAATCGAGATCGAGTCTTATGGGATAGAGCTAGGGAAGTTGGCATCCGTGCGTTCTTCGAAATAGGTCGGAACCAGTCATTAGACTCAGACCAATTAAGATCCATATCCGACCTCGGAAATATCGTCCCGGATGACGATAAAGAGACTCGGGAGTGGATAGAGCGGACGGGGACGCTACCACCGAAGGGAAATAGGGTTGCAGCGCAACTTTTGGGATTCAAGCTACGGTTTTACTCTTCCAATGCTCGAAATCCGTCTGACATTCTACCGGACAATCTCATCTATCTAGCTGCTTTGCTCATAAAAGTTGGTTTTATATCTTTACGAGACCTCTACCCCCACCTTTGGCGACCTGACGAGTCTATGGACGAGCTGAAGGAGGAGAAAATGAAAGAAAAGGAGCAAAGAGAACTGGCAGCTAGACCTGGTGCTGGAACAATGAACGCTTTGATGATGGCTGGTGCCCTAACCGACGACACTATACCTGTACCACTTCCTAGACCTCGAGAAGCTGACACGCGCGCAGCAACCCCTGCCAAGGACCAGGACGCGGACAAGTCGGCCCAACCAAAAATCGAAGAGAACAAAGAAGCACTACCGGAACCAACTGACCAAAAAGTACTACTATTAAAAAGTCTGCTTGCTATTGGCGCCTTACCAGAATCTCTTTACATCCTTGGTCGATTTCCCTGGTTATTAGATGCATATCCCGAGCTCCTGGAATATATCCACCGTATAATACACTACTCTTTGAGCAGACTTTGCGGTTTATCGCGGCCAATGTCGTCAAGGAATGACATTAATGATCAGAAGAAGATCACTAGTTCAGACCAAGCAAGCCTTCCGAAGGGAAATATCCGTTTGGCGGATCCCCCGCCCCGACGCGTCCTTCGCTGGGCGTTGCTGGATAAAGAAGATACCAACGATGGAACCGACTATCGATTTTATTGGGATGATTGGACTGATAATATACCCATGTGCCAGACAGTGGATGATGTATTCGCTCTCTGTGAATCATTTTTGAATCTCTCCGGGGTTAAAGTCGGACAAGATCCTAGCCTATTGACGAAATTGGCTAGGCTTGGGAATGAAAGTCTACTTAGCGATCCGTCGGACTCAAACCGAACGCGATGGCGAGATCTTTGCAAGCGTCTCTTGGTCCCGGCTTTGAGTTTAACCAAAGCAAACCCTGGTGTTGTGAACGAAGTTTTTGCGCTCTTAAGACATTTCTCGCGAGATGTGAGGTATTCCATCTATGCTGAATGGTACTCTGGCCAAACTTCGCGACTTCCCGATATCAAAACTGCGTTCGATCAAGCGCGAGCAGAAACGAAGGATGCCCTTAAAAGACTAAGCAAAACCAACATCAAGCCGATGGCTAGAACCTTAGCCAAAATCGCGTACGCTAATCCGGGAATCGTTATCAGCGTTGCTATAAACCAGATCGAAGCATATGAGAACTTGATTGAAGTTGTGGTAGAATGTGCCAGATATTTCACGTACCTAGGATACGACATCCTAACCTGGTTACTAATCAACTCTCTTGGGCAGAAGGGAAGGAGTAGGGTTCAAGAAGGAGGGCTTCTGACTAGCAGATGGCTCAATGCGCTTGCATCCTTTGTCGGTAGGGTATTCAAAAGATATTCTACCATCATGGACCCCGTTCCTGTCCTTCAATATGTTGGGGAGCAGCTTCGGCAAAACAACTCCACCGATCTCGTTATTCTAGAACAACTCATAAGTTCAATGGCGGGAATCGTGACCGACACAAACTTCAACGACTCTCAAATTCAAGCAATGGCCGGCGGCGAACTGCTACAGTCTCAGACCATGTTACAGCTTCTCGATAAGCGCCACGAATCAAAGATAACCTCCCGACGACTTATGAAGTCTTTGGCAGATTCCAAACTTGCGGGACAGCTTCTCATATCTATTGCGCAGGAACGGGCCACCTGTATATTCAAGGAATCAGAGGCTGATGACGAACTTAAGCTCCTTGGTAATATCTTTGACGAAATCCACCGGGTTTTGACTCAATATATCGACCTCCTTCGGAGCAATTTTACAGTTGAGGAATTTGACGCGTTCGTGCCGGACGTTGCAAGTCTCATTGGTGACTTTGGATTGCAGCCTGAGGTCGCGTTCTGGATTACCCGCCCTAGTGTTGCACATCAGATTGCGGAAGTCGATGCAAAGAAGCGGGAAGAGGCCGCGAAGAAGGCGGGAAGCGAATCTATTACTCCTGCCGTTGCGCCGTTGAAGACTCCCGATGGCGATGTGTCAATGGTGGATGAGGGTGAAGCTGTCGAGAAGAAAGATTCATCCGAAGATGTGGTCATGGCTACTGAAAAACCTGCCCCTACTTCGAATGATACCCAGAGTGAGGCGCCGTCGAACACGCCCAATACGCCCCTCGCCGCTCAGCCGACCCCTGAAAATGTACCATGGCATCCTGTACTTGAAGGGCTGATGGAGAAAATCAAAACCACAATGCCGCGAAGTACGTGGGAAGTTGTTGGCCTTCCGTTCTTTGTCACATTTTGGCAGCTATCACTGTATGATATTCATGTTCCGCAACGGGCTTACGAAGAGGAACTGGAACGTCTCAAGAAGCGGATCCAGGCTATCTCCCAAGACCGGACTGATGTTAGTGTGGCTGGTACTTTGAAAAAAGATAAGGAAAAAAAGCAGATTAACGACCTCCACGATCGAATTCTAGCAGAAAACAAGGCACATCTTAAGTACTATGGTTTAACTCGTGCACGTTTACAGAAGGAGAAGGACCGCTGGTTTGTTGGATTGAGAGGGAAACATGAGGCCCTTAACATCGCGGTCATGGAACAGTGTCTATTGCCTCGATTGCTTCTCTCCCCTATTGACGCTTTCTACAGTTTCAAGATGCTCAAGTATCTGCATTCGTCCGGGACACCCAATTTTCGAACGGTGGGATTCCTTGACCAACTGTTCCGTGAACAGCGGTTGACTGCAATCATTTTCCACTGTACATCTAAGGAAGCTGACAATTTTGGTCGTTTCCTCAATGAGGTACTACGTGATTTAATGAGGTGGCATGCCGACAAGGCTGTCTACGAGAAGGAAGCGTATGGGACTAAAAGGGATCTCCCAGGCTTCGCCATGGCTGTGGACCAAGAGGGGAAGCCAAAGTCATTTTTGGATTATGAGAATTTCCGCCGAATTCTGTACAAGTGGCACCGCATTTTTGGCGCTTGCTTGAAGACGTGTCTTTCAGGAGGCGAGTATATGCATATTCGCAATGCCATCAGCGTACTGAAGGCTGTGGTTCAACATTTCCCTGCTGTTAACTGGATTGGCCGAGACATGCACACCTGCGTCAACAACCTCAAGACATTGGATCCACGCGACGATGTCAAAATTCCAGCCGCCTCGTTGATTGGGGATCTGAATAGAAGGGAAAAGAAGTGGTTACTTCCACAAGCGTTCATGATTGTGAGTCTACCTGCTGGCATTATGGAAGGTGGAGCTAATTCGCCAAAGAACGAACCGTTACCCGGTGACAAGGCCAAAGCACGCACACCGCAGCCCCGGCCAACTACTCCCAAACCTTTGAATGCCTCTGCCCCTGACTTCAAACCACAGGGGACGTCAACCACGTGAGTCGATACAAACCTTGCCCCCCTCCGACGAAATGGGACTTTTTTCTGATTATACTTAGGGTAAATGGTGCGCGGCCTCAAGGGCCTGGAAAAGAAGTTGAAGATGGTGAAATCCAAGACGCGAAGACGTCGGACGCGAATATGAGTGATGCAGCCACGAAACCAGAAGCTGTGAAAGGCGACACCCTACCCCAACAAGTACCTAGTGCCTCTGGCACTAGAGAACCGACTGCTCCGGGCAAACCGGACCGAGTGGAACAGAGCGAAATTCCTGTCACGACACAAGAAGACCAGCCAGCAAAAGCAGCAAGGCCTGTGGAAGCTCCAACAAGAGCATCCTCACAACCACCTTCGCAGCCCCCCGTGACCACCCTAACCCCCCAAGCAGATGCACAATCCCTTGCTCCAGGTCGTGGCTCTTCTCCCGCTCCGCCACGAGTAGTTGGTAAGCCACCTTCGGAAGCTTCCCATCCGGCAGGCATCCCAAAACGCCCAGATGTCGATCGATACCCTCCTCAGCCTAGCCCTCCTGTCCGTGTTCAACCCAACCTCCCTAATCAACCGGAACCTCCTCGACCCTTTAAGCATTCTGATGACCGTACGCCTATGAGACCACCCGGCATGCCCGAGGAACGAAGAGATGCGCGGGACAACAGACATCCGGATCGCATTGGGCGATTTGGTGGACAAGATCGTGAGAGACCATTTGAGCATCCTTTCTCTACCGAACTTCGAGGCCACACCCGGCCAAACGACAGGCTTGGGGACCGGGATAGGCTTGAAGGCCCTCGGATGGATAAAGACTTTCCTGCACGCCCTCCCGAAGATCACCTTGGACGTCCAAGCTACAGAGATGCACGCCCTTCGCCGAGAGATCAGGAATGGTCTGAAAGGATGAGCAGGGGAAGGATGTCTCAAGCGGATGCCTTCCAATCCCGGCAAGAACCGGACCGGCCTTTCAGAGATGGCGATATACATCCATATCGACAGTCCAGTGTTCCTGAATCTCACGATCGTGACCATCCTCTCCGCCTATCTTACCCCGAAACCCCGTCACACCAGCGTCATGAACATCCAAGACCTGAACGGGATGATAGAAGAAGCCGTGGCTCTCGCCCCCCTAGCCCTACCAAGGGAGATGATTCCCGGCCTCCCAACAGACCCGATAGGCGAAATGAGCGCGAAGAGAGGAAACCTGCAACTTTTAATTCTCACCCACCACGCTCAGAGGATCTCCCGACTGGGCCAAGAGGAGACAGAGCCACTCATCCTACGGCAGGCGATAACCGTCATGGCCAAGAGTCGCGATCAACGTACCCGCCATCGACAACAGAACCGTCATATGGAAGGTTGAATCAAGATTCAAGATTCCCCTCGCGCCCGCAGGAGCCGTTTGAGAGGGCTCAGGATATCCCGTCAGGCCCTAGGAGAACTGCCTCTCAACGTGGTGGGAGAAATCCGCCTCTATCGCAACCACTTCCGATTCCACCACAACCATCAGACCGCCAGCCACCTACAGGACCATCAAGCCGGCTATCCACACGGAATCCAACCCACCAGGACCAGCAGCCCGCGGTCACCGCGCCTTCTGCGCCTGTTCCGCTGGACAAAATTGATACATCCGGTATTCATCCTGACCGCTTAAAAGCGCTTCAAACTCCCGGAGATGATGGAACTCAATCATCTTCACCTACCTCAGCTTTACCACCGTCTGGCCCACGGAGTGGTGGCTATCCACCTTCTGGCCATTCGCCAACTACTCGAGGACCCCCTGGATCTACATTTTCAGGGGAGAGGGGCCGGGGAGATAAACGATTTGCAGGCCTGAACAATATGCTTCAGCAGTTTGGCGGTCCAGCAGATAAAGCTGGGATGGGCACTTCGATAAGAGGAAGGGGTGCGAATCGCGCCGGTAGCAATTCACTCAACGCTCCGTCGCCTCAATCCACCCGACCGCATACTCCTGTTGGCGGGAAGGCTGACACTTATTCTGGTTCTGCGCCCCCATCAGGAACAGAAAGGCCGGAGCTTTTCCCTGGTCGCTCTGATGCCGCACCACCACCTCCACAAGACGAACCTCGTGGACCTGGTAGAGCTGGTCGGAGAAGTGAAATTATAGAGGAGGCCCCCCGCCACTCTAGCGGTACTCGCACTCCAGATCGGGAGAGGGATCGTGAACGCGACCGTGAGAGAGAACGCGAGAGAGAAAGTGAACGGGAACACCGAGATCGGGACCGGGAGCGCGATGCCACTCGTCGAGGCGAAGAGGACAGCGTAAGACCAAGCACGAAACGGGACGAGTATCGAGAACGCGATCGAGGTCGTGCAACAGAAACCAGCAGCCGGGACCAGGCTCGCGGTTCACGAGAATCTTCATCACGAAGAGGCGCACAGAGCTCGAGCGCAAATAGAGAGCCAGTCTCCGCTAGCAGGCGGAGAGACAAGCGAGAACGTGACTCAGGTACCCAAGAGAGCCAAAGCCGTGGCGGTAAACCTGACATAACCCCGCAACCTCCTCCACCTCCTCCGCCTCCTCCACCACCACCACCAAACGATCCGGAAGGCCGGAGATGGAGTAGTGGTGGTCGAGGTGACGATCGCAACAGAGATCGTGAGCGAGACCGGGACCGGGACCGCGATCGCGATCGCGAGCGTGAACGGGATCGAGAGCGCCGAGACGCTGGTAGCGGACGTGGAGGCAATGGTGGTGCTGGTGGCACAGGCGGCAGCGGCAACGGGGGAGGCACTTGGCCCCGGAAACGTGGAAGACCCACTGGTGCCAACGTGGATGACCGACCTAACGTTGCCCCCTCCGCTAGGCACGGAGGTGAAAATAAGAGGCCCAGGCGTGGGCATTGATCGCTTTTTGATTATTTTTCCTAAAAGTGTCTTAACGGTATTACTTCGCTACAGACCAGTTTTCTCTTCTCTTTTCTATCCATTCCTTTGTGCCATTTTATTGCTCTTTCCTTTGTGACATTTTGCAGCTCCATAATCATGATGGGAATCATTTAAGATCATTTTCTTTTTTTCACTCAGAAGACACATTAGGCGGTATTAGAATGGGATGTATGAACATTAGGTATGAACATTCGCCAAAAAAACCTTTTGTTGTCGTTTCGCTTGTTGGGCCTGAGTTTGTTTGGCGCCCCTTTTTTGTCCCTCTATTTCTCCTGTAACCGTCATATTTAGGGTTATATATCAAGCATGTCAACCCATTCCTACCAGCTCCTAGTTAATCTAAAATAAATACATCTTCGCTCGCTTTCCATATTTATTATTTATTCCCCTCCCTTCGCCCGCTTGTGGTATTAATATATATCATATTTCGCAATACTTCGGGTTGATGAGTTACCCACCCGCCGCGCAGCTCCTCGCAACACTTTTTTACCATGACTCAGCTCCCCTTTAAAGGATTTGATAGCGCGGTATATAACTAGTTCTCCTATTCTAGAACGAATGAATGGCTTCGACATGGCCCAGGTTAAGGCTAGCACACAGATTACAAGCAACATAAGAATTCTCCATATATACAAAAACGTACAGTACATCCCTGTGCAAACTTAGTGGCGAAAGCCATACCTACACGAATTAAAACCCTGCCTGATACGAGAATGAAAAGTGACTTTAATTTTATAACTATGTTGAGCTAGTTAATTTATCTAAGCATTGGTTCATTCGATTCTTCAGGAAGATTGCGAAAGGAGACGCGATTTACTATTATGATGAGAGATAGTTGAGCTTATATCAGTGGAGGTTATCCGATTGGATGAACCGATGGACACGGAAATTAATAATTAAGGCAGTGCTCCGCCCAACCTTGACAGAAAGAAGTTAAAGTAAATAAATAAATAAATCAATGAAATAAAATAAAAAATCCTAGCATATATATACAATCATGAAAAGGAAAGAAATGAAAGGAAATTGCCACCAAAGGACGAAATGGCGTTTCTTGCCCCGAAAATATGAATATGAAAACATCAATAAGGAGCAAGATCAAATGTAGGGGAGGGGGGTTATACAATGGGTGCGGTAAAAAAAAAAATTTAAATAAATAAAATGAATAAATAAAAAATAAATAAAAATAAAAAATAAAAAATAAAAGAAGAGAAAAAAAAATAAAAGAGAAATAGGATAACATCTTGTCAAAGTCATAGCGGGAAATGGTGGTGGTATGTAGCCTGGTCTGTATGTTCCGAGGGAAAACAGGATAAGAGGAAATGAAACGATAAATCAAAAGGAAAGAGGGGGAAAAAATAGTTACAGTAGACAAAATCTTCCCGCATTTATCGTAACGTCGTCTAGATCAAATAGACACACAGGAAACGCCTTCAACTACCTCTAGTAACTACCTCGCCTCCACGATAGCACTGAAGCCAAGAACATTGTTGATCTTTGCAACGGACTTCTTTTTCCCAAGGGTCAGCAGCGACAACTTCCGCACAAGTGTATTTTTCGTCTGCTCGTCCAACTTGTTGGCATCTACAGGTTTGCTGGTGGCGGATTGTTCCTTGGCGTTAGCCATATTCCAAGCAGGCGAAGTTGGTGGGGTTGGTTGGATTGGCGGAGGAGGATTTGAGTGAATGGCCGCCGTAGCTCTATTTGTGTCTGGGGATGTTGGGACACTGAAGCCGCCTGACATTTTTTCCATAACAGCCCGCTGGAGCCCTAAACGGCGCTGCTGTTCCTCAACCGGGGTCAACACTTTTTCCAGCCCGTTTGCGTCGATTATTGTCTTGCCGGTCGTGGAGCGTGAGGTCCATGATTGTGCATAAGAAAGAGGGCTTATTGATAGATCCCTTTCGGTCGAATCATCGAGCATTGGAGATAAATTGGTGTTGATTTTGAATATTTGTTTCGCGGGGGTTTTTTCTGTTTGACATTTGAGGTCGGTATGCAGTGGGTTATTATTTTCCAATGCCGGACTAGCAGGTCCGTCGGATCCTCCCAGTTGAGAGTTGATCTCTATCTGCTGTTGGTGAGGTGATATATTCCGTTCTCTTGAGGAAGACGTAGCATGAGATTCTCGATTGACAAATTGAGGTAGAATTGAATGTAGCCCCGCATCTATTTGCTCCATCTCAGCTGTCGTGCATTCCTGGATCGTCCAAATATCCGTAGCGAAGCCATTTGTAGAGGACATACCATATGGAGGTTTCGGGCTTCTCAAATCCTTCCAATCTTCTTCCAGCGAGTTGATGAAAGTTTCGGGTAAGGGGTTGTGTTCCCTGGTGAAATGACTAGGGAATTTTAGCTCGTCTATTGACGAGGATATCTTACCAACCTCTTCTACAACAAGTGGCGCCGTTGATTGCTCTGGTTCGAAGGCATCCACGAAGTAGTCATGGGTCAATACTTGCTTCTCTTTTAGGTCCAAACACACCTTGTCCTCCGGATCTAAGGCGCCACTTTCATGCTCATTCGACAAATGGTCCGAACCAGAAGCAGGATCATCGTTTACGGCTGAAGCGATATGATCTGGGATGGTAAATGATGAGATCTTCAAGTCCGGGAAGTGAGAACCTGTAGGACTAACATCCATCTGGTCCGCGCATGTATCATCAAATTCAGTCCATCTGTCTGGGAATTCAATTTTCTGGGAAAGAAACAGGCATGCATTCTGTAACTGTGTTTCTGCCGCAAGGGATAAACATTGTCGATCGGTTAAGGGAGACCGCGGTCTTGAGCTGGCAACCGCATTGTCGATGTCGTAATACTTGGTTTTATCCTCGACATTCTCGCGGGGTCTGTGAGGCGCTCGCTTCTACGGTACGATATGTCAATACGGGGTGTTTGTAAAAGTGAAAGGATATATCTATCGTAGGTCGAGCGAGCGCGAAAAAAGGGAAAATGAAAAGGAAAAACGTACAGGGCTAATCAAAGTGGAAAGTCGTCGTATCATGATGAAATGCGCCCAGGAGGCCGGGCAATAAAGTCTGATAATGAGGACAGTAGAGTAGTCTGCCGAGGTCGAAGAGGCTCACCAACACGACAGAGACCTTAGTAGCGGCCAATTATTTTGTTTTGCGGATATGGCTCAACGGAATCTTTGGTCATGTATAAAAGTACAATGAGAGAGTTGAAGGGACATATATCTTGATTTCACCAAGTCACCCCGACCCGACGAGTCCTTTGGACAGAAACCGAGACAGAGAATCGCAGACGTCAGAGAGGGTAGTTAACCTGTTCAGTCACATATTGGTACGATCCGGCACATGGTCATGCCGTCCAGAACGTACTTTTGCAGGTTTGATAGAAACTTGATAGAAACTTGATGAAACTTGATAGCACATGAGGATGAAACTTGGAGTAGGAGGGAGAGCTTCGCAGCAAGAGAGCAAGAGACAAGGTGGCGGATGGCGGGTGGCTTATTAAAGGGTCGGTCACCCTCCGGCACATCTGTCGGGGGGGAGGGGAGAGACGGTGTAACCAATAAAATAGTAGTGCTGGGATTTACACTCCCCTTTGATCACCAAGGGTTGATGGAAGGGTTGGTTAAATGAAGCTAGCTAGCCAAGGCAAAGTGTGAGTTATTGGCTCAGCGTGGGTTTTCACTGGATGGAGGTCAACCTTCTCGCAAGGTGGGATGTTGAGTTTAACCCTGTAATTGCCTTTCACCAATTAATATGGAAAAAAATAATGGGAATCTTATGTATAAGCAGAAATTTAAACTTATCATCATCTATCTGCTGTAGCTGTGACGTGCGTCTATCAAAAAGAGGGGGTTGTGTGTATAAATTGCTGGATGTTTTTCCTGTGGTAGTTATTAATCTTGTTTCTACCGTGAGGCCCCATCGTTAATATCATTCTTGCCTGCAACTGGCAAGGCTCGGGTGGGGTCGGTCTGACTGTTGCAATACGCAGTAAAGCCTTAGCCCATTCCGAAGATATAGCGCTCATCCTGCAAGGACGGACGGGAAAATAGCGTAGAGCATCAACTGTGAAAGTCTGTGACTGTGACTAGTGAGATTCATCCGGGCTGGGCTCAACGCGCAAACCAACCCCCACATCGGCTGCCACTTCGCAGATTCGCAGGATGTCAGGATGCTCGAACCAACAGGGAATATTTCGCGCAATAACTCTGGACTGTTCATGCCGCCCAATCAACTGCTTCGAAAACAACACCAAAGAAACACCTCTTCAAAAGTTGACATCACGAACGATGAACTCTCCGGGTTTGGGGGAAAATAATGCTGTGAATCCCATATCCCATCCCATAACATCATCATGGTTATCTGCCTACTCTGAACAAGAGAAATCAGTATTCGGAGCCTGCGCCTTGTAAAATCAACAACCTACATGTTTAGTATTTCTCATGTAGAAAAACCACACGATCACTTACCTCCCTAGTATGCTCTTTAAGAGCACTCACTTGAGATGAAGATGGGATTTGGCCCCCCCTCAGTTTATCGACAGGAAACGCTTCACGCTCAGGGCCAGCCACTAGCAAGTTGCAACCAGTGATAACGATAAATGAGCAATGCCGACAGCTCTAACTCCACGGCTAGCTAGGTTACGAGAGTCCAGCCCGCTGCTCCAGCTTCCAGGTTCAACCAGATATTCTCCGTCAAACCGGCTCATTAATTATTATTATTGTCCAGCGGCGCACGCCCGCTCGTCCCCCCGCATTGTGCTGACAGATGGCCTGGATGCCGCTACTACCTGCGGGCGGTGAAAGTACGTACCAACACCCACAGGCGGGAAATCATGGCTTGGAGGCTTGGAGGGGATTTGGGAATGGACTGGGTGGTGTTTTGTGGGGGAGAGAGTTTGTTTTCACTGCTCAGCGGCTTTGCGACAACTGAGACAGAACATCCACCGAAAGCTAGCAAATTCTAACCTCTTTTTTTTTTTTTTTTTCCCTTTATCTCCGCGTTTGCGGCAGAATAGCAGCTCCAGACCCAAACAGCGTGCTATTTGCTCTCTCAGGGCTTCAACGGAAATGTCGCCTACTCAACCTAGATTTGGGGTGGACATGCACCTCACACCCGACGCCCTCAGCCGTGGAATATTGCCATTGTGAGCTGCACACGAAACTTACAGTATATAATACATACAGAGCGGGGAGCTCCATTTTCAGCATTTTGATATCTAAAAGTAGGCGGATCTAGCTAAGCTACGGTCCACTCCTATTTTTCTTGACAAAGATATCTCTCAGGGTCATGGTCTTGCATAGTCGGGCCGATCACAAACGCGACCAACCATATTAGATCTCATGGCTTCATCAAAACAGATAGATAACAATCTGAGATAGATAGCTTTTCGGCAGACTTAGCTTTCCAGCATAGGCTTCGCGAATGTTGTTCTGATACAGGTATGATAGATATTGCAACGCCAAGTAGGGAAAGGAGTGCATTCTTCGGATACATTGTTCAATCCAGCCGTATCTTATTATAAGCACAGGCTGTATGGGATAGCTCATTTATTCAAAACCATCTTCTACCTATCCTCATAATGCCAGCCAGGATTAGCAAGATCTGCTCTCACCCCATACGCCTTCTCAGCAATTTCCACAGCATTCATATCAACCTCCACAATCCGCATCCCAGCCTCAGGACCTGCAAAGCTACCCGGAACAACACCAAGTAATGGCAGCGCCACTTGGCTCAAACCTATATAGCCCTCTTCAGCCGGACCCCCGGCATTGCAAAATATGATGGCGCAGGTATTTTCAAACGCCCGCGAAACTAAAGCTGCTTTGAGGAACGTAGATTCAGTATCTTCGCTATATTTCCGTGCTTCGAGGGGCATGTCCGTGCTCAACCAGAAGCTGGGAATGATGATCATCCGTGCTCCCTGCCGGATCAGAGCACGGAATGCTTCCGGGAATGCTAGATCCCAACATGTCAAAATCCCCACTGGGCCCAAGGGTGTTTGGATGACACTGTGGCGGCTGCTGCTGCTGTTGTGCGGCTCACGAGCTGCTGGCCTCGTGCCAGTTGTAGTGTGAGGTCCGGCAGGGGGGGAGACGGGGGGATGGGCGGTCAGATATTCGCGCTCTGGCAGCCATAGGTTTGTCTTCGTATATAACCCCAGCAATTCGCCGGTGTGAGATATGAAAGGCGCAACGTTGAATAGTAACGGGCCGCTCGCGCTCCCTCCTTCCGGGGCAGCGAAGTCATCTACATAAGGTTTCGGTATTTCCTGTGCCTCTTTTGGGTGAGAGGTTGAGTTTGGGTCTGTCGTGACGATTGTTCCAGGGACAATGTTGATGCTCAACTCTTTTGCAACCACCTGGTATTTAAGGATGTAATCCCACGCTTTTGAAGCAAGGGGGGCAAACTTGGGATCATCGGGCACCCAGCTGGTTAGGTGGTACTCTGGCAAGACAACAAGAGAGGCGCCTTGAGATGCTGCATCTTGGATATGAGCGACTGCCACGCTGAAATTATATGCTGGGTCGAGGGGCTAAATATGGAAAATGCTGGTAAGTATATGTTTTGCCAGTTGTAAGAATGGGAACTGGTTAAACTTGATTATCCGTTCATCCGCTCATTACCTTGGGGTACATTTGAACCAAGCCCACCCTGAAATATGTTTGTTCGGACGTCATGGCTAGCCGCACATAATAGTATCTACTACGTTATTTGGATGTTTAAAATTTGACAGTTAGGAGTTCGAATGTGCTGTCTGCGTCTTTCTTCCGCCGTGGAGGTCGTTTATCTCAGCCGGGCCACAAATTTTGCACGAAACCTGATTGTTCAGGAAAGGTTGCTAAGTATGATTCTTCAACATACACAGGCATAGACTATAGATAGGGCTTTTCCCAACTAATGCGGCATTACACTCCTATAGAGGCTGATCATGATCAAAAATCTATAAATTCGGAATATCTACTCTAGTAATCACTGAATAACTTAAATGAAAATATATGACTTGAAGAAAGATAGGTACATACCTACACAGAGACACCGTCTATGGTGGGCAAGTTTCGACGGAGGAACGGGAAGTCAACCAAGAAAACATGGGACGATCTCAGCTGTAGCGCATGGATGGCCTAGATTAAATTCTTCTAGAACTGAATTGATAGTGTCATTTCGGAAATGATAACTAATTGAATAGAGTCACCCCTCAACTGCCACCTACTGTGTATATTTGTCCTAATTTTACATAGTAAATGGAAGAAGAACTACCATGCCTACACCGCCCGCCGCATGGCATCCGGAGATAATATCTAGGACAGCGGGAAAAAAAAAAAGGAAATTTGCCGCTGGGTTAAAACAAAAAAAAAAAAAAAAAAAGGAAAAGAAAATCCTTCAAGATCTCTTTATACTTGACTTGGCTGATCTCATGTGTAAATAAGCTAACTATATTTCTGCATCTCATATCTCATTGAGGTTTCACATTTTTCCATTCAGATCAAATGTAGCTTGCTTGCAGCAGCTGACGCGGGAGCAGTTCTATTGTTCCTATAATAGCTTTAAACGTTTTGTTTGGAATAACTTTGTTCTTTATTTGCCGCTTCCATGTTGCCAGGGAAAACCTACTTCTAGTAACCTTGATGCTTTGCCCGTCAATTAATTTTCGCCCGGTTTGCCGACCCGTAGAATATTCTATGACGCGAGGTGCAACGACCTCATTTGCTCTTCATTTATTTTGGGTTGGGTCTTGCTGGTCGGGAACCGAATATAAGGGAATATAACTCACGAAGGTATTGGAATGATTAGATATTTCTCGTTCGGGAGTAATTTTCCTCAGCATGCATATTCTCCTTACCTTCTATTATAACTTGAAAAGTCGAGTTCCTATAGACGAAGACGATCAGCTCTCCTACCAAGCGATATTTCCCTATCTCCGGAAGAGGAAGCGTTGATAGTTGGTCGGACAGGGCGAGAGCTCATACCACTGCCAAAATGTACTGAAGCCGAGTTTTGGCTTTCACCGGAGCTTAGCGACGAGGAAAAAGAACAAGGCGAAAAGTAGCAAGATGTAGGAACCTGAGAGCGTCATAAAGGAACGAAATGGCCCGAAGACCTGGACTGATTCCTACCGAAATCGCGAAAGAATCCAGGAAAAGCCGCCGTCAAGAGCCAACAAATCGACCTTGCGGTTTGGAGTCCAAGTAGCGGAGAAGCAACAGGCTCCAATTCGTCCAACACGATCCCAGTAAAACCGAAACCGGCCACGATGCCAATGGAATTGCCAAGCAACCGAAACCGTCCGTATTTGAACAAATCAATCAACTGCCTGCCTCCCCGCTTCCAGCGTTCATCCTCCTGAATCAGTATGATTGCTGGGCTGGGTTGCGCTTTCAAGACCAACGGAACCATTTTCCCTTTGAGCGTCTCTGTCAACTCTGTGATAGCACAGTCTCATGAAACGTCATCATCGTGAACTTTCTTTGGCTCGCGATTATGATTTGCTTCTTTGTTTTTCAATTGAGCGAATAATGATGAGCGCCGGCACTTTTCTGTTTGCCGAAAAAGTTTATGGAGTCCCTTCCTAGAGCCTAGATCCAATCAAATATCCTGTAATATACGAAGCATGAATGAAATTCTTTCTTTTATCCTGGTTTGGTTCCTGGCGTTGTCGTTAAACGGACGTGGCTGTCGCATCAAAGTGACATGGCTGGACATATGCCGCTATTCCTAAATTAGTCCTAGCGTCACGTCTGTGTTGATTACGTCATCATTTAATTCTCGCTTGGCCTCTTCAAGTAAATTTCTCCGACCTTAACATTCATCTTGCCATCGTCACCAAAGCAAACTTATCGCTGCAACACGCGCTGCATGCCCGACAGTCACCAGCCATGACCCGTTGACTGTTCACTGTTCCACGTATTAATATGCGAAACATTTATATACCTTTACTTCTACGCAATTTCCACATCGCCTCCCTTTCGCTACTCCTCGCAATGACTGAATATTCAAGCTGGAAGGTTACCGATTTGAAGGCCGAGCTGAAACGACGCGGCATTCCCCAGACTGGTCTTAGGGTCAAGCAGAACTTCATCGATCGATTACTCCAGTCAGATGCTGCGGCGCAACCTGAACCTTCACCGGAAGTTCCCCCACCAAGCAATGCACCTGAAGAACAGGCCCCGGAAGAACCTGAACAGGCAAGCCAAGAAGATGTGAGCGCTGGCGACCAACAGCCGCCTGGTGCGCCAGAACCGAAACATGGCGCTGTTGAATCTGAATCGAAAGAACTACCTGCCGCAAAGTTACCGAAACCGCCGTCGCAGGATTCGACTGATGATGTCATTATGAAAGATAAGGAGGACGCAGAAGCCGATCAAGCTGTGGCGACTACTCGAGACTTGTCCGCCGAAGCGAAGGAGCAAACTCAGGAACCCAAGATAGAAGAGTCGGTACAGTCGCAGGAGGCTATAGAGGAACCAGCCCCATCTGCCCCCTCTGCTCCTCAAGAACTGGAATCAGCATCCGTATCCCCCGACGATGAGAGAATCGCGTCGAGAGAGGAGTCCACAGATGACTCCAGAAAAAGAAAACGGCGAAGCCAGAGCCCACCACCCTCTCCTAAAACAGCGGCTTTGAAGAAGGCTAAAGCTGAGGATGGGCTTCCGCGTGTGGTATTGAAGGAGGACGATGTCACAGCTGATATGGGTGTTCCCTCGGAGGAGATTTTAGCAGCACCAGTTCCCGGTGTTCCTGCACCTCAAGACGCCGAAATGCAAGATACGACCCTAGAAAAGACTGAAGAAGGGCCCCGGGAGATGGAACCGGAACCGGAACCAACACTCCAACCCAAACCTACGGTCGTCCTGGAGGCAAGCGAGGAAGATAATAAGGCTGCTGACCTCCATTCGGCACCCCAGGCTAAACCAGAAGTCGAGAAGCCCGAAGAGCTACACACCCACAAGCACACCTCCGGCGATACACGCTTCAAAAGCTTGTTCCCTCTGGCAAATGGTGGCCGGGCACTCTCCCCTTCTCCTACGGGCTTGGCAGGTGAGGAGGCAGATCGCATCGTCTCACCAGCCATTCACCCGGCAACCACATCCCTGTATATACGCAATTTCATGCGACCTCTACAACCAACCAGCCTTAAAAAGCACCTTGCAACCCTTGCAACCCCACCCTCGTCATCTGTGGATCCTGATATAATCCTAGCTTTCTTTTTGGATTCCATTAAAACACATTCTTTTGTTACTTTTACAAATGTTTCCGCAGCCTCTAGGGTACGTTCGGCACTCCACGGAACTATTTGGCCAGACGAGCGAACGCGAAAACCGCTCTGGGTCGATTTCATCCCGGAAGAGAAAGTCAAAGAATGGATCACCGTTGAGCAAGATTCCGGTAATGGCGCGAGAGGTGCGCCACGGTGGGAGGTGATCTATGATGAGACCGATGAAGGGGTTACAGCTTCCCTTCAGGAAGCCAGTCCCATAAACCAAATCCCTTCCCGCAACAATCGCGATAACGATCAAAACCTAGGTCGAGAGCCGCCGTTGGGTCCCCGTGCAACGCACGGTCCTATGCATCGAGACAGCCACCATATTGCACCACCTGTTGCACCTGCACGATACGCCGGTGAAAGCTTCAAGGCCCTTGATGACAGATTTCTCTCCACAGCCGCGAAGCCGAAACTCTACTATCAACCTGTTCCGCCAGAGGTATCGGATAAGCGCCTTGATCGATTTGCCGACCTCTACCGCGCTGGACCTACGCCTCGACGAGGAGGCGATGAGATGCGCAAATACACCTTCGAAGATACGGATTATTTCGTGGACAAGGGTCCGGAATATGGAAACCGTGGGCGCCGGAGAGGTGGTAGAGGTGCCCGGTTCAGAGACCGTGGAGACTTTGGAGATAGTTGGAGGCGGTAGATGGGTGATTGGCCGCAAGTGAAGGAAAGAATTTTTGACCAAAAATAATGGATCAGTGCGCGCCCGTTTGACCATTTATTTTCCCATCTAGGCTCTAGCGCGTTTTCATTCGTGAGATGCTCACTCCCTGCGGAATATCGTGGTTGATTTTCCCTCTATTCCACTTCCCCCAAAGTTGTTATCTATGTTCCCTCCGTCTCTTTCGACCGCAACTAGATATGGATTGGCTTGGATCATGGCTATAGGAAGGAGCATTGGTATTTTGTTTTTTTATTTTCCCTTTCCGTAATATTTTTGCCATGCATAAAAAGGGACATTCATTCTAACATATTCTGTCACCCCACACTTGTATGAGGCACTTCTACTTCCTTTTGTATATTATTCTCTCTCTCTCTCTTTTTTTTTAATTTTTTTAATGTGGCCCGTGATCTTGATTCCTTTGCCTCATTTTTGATCCTTCCGACCATCCTTCAAGCTGGCGAGATTCAGAGATTCACCATGGGAAAATGAAAAAATTCAGTAGGCAGGAATGCGGATTTTCTTTTCTTTCTATTTGTCTGTGTACCGTGGCGTTTGGTTTTGCGTCTTTTTCCTCCTTTCCTTCATAAGGCTGAACGAAAATGCAATGGAGATAGCATATATCGAACAAATTGGGTGTAAATTTCTGATCATTATTGGTTGAGTTTGGAGTTTGACTTGACCTTCCGTAATATCGCCTGCTTCTCTAGATCTTGAGATGATTCGAACGAAGCGACCACCGCACTTAATAACCACTCACTCAGAGGAGATCGTTGCATGATTGATATTTTGTTCCTAAAACATCTAGATATTATCATGGACACGTAAACTGGGCACATAACTCGCTGTTGGAGTTCGACGAATAAAACAAGACATGCAAAGCAAAGAGGCCAAATGGGCATTCCGTCGCCATCAAAGCAACCTGTCAAAGCATCGCATGTATGTGACATGCATATATCCACAAAAAGTGCATTATATTCAACCAATTGCCTATCGAAGGTACATCTCATCATCCATTCTCGTATGCTTACCACCCATTGCCTTCGTCGACTCAGCATATTGCCGAGCCATATCAACAACCGCAAACTTTTTGCCTAGCTCGCGAATGTCCTGCACGCTCTGGCCTAGTTGACCGAGCAACGCGACTAAGGCAACGTCGTTAGCTTGTGCAAGAGATTCGGTGGAGAATGTATCTGATTGTTGCGGCGTTAGGAGGGATAGGTGGGAAATCAAGGAGTGGATGTTGCGCAGTAGGGAGTGCGAGATCTGCGGAGAAGAGGCGGCTGTTGATTGAGTCTGGTTATCTGGAGTCTGTTGAGAGATACTGGAGAGATAGGCTTTTATGAGGTGTAGGCGTGACTCGAGCGTTTTGACGGCGGTTAGACGAGTGTTTAGATTGGCGATTACTATGATAAAATTGGTTAATGGGTACTACTGGCATTTGTCGGTATTTGTTAAATTTGTCCACTTACGGTCTTCATCTTCCTTAGAAAGTGGGGAGACTTCATCCACAACGGAAGTCTTCTCTAGGGGTGTCGATGTAGCTCCGGCCTTCTTGCCGGCGGCGGGTTTCTTAGTGCTACCGGCGGAGGGTTTTGGGGTTGCATCGCTCGCCTGAATAGCCGTAGCATTGCCTCCTCCTCTTGCAACAAAATCGACGCTGATCATTTCTGCTTCCCCCGTTTCGATAGCATACGGTAATTCTCGAAACCGGAGTGCTAAGCTGGGCTGCTGCCCATCCAGCTGCATGGTTTTGTCTGCATCGCCCGCATTATTGTCCTCCTCGTATGTCGATTCGTAAATTGCAAGAGGAAGCTTCCCTGTAGCATGAGAAGTGTTATCTTCAAGCCCGGAAGGATCAAACGCAAGCAGCACTGCTGTTTCGTTATATTTCTGGAGAATGTGTTGGTGAATCGGTAGTTGGGTAGCAGTAGGACCTGTGGGTGGCGTGAGGGTGAACCAGCCAACAAGGTCCAACGGCGGATCTTTATGAACGTCTCTAACTACAAAGAAAGATATACTGGTTAGTGTCACCTATTGAGAAACGATTAAGAGCAGAGTGGTCCGGACATTGCTGTAGTCTCTCTTCAAACCAGGGCTCATGTAGTACACTGTCTCCATTAGAAGTGGTTACAATATTGCATTCAAACACATGCTCGAGGCTAATAGTTCGACCCTTTTGCTGTCCTATTAGCGCCCCGGCAATTGGTCCCTTTTGCTGCCTTGCAATGTGTCGGGTGACATGATCTGATATATTAAGGAGGACGAGTGGATGGAGTAGGATTTGGAGGCCCGAGTCGGAAGATTTTAGCGAAATTAGGGGGTTAACCTTTCCCATGGTTCGGAAGCTGCTGTTGAGCCGCACTCCAACTGAAAAAGAGAAGTAAATACAGTCTGTAGTTGTGGATATATCCTCAGTTCCTAGGTAGTGCTTGTTCAGTGCTGTGGTTCTGTATAGAACTTGGACGCTGAACTCTAGTAAGTTGAAGAGCCTGTTTGTTCTGTTTGCTGTGTTTGGTCAATTTGCATGTGGGGCAATCGCTGTCCCAGATCCATACCCATGATCGAACAACATCTTTCGCAACGATCGAGCAATAGGTCTCTCCCTAGATGTCTTTGCACGAGGGCGACAAGAAGACATGGAGACTCCTCCCTCTTTCAACGCTGTGAAGGACCACCTCGACACGGTCATCCAGGATCCGTCTATCCCTCTTGATGTCGCCACCCTGGGCAAGCTAAAGGTCGAACTCCTCACCAATACCAACCAGGACGTTTTGTCAGCTATTCTCACCCAAGTTTCGCAGATTCTCCCTATATTGCAGGACGATCCGTCTCCTTTAACAAGTTTAGCTACCAAAGCTGCTTCATATCTAACTTTCACCCAGCTCCAGTCCATTGACCCTCCTCTAAATTTGCTCGCTGGAATCAGTGCCCCATCTCCGCCAGTGAACCTCCTGGCCTTGTCACTCCTAGGACAGGCCAGTCATTCAAGTGCTGATGCAGCGATTATCTCTGGAAACCCTCCTCTCGTGATTGCCCTAGTAGAACTTTGGCTTACGGTCTCCGAAACTGCGGTGTCACAAGCTGCATTTGATGTTCTATGGGCTCTCCTAGAAGTCGATTATGCCCACGACTACGAAAGCGACGCCTTAGTAGATGGGGAGAAGAAAAACAAGATCGGAGGCCAGGGGCTAATGTGGAGGAGAATATTCAATGATAGAGACGTCTACGAACGCCTTTTCTCCATATGCAGCCTTGAGAGCACGGAGCCACCAGGACATATCAGCAGGCGAGACAAGTCTGTAGCCCAAGGCAGGCTAATGGATTTAATTATTAAGGCTGGATCGCTGGATTGGCAGGCGATAGCGACATCACATTTCCCCGACATCGAATCCAAATTTCGAAGTTCCAGCTTATTGAGTTTTGCGGCCTCCCAAATGGTTGATCCAGACGATGTACTATTGCATATGACACATATCCATTTCCTCTGTGAGCTCCTTCGAATTGGAGCTCCAGGACTCCGCCAACGTGCTAAAGTCCAGAGTCATTCGTATCCTCTATTTTCTTCTCCTTCCCTTGAATACCTTACCTCTAGTGGCCTCCACGCCAAAATAATGAGTTACTATTTGGACCCTTCGATCCTTGACCCAGCGTACGCACCGATTCTCTCTGGGCCGGTTATGGGCTATATATCTCAGTATGCGATACTATACCCAAATCATATACTCCAGCAGCCTCAGGCCTTTCTGGATTCGATTCTTTCACGGATCTCGGAGGCTTTGGACATTCAACCTGTTAAATGGGCTCACGGCCCAGTTCCGACTGGCGATCTTGACATTCTTGCCTCTTTACCCCGAGTGATGCTTGTAGAAGCAGGAAACAGATGGATCAACCCGGTGCAGTCGATACCTTCGAAGCCTGTAAACAGTCATGCCCTGGATGCTCTGGGTCGAATATTTAAGGGACCGCCAACTCTTGACAACGACTCCAATGGGCTCTCAGACCCACTGGATCAAAATCCAACAAGTCCCCGAGCAGAAGCTGCAGCTTCTCGTGTCCTATATCTTCGGTATTTGAATGAGCATCCGGATTTATGGGCGAATGTTGTTGTTGCTGCTGATGTCCTTGCCATGCAGGACACAGCCCTTGCAGCCATCGCGTTTATAAAATCCGTCCTGACAGCACACTGGGCTGTGATTCCGCCAAGTGGTAGTAACTCAACGACCCTCACTAACCGCCGATTTGGCCTACCCACAGAGGATCAGATTTCTCGACTTGGCCCGTCAACACAAGGCAAGCTTCCAAGGTCCGGTTTGTGGGCACTTTTCGTACCTCCCGCCTTAACGGAGGTCCTACCCTACCTTTTCAAAGCCCCACAGACGTACAATAACTTTGTCGCCGGTGGGGCAGCGGACACGGAGAGTGCTGTCTGGAGAATTGCAACGGCTAAGTTTGATGCGCTTGTTGCATTACAGACGGAAGTGAAGAAGGTTGATGGGGGTTTTGAAGGGTTTGACGATATTATCCGAACACTTAATAAGCGGGTTGCAGATGGTCCATGGGGTCCTTCGAGCCAAGTTGGTAGTCGGGTAGATGCGCTGGAGCTGTGATCAATTTAGTCATTCGCGTGCCCTAATGATAGTTATGCATTTATGGCTTTGTCAAGTACCCATATGAGCTCTCCAGAAAGTCAAAACATGTAAACGTAGGACAGTCGTTGGTCTTTTCTTGCCGATGAACATATTCAGTTGATGAAGTCTAGCTATGATGACGTGCTTAATTATTGATTTATTGACTGCTTGGTGAAAATGCAGGGTATGGGATCAACATTATGTATCTTAATAATGATAACTACGCCGTACCAGAACTGAAATTCCACAGTGTTGCAAAATAATTCAAGGATGTAATGTCTAAAACATATCTCTCTTAATAATGACAAGCGTCTGGCTCCTGTCGTCTAGATATATATATATCCCTTGGCGCCTAGCTGATGATCGGCCCCGCTAAGGTAATATTGACAGGCTAAAATAAACGTGGTTGAGTTCGCCCGAATTGAAAAGCGGTCAGATTCGGCAGTATATTTATTTTTCTGACGTGACCCATCTTAGAGGGAAAAGTACGAATTGCCAACCAAAGCCAAAGTCTGTCAAAAGCAGCATTTAAACTGACTTGTGCCAGAGATAATATATGTTATTTTTACTCCACTCCATAAGCCTTTCTTTTGGACTATAATATTACTATATGAATCATTCCTTCAATCTCCGTCTTTTGGAAATCGAGAAAGCTGAAAGAGAGGAGAAAGAAATATGTCACGCTTTGGTGCAAACCGGGGCAGAAAGCTGCCTGGTGCTGAGTTCTCGTGGGATACAGAGGGTGGGGGAGAACCAGATAACGCACCTACGCCATTATTTCCGGTGAGCTATAAATGAGGCTCTCCCATTGTTACTCTTTTAAACCTTCTCTTTGCTAGCATCATTCTTCCCAATCTTGATTCTTTACGACCGAATATGAAGTAAAGGAGAGGTATGCGCGCGGCTAACACTTCATTTCAGAAATACTCAGTACCCATTGCAAAATCGCTTACGGAGGAGGAGCGCAGCCAGGTCGACTACTACAGGCAGTTGCGGCAGATGATACATGATGGACCCTATTATACAGTGTTGAGCACGCCGCCGTCATCACAAAAGGGAGGCGCGGTGGCTGCTCGAAAAGCTCAGTTTGATCCATTTCAAGGCATGGCGACATACGGACAGAGATATTTGAAGAAAACTAGGACATTGCCAAAACTTTCAGGAAGGCCCTATGGTATGTATATCTTTTATTTGCCATTCTGCTTCCCCCCCCCCCCCTTCCGTACGAACCTAGGCCTCTTGGGCCTCCCTTTATCTTACTTATTTCCTTACTTGGCTAGCTTTTATTTCCCAGACTAATGTGAGCCCCGATGCATCGTGCCTTTGCTTTTACAGTTATGAACTTTTTTCCAAAAGAGCTCTGGTCGACCCTTGACCCCAAATATGTCGGTTTGCAAGCTGGTGGTGCCAATGGGTTTGGTTCGCTTTTACGAGGCGGCCAGAAGCGTGGCTTTGAGGATGACGAGGAGGATGAAGATGTCGGTCCGTCTCGGAAGAGAATAGCAGCTGATGGAGAAGAGGATGAAGAAGGATCAGAGGTTGGCGAGAAACGAAAGCGGGGAGCTGGAGCGGAGGATGAGGACTTGTTGGATGAGGATGAAGATGGGGGAGAGGAGGAAATTGTGGATGATGATTTCGAAGATGATGAGGAGGATATGGGCGGAGATTATAACGCAGAACAGTATTTCGATGGTGGGGATGATGACGGAGATGGATATGATGGAGGTGGAGAGGGGGATAATGATACGTATTAATGAGTGCTGTTTTTCTCATTTTTTACTATGGATGATGATTCTCCTCTATTTATCTCGTTTATCTCGTTTCTTTCAATTTTCTTCATATATGATACCCGTTTTTCTTTTCTTTTCATGGAATATAGCCAGATATGTACAGTAGTGTATATCAGATGGGATAGCCGGGCTCGATCATAACAAAATGTTCATGACACTATTTTGGGAGATTCCAAGTCTACGCTTAGGCCTGGCGTTTTCCACAAACCATATTCGGTATGCAGCATATTTGAACTTTAATGTATTAGCTATATGACTTCTTAGCACTGCCACAACTTGTCCTTCAGCATAATCACCGCAAGGTAAAGGTTAAAAACATGCCTCTAGGGGTACAATATATGACCCCTACAGGTAGGTAGACACTTCTTACTGGCCCACTTGCCACTTATTTGGTAAATTCGCGCCTAATATGAGGGCATAGATCTGAATGAATGAGCCAAAAAGATTTAATGAGGAAATATAAAAACTTTTGGCTATACTTTCTCCCGTTAGTTCGTATCATGCCATCGACAAGACGAAAAAGTGGTGTTTTGTTCGATGACCTCATAATCAACCCTAACCTAATTTGGTTTTTTTTTTTTTGGGCGCGTAGAATCCCCAACATCTCAAATCCTTTATCAGATCGACCCCGCGATGTAGAATCAATGGCCAACGCCGACTCCAACAACACGGAACACGCATCCGGTAGAACTGCTATAATTCTTTACGGTTCAGAAACTGGAAACTCCCAGGATGTTGCTGATGAGCTTGGGCGCCTCGCAGAGAGGTTGCACTTCTCAGCGCATGTTTGCGAGCTGAACGCCATTAAAGCGGTGCGATAAGGGCGCATACCAGAATTTAGGGGAATTGAAGCTCACACTTGATGTAGGAATCTCTAAATGACTATGACGTGACGATATTCGCGGTCTCGACGACTGGACAGGGCGATTTCCCTTCCAACGCTCGGATTTTCTGGAAGTCATTGCTGCTGAAGAAGCTTCCGCCAACATTTCTCCAGGGTGTGAACTTCGCGCTCTTTGGATTGGGGGATAGTTCGTACCCAAAGTAAGGTTGCAATTTTCTCATTATTTACGTATCAAATTATTAACGAATTCCGGTATGGGACCTTAGGTTCAACTGGGCATCTCGGAAGCTTTACAAGAGATTATTGCAGCTTGGTGCAAACGAGCTGTACCCATGCGGCGAAGCAGATGAGCAACATCCGGAAGGGTATGCATTCTATGAGTACCATTAATTTCGGCTTGCCCATACTGACACTGCAATCTTAGTCTCGAAGGCACCTTCGTCCCGTGGTCGCTGGACCTACGAAAGCATTTATTGGACAAATTCCCGCTTGCGCCTGACCAACACCCGATCTCAGATGACGTTCAGTTACCACCAAAATGGGTGCTCGCGCGCCGGGAATATAGCCCAGTCGAAAGCACCACTACGTATCCGGGTATAGCACTGCCAAAAGTGCAATCTGGGGAACAACTAGAAAATGGCAGCATCCCTTCGAATTTTTCTCATGACCTGCGACCCATTCCGAATACTGTCTCCGCGACATTAGTCGCGAACGATCGACTCACACCGCAGACCCATTGGCAAGATGTCCGCCACATTATTCTCAAGATTCCCGAGTCAATTCGATACGTCCCAGGCGATATCCTACAAATAACTCCTCGGAATTTCGCTGGCGATGTAAACTCACTAATAACAACGATGGGCTGGGAGAACGACGCCGACATACCTTTACGTTTTATTCCCAATCCTAAATATGTGTCAGCCAAGAACTTATCTTCTCCCGAGATCCCATTTCTGTTGAATTCGCCCGGCTTCACCCTCAGAAACCTACTCACTGACTATTTAGATATAATGGCCATACCACGACGATCCTTCTTTTCCAACATTGCTCACTACACTGAGGACCCTATGCATAAAGAGCGACTCTTGGAGTTTACTGATCCAGAATACATAGACGAGTTCTACGACTACACCTCGCGACCCCGTCGGTCAATCCTCGAAGTCTTGTATGAGTTTGAATCCGTGAAGATCCCTTGGCAACACGTTTGTGCCGTGTTCCCCGTCCTTCGCGGACGGCAATTCAGTCTTGCCAGCGGTGGGAAACTGAAAACCACCGAAAGTTTACCTGGTAGCCATGTTACAAGTTCTGGCACTCGCTTTGATCTCCTGGTCGCCATCGTCAAATACCAAACAGTAATTAAAAAGATTCGTGAGGGTATATGTACGCGCTACCTTGCAGTGCTTCGCCCAGGGAGCACATTGAAAGTCCAAGTGCAAAAAGGCGGACTCAATTCCTCAATGCGACAGCTCTTGGAGCCTACAGTACTGATCGGGCCTGGCACAGGAGTCGCACCACTTCGCTCTATGTTATGGGAAAAGGCTGCCATGGCGACTACATTTCGACAAAAGCATGGCCCTGACGTACCGATGCTTTTTGGTCCTATTATCCTGCTGTATGGCGGGCGGAATAGAAGAGCAGATTTCTTTTTCGAGGATGAATGGGATGAGTTGAACAAGGTGCTCGATATCACGATATTAACGGCGTTCTCAAGAGATCAGAAACAGAAGATATACGTGCAGGACCGCATCCGCGAGCATGCCGCGTTGTTTTTTAGAGTATTACATGATCTGAATGGCACTGTCTATATTTGTGGGTCGTCAGGTAAAATGCCTCAGGCGATTAGGGAGGCGCTTATTGAAGGCTTCCAAGAGTTCGGGAAGAAAGAAAGTGAGTCCGGTGAAAGGCAGAGGTATAGTCGAGAGGAGGCAGAGAAGTATTTGATGGATATGGAGAAAGTGGGGCGGTATAAGCAAGAGACTTGGTGAAGTGTAGCTGGTTAAACTGAGGTGAGAGAAATATAACCGATTCATACTAGATAATGCCATGCCATGCAATCACATAGACCGTGTTTTACATTATCCTGTTTCTGAGAAACCTGATTGATTCGGAAATTAGCAGAACTTGACAGAAGTCCAAAGAAGTTTAGTTACTCACACTACTCTGAAAATATCAAGAGAGGTTGAGCATGATGAGAAAAGTTTTGTTCCGTGTACAGGCGGGACATATGTCACGTGAGTCAGGGTTCCGGCAAACCTCGGTTGCCGAATCCGGCGATCTGAGTGAGGGTAGATTCGGAAGTTCAGCAACGCCGACAACATCGACGTTTTCAAGCCGTTGTACACTCCCCAAAAACCGACACATCACCACCACCACCACCACTCAGCTGTTGTACCCCGGGTCAAATTCACAACGGCCACTGTATCGACAAGTAAGGGCCTCCGAGCTGCCAGTGTACTCTCCGATTTCCAACAATGGCTGCGAATGCTCTCAGGATACTGGTGCCCGTAAAACGGGTCATCGACTTCGCCGTACGTGGTTTTACCTCCTCCCAGTCCGTTCTCAGTGCTCGCACTACATTACAATTGGGGAGAATCTTTCCCTTTTTTCAATGTGTTCCTGTTGCCTGTATAGCCCGAATTGAGCTGCTGTCTGCCTTACCCGCATCCCATAAGCACCGATCTATGCCGGCCGTTCCATTAACTCGCCATAAATTAACATACGCAGATAAAACCCCGTATCAACAAAACCCAAACAGGCGTCGAAACTGCCGGCGTCAAGCACTCCCTCAACCCATTCGATGAGCTCTCCATAGAAGAAGCCGTCCGCCTACGCGAACGCAAGGGCCCTATGACCGTCTCCGACATCCTAGCTATCTCCGCCGGTGGCCCTAAGTGCGCAGACACCCTCCGCACCGCCATGGCCATGGGAGCTGATCGATCAATCATTGTCGATGTACCCGAGAAAGCAGACCAGGCAGGCTTGGAACCATTGACCGTGGCCAAGATGCTGAAGAGCGTAGTCCAGAAGGAAAATATCAATCTAGTGCTACTAGGCAAACAGGCTATTGATGGTGATCAGGGACAAACGGGCCAAATGCTGGCTGGTCTCCTGGGCTGGTCACAGGCGACACAGGCGAGTAAGGTTGATATAAAAGACGATGCGGGCACTGTGGAGGTCACTCGGGAGGTGGACGGCGGCGTGGAGACGCTCAAGGCCAAGTTGCCCATGGTGATTACTACGGATCTGCGGTTAAATGAGCCACGCTATGCCAGTTTGCCGAACCTTATGAAAGCGAAGCGGAAGCCGTTGGAGAAGAGGACTTTGGCAGAACTTGGGGTTGAGGATACAAAGAGGTTGAAGACTTTGAAGGTTACGGGTATGTCTAGCTTCTATGGTTTTCTCTCTTCAGTTTATTGAGGGTATTTAGTTCCCTGCTGGATACAACTAACTTATCTTCAATAGAACCCCCGGCCAGGCAAGGAGGTGGCAAGGTAGAAGATGTCGATGGAATGATTGCCAAATTGAAAGAGCTGGGTGCTCTATAAAAGGGTTCCTTCACAGTTCATTGTCGCTGGCTCTGCCCTCGCCATCAGTGTATACGTACAACTCAGCTTCCTTTTGGCGTACTGTGTTTTTTTTTCGTCATATTTTTCCTCTTCCTTTTCTGTCCCCTACAATATATGCGAATCTGTGCAAAACATCCTACACACGACGTGATGTACATGTACATATCTACGTACCTCCTATTTTGGACGCCATCAAAAACCAATATCAAAAAAGACCTACTCGATATATGCGTCTACTTGCACCAGAGATTTTGTGCTCCTGCTTTCAACCCTGCCGTTTCTTTTAGATATACGTGTTATTTCCAAAATGAATGACAGTCGGACCTTCCAACATTTTCGCTTGAAAGGTTAACTGAAGGCACATGCACATTTCCATACATCGTATGGGTCATACAGGCAGCTTTAATGGTCCGTAATGCTCAACAGTGAATAGGTTGGAATTGCGCTCTAGTGAAAGAAACAGTATGACACGCTCAGGTTTGCACAGTGAATAATATCTTCCCATAGGACAGGGCACTTTACATCAGTTAACTATGTACTCTGTACATGTACATGTACATTACATTCGCAACTATCTTCCCTTCTAGCATTCAGCTGGCTTAAAGATCATCTTGCTATTCTCAAAAGGAGGATTATCACGATAGGATGAGTCCACAGTGGCTCTGGTTGGTCTTGTTCATTTGGCACAGCATCAAGCAAGAGACAAACGTAATGGTCCTTGTCTAGAGAGTTGAACGCAGGAGGCACCATCGCCGCCAGAAGACTAACGGACCAAGAACTAGATTCCACAGCCCAACATTGCTAGGCACAATCGTACCATGATCCAAAATCTGCCAACATGGTGCTGGGCATATCCAATGAAATCAGGGAGAACACCTAGCTTTCTCGAAAATAAACTGCTCGCCTGGTATCACACAAAAAAAGGGGTGAAGAAGGCGGATAAAGGAAGGAGAAAAGGAATGGATATAATTAAAATCCCCATTACGTTGGAAAGAGTCACCAGCTAGGCAAGGCCCCAATAATATATGTCTTGACATGAGGCCGAAGCCTGCCCTGCCCAGGTGGGCAGGTGCTGGCAAGGGTGTCCGGGGCAGCCAGATATTCCCTTTTATGGCCTAGTGGATTTTCAGACCCATGGGTTGCAGCCAACCTTGTTGTAAACCTTATCTTAACGACCAATCCTCTCGGTAACTAACCCCAATGCGTTCTAGCGTCATAAATCGGCATACTCGGGATGCCGTGAGTTGTCTTGTGTTAAGTTTGTAATGAAAGTTACGAGACAGGTTTATGCCGTCACTGGTTGCCTCAAAAGGCCGTAAATGTAGGTCTTTACAGTCTATCATAGGCTCACTTTCCCCAGCTATCCCTTTATTCTAGTTCCCTAAAATGCCTCGTGCTACTATGTAGTTAGCGGCCACCCTAGTGTCATATGGTTCCATTTGCACGAGAATGAAATAGGATACCGACCAGTTAGATATTGCTGCACAAACTTGTCAGGCAATATGGTTAAAAATCCAACGCAACGCAGGGCTTCTCCTGCAAAAGAAAGGCATGATGCCCATCTAGCAGACCAAAACATGGGTTCTACAGTGCGCCGCAGCAGCAGACTCCAATCGCTTCAGCAGGACCGTGCTTCTAAGCAACCATCTCAGGCAATACTAAGCCATCCGCCCATTTTTACTATTGGTCACGGAACGCGCACGCTTCCTGAGCTTATTGGGCTCCTCCAGTCCATCCATGTCACCAAGCTTGTAGATGTTCGCTCTATTCCGCGGTCGTTCACAAATCCGCAATTTAATCATGATACCCTCCAGGACTCTGCAGAATTAAACAATGCCCATATCACCTATTTATGGTCTGGACCTTTACTGGGTGGGCGGCGTAACGCAAAACAACCGAACCTTGATCAACACAATACAATCCGCGTCGCCGCGTTCCGAAATTACGCAGGATACATGTGCACGTCGTCGTTTAAAGAGGGTCTGACCGAGCTAAAAAGCCTCGCAGAGAACTTGCAAATTTCTGGCCAAGGGTGCCTTGCAATTATGTGCAGCGAGACGCTCTGGTGGCGATGCCATCGACGGATGATTGCAGATATACTAGTAACACATGGGTGGAAAGTCCAGCATCTGGGAGTTGGAAAGAAGCCAATGGAACATGAGAGGTGGGAAATTGCAAGGGTTGGTGAAGAAGGAAACCTCGTGTACGATGGGCATGACAGCCGTTCGAAACGAAAAGCATGTTTGACTTGAGATCCACGCGGGAAGTGTCACCTTCGAACTGATTCAATGTTCTGCTGCCGCGAGTGACGAGGCGTTGATTTGGTTGATTTGATCTATGCTTACTATCACACTTCCTCAGTCGCGATACTGCTACGTTTTGGAAGGCTAGATTATCCTATCTCAGTATCGGCTTTCTATGCTGCCGCTCGGTGCATATCAAAGGGCGTTAACGCACTACAAGGGCGGTTGCCCAGACTTCAAATGTACGAAAACCCTTCGGAAACTACAACGAATCTTCAACAGCGGCATTAGTTCATAGCTTGGACAATACACTTCCCATCTGCGAACTTTTCCATCTGCAATTTCTCTTGAACTGCTTATGGCATACCTACTCGCTTTTACATAAACCCCTTACCTACGTTTACTGAATCGTCGTATAGCCAACCACCCACAGGAAACGAGCTTTAAACTGATTTTATACCGACATCTGCAACACCCCTGGTCATCCCGAAAATCGATGTCTCTCCTGAGCCAGAAAATGCGGCAGCAACGAGCGATCTGGAAATTTAGGAATCTTTCTTAGCTTTGTTAGGACTATGATGGTATAGAATAGTGCCTTTAGCTAATATGCTCTCTTAAGCCTAGTTTCCATGATTTTCTGATGCGCTCGTTCATTCTTTTGTTCATTATTATGAGAAGACATTGAAATATCAAGGATCAGTCAAGTTATTCCTCCTTAACTTTAATTCCGCTTATATCCTTCACACTTGCTAATCTTGGTTGCCTCCACACAATCATGGCAAGTGTCACAAATTGCTAAACACTCATAGTATTTCTTTATTATCAAGTGTGATAGAGAATTGACTGTTGGCAGGAAATGAAATGATTATTAAACTAAAAAAAATATCATGTTTAATAGTCTAAAAAGTTGAGAAGAATGCACATTTCTTTACAATTTCCAATGCTTATTTGCGGAGCGAAGCGAAGCAAATATATGATGAAAACCCTGGTTATTAAAAGTGGAGAATTTTCTTTTTGAGGTTCTTGATGTGAATACAGCTCACTGATTGATATAGAATTAAGTGAAGTGCAATTCCATGACATTGTACTATAACTTCTACACACTCATAATACATTCATCTTTCATCTTATCAATTATATTATCTACTCTGTACAGATTCTTGAATAATAGATCATACATCTTATTAACTACTTACTCTGTACAGATTCTTAAATAGATAACACATCTGATCAATTATCTCTCATAGATTCTCAAGAATAAATAATATATTAAAAGCCTGCATTCACTGCTTATAAAATCAGTCTCTTGATTAATTTATTTCTTTACAGTATTCTACTACTTCTACAGCTATCTGTCTTTAATACTACACTCAGAGAACTCAGATATTGTAATCTTCTCTTATTATATCTTTTCTATTACTGATTATCTCTTTACACTGTGTAGAACTATAAATAAATATGTACAGTAAAATCAGATTCTTCTATAGTTATAGATTCTATAATAAATAAGTCTGAACTCTTCTTATTATCTCAGATATATTAATACTTTATATAATTAACAGCAGTCTCTCAAGTCTGTGAACAATCTATTGAAATAGATATATTATCTGAGATTAAGTTTTATCACTATAAGATTCATAGTTCTGATATATCTTTATTAACAGTAATCTATAAAAAGAAAACTGCTATTTAAAGAACTTATTATATTATCAGATATTATAGAGAATATCTCTTATTAACTTCATTCTTAACTTAATTAAGAAAATAGCTATAATTATTATCTTTAATAATTAATTTATCTCTCAGTTCTATAAATCTCTCTTCAGTCTTTTATTAATTATCTATATTATTATTCAACTTATTCTTAAGTTAATCTTATTTCACTTTTATAGATATACTTCTACTGTAGACATCTTTTACATTATTTTTCTTACTTTTAACTTCTCAAAGTTCTGTTTCTCAGAGCTCTGCAGATTCATTTATTAATTAACTTAATAAAAGAGTTAGCAGTCTCTTGATATTTCAGTACTCTATATAACTTAAAAGCTTAATTAATACATTAAATATAGAAGTTCTTATAATTCTTCAGAAATATAATTAGTTATAGACTGTAATTATCTTAGATTCTCTAATAAATTCTCAGAGTTCTACTTATCTTATAGATTCAGCTGTTAATTCTGATAATTAACAGTATATATAGAAATTTCATTATATACTTGAAGATTTACAGATAAAGATCTGTAGTCATTATTAAATTCACTAATTTAGAATAAATCTTTAAGATAATATTTATACTTATTATTATACTATTAATTTAAGATAACTATCTAATAAGCTATTTTTATTCTCTTAAGAGAATAATCTTGATTTCAGTAATCTTGATTCAGATCTCTCTATTCTCAGTCAGATTAAAGAGATATTAATTTTATATATATATATCTTTATTAAGATCTGTCAAGTCAGAAAACATCAGTATAAGTATAAAAATTATATTATTAGCTTTCTTAGAGATACTGACTATATTTATAACACTCTCTTACTTCTTTCTAAGAATCTTGATATTATTATATTAAAGTCTTTAAATTTAAATATAAATTCTTACTTATAATATTAGTTTCACTGAGATTTCATAATTTACAAAGAAGCTATTACTCAATAACTAATTTATCTTTATAAAAATTATCTCAGTTATCAGAATATTGTGATTAATAAAGAGACTTAAAATCAGTTATCTGAAAATAAAGATATCTCTGATCAGATTTCTTTTCATATGCTTAATAAACAAGAATTAACAGTTATTGAGAATGAGAATTATTTAAATCTTAATAACTTGAATATTTCATCTAAATACTCTGATATTTCAGATCTTTTAATCTCATAGTCTGAAGTTAAGTAACTTCATTATAAATTTAAAATATTATAGTAAGAATAGATTGATTATCTCACTCTATCTTCAGCTTATAATATATTACTTAGTGAGTTTAATAATACTTATTCACTCTTTTCTTAAGTCTTTTCAACACTTTTCTTATAAGATGAAGTCAAATTCATTCTCTCTAGATAAAGAATAATTAGTTTTACAGATTATACATAGTTTCTTCTTAAATACTATAACAGTTACTTTATCTATTATAGTTATTTTTAATAATTCTTTTCAATTCTCTATTCTGTAAATAGATTAATAATCAGAGTTACTTTTTCTATAATTAAACTGACTCTCTTATTAAGAATCTTATTCTAGAGAAGCTGTAGACTGTTTTTACTACTGATACTTTATAATCTACTATAATTTTGAATTCACTTATATAGTTTACAGAGAGTCTTCATGAAATCTGTTCTTTTTAAGATATAAAACATCATCAGTTATAAGTCTATGTTTAAAATATTAAATCTTTATATCTATTTCTTACTCTCTTAACTGTAGATTATTACTAAGATAATCTGATATATTATTTTTCTAACTATATTATTTAGAAGTACAGCTGTAAGAAATCCCGCTTCTCGCGGATTCTTTACCTCTATTTCTATCTCTTGTGTAATCAATAGGGCTAGCAGCCCTTGGCTACACACAACTATATAGACTGAAGTTCATGAATACTATTCACAACTCAGCTTGAATGCTATTATACATTTAATCTCTACATTTTATCTTTCTACTGTGAATACTTCTAGTAGTTAACAGTACATATCATATCAAGCTGCAAACACCTGAATAATCACCTGTGAGTACTTATTCTTATATTTTAAGCTCAGTCAGTCAGCAACTGTCTGTTATGACTGAAAGAACTAGAAACTTGTATACTTCAATCTCTGCAAACTCTACTGCAGACACTCAGAAGCAGTCACTTAAATCATGAATAACTCTTATAAAAGAAGTCTCAGAGAACTTATCAATCACTTACAGAATATTATTCTCTGCATCTGTGATAGAGAAACTCTCTAAATTCATGAATAAATCAATCTCAGTGAAGAACATTCTTAAGCATCTCTCACAGAACTAAGCTATTTTTCTACAAGAAATGCTTACTGTCTGTAAACACTCTTAAACTGAGTCTCTAAACATAATCTTCAGAGATATCTATAAACTGAAAAGAAACTTTCTTAAGCTGTAATCACTTAAGATCACTTATCAAATCATAATCTATAAAAGCTTTTATAAGTTTATATTTGAAATTGACTTACAAGTCTGACTGTGTAATATGAAAGATGAAGAAGCTATCATCTACATAATAACAGATCTCTATTACACTGAAGTTAAGAACTGGCTGAATTATCTAGAGAATGATTATAAGAGATCTCACTGATCTATTCTCAAGATCTATTTAGAGAATAAGTTAAGAGACTTTATCAGCTGAACAGGGAACATCTGAGCTGCAATTATTAATATTAGAAAAAGAGATAAGAAATCTGATAAAGACTACTCATAGCATTTCATAGAATTATGATATAAATTAAGATCTGTGAAAACAGAGTTCTGAAATAAGACCTGAATAATGATGTTTATAAAGAGACTGAATAAAAACATGCAGAATAAGCTTATTAAGTAAGACTCTAAGCTCTTGACTCTGAAGAAACTGATGACTCTTATTCATCACTTGTAGATTACTATAAGAGTCACAGATCTGTGAAGAGCAGATCACTGATTGACTCTGCAAGAGTCAGAATAACAGAGAACAGATTTATCAGAAAAAGATGATAAGATATAGAGAGATTTATGTCTGACTACTAAGTAGAGAGAAAGAGCTTCATAAGCTCTTATAAACAGAGTGTATAATAGAGAGATCAAGAAAAAGAGACTCTACTTTATTTATTCTAAATCAGAACATCTCTGTGCAAACTGTTCAGATAAATTAAAATAGAAATTTAAGAAGTTACAGACAGAGTCAGTAACAGCCTTCTTAAAAGTCTTGAAGCTGACATCTGAATCTGTTGCTCTCTCAATGAAAATACTTACTTATAAGAAGAGATCACACTGCAGTACTACTGCTTTACAAGTATGAAAAGTATTGATAAACTCAGAATCTCAGGTCACTGTGATGTCTCTAAAGCTCACAGAGTAAATGAGCTGAAAGATGAAGACTGAGAATCTGCTCTTATAATAAGCAGAACATGAGAACTCAGATTCAAGAACTGAGAAACTTATAAGAGTTATCTTTGAATTACAAGATCTCTCTGAAATCTGAAGAAGATTTGCAGAAACTGTGATTATCACAGATATCACAGATAACATGTACTTGAGACTTATATAACTTTAAAGACACAATTCACATATAACTGTCTGTGAGTCAGGTTTATACTTTCAATCAGTGTTGATAGACTTACTTACAGAGATAGAATTAGTTAATACTATAGAGTTAATTAGAGAAGACAAGCTTATCTATATAATAACTTTATAAGTGTCTGAGAATCTCACAGTCATGAAAACTGAGCTTCAGATATCAGAGAAATATCAAGATCTTATAAAGATATTCAGCTCAGTAAAAGCAGCTGAGCTTCTCTCTTATTATAAGAAGAATCTGATAATAGATTTAATAGAAGAGTAGAAACTCTTCTAAGAATTAATCTATAAACTCTTTTATTATAAGACAGAGGTCTTACAGATCTATATAAAGAAGAATCTGAAGAATGACTTTATCTAATCTTCACAGATCTCTATGAAAGTCTCTGTGATATTTATAAAGAAGAAGAATGAAGATCTTAGATTATATATAGATTACTACAATCTGAACTTCAAGATAATAAAGAGCTGTTACTCTTTATCTCTGATTAAGAATATAATTAACTGTCTTACAGAAGCTGTTATATTCATATAACTAAATATAATCAATATATATACACAGCTGTAAATACAGTCTGAGAATAAATGAAAGACTGTCTTTAGAACTACACTGAGATTATTTAAATATCTAGTAATGTCTTTTGATCTGACTAATATCTCTGCAGTATTTCAGTCTTTTATTAATAAAACACTTTATATATATCTGAATGTCTTTATAGTAATATATCTGAATAATATAATAATGTACTCTATAAAGAAGAAAGAACACACTGAGTATATACAAAGTATGTTGAAGATCTTAGATGAGACAGAACTGTATATTAAGCTTATAAAGTATAACTTCAGTGTCTGCTGAATTAATTTTCTAGAATATATAATCACTGCAGATGATATTCAGATGAAATCTTCATAGATTGAGACTATTCTATTATAATCAGAGTTAACTAGTATTTATAAGATTCAGATCTTTCTGAGTTTTGTGAATTTCTATAGATAATTTATCTTTGCATTTATAAGAATCTTCTTAACTCTTACAGACATACTGAAGAATGAAAATAAGAAGAAGTTATTTCATAAATAAAGAATAAAAAGATTGTTGAGAAGAGAGAACTGTAAGAACTTTTTTATCTCAGAAGCTTATAAGGTCTTTACAAGATTAAAACAGATATTCATGAATATAATGATACTATTTCACTTTAATTCCTTACTCTTAATCAGATTGAAGACAGATGTCTTCTTCTTTATAATTTCAGAAATAGTCTTATAACTACAGTTAAATAAGAACTGAGTTTCAGTGATCTTTTTCTTATAGAAGATGTAATCTATAAAGATTAACTATAACATTTATAATCAGAAGCTTCTTATAATAGTGAAATTCTTTTATTACTGATATCACTACTTTGAGAACTTTATAACAGTGATTACTATTAGAACTGATTATAACAGCTTATAATAGTTTACTTCAATAAAGAAACTCTCATAATAGCAGATTCACTGAGCTCAGAGACTGAGTGAGTTCTGATTTAAGATAGAATATATCAAGAGAACTAAGAACTCAGCAGATAAATTCTCTCACAGATCAGACTATATTAAGAAGATCAGAATGACAGATACAGAGAGATTAGAGAAGATAGAAAAGCTTTATAAAATGCTTAAACTGAGTGTTATAAAGAGATTGACTGAAGAGTCTCTCAATTCTCTGTAAGAGAAGAAGAAAGAGAAAGAAAAAAAACCTGTATAACTACTCTCTATAATACTGAGAGTTAACACTCTGAGAATCTTTATAAGAATTCTTGAAAAGAGTATCTATAATCTGAAGAGTTTGCAGACTTTGAGAAGTACTGTGAAAGATCTGATATAAGAAGAAACAGAGTATAAGTCTTTATAAGATCTTCTATTCAGATTGTCTGAACTGTAACTAAAGAATAAATATACTCAGTATATTCAGAAACTACTCACAGCAGAGATCAATTCTGCAGAAATAAAGAATTAAAGAGACTTAAATAACCTCTTATAAAGAGAGAGCTGAATTTATATACTTATAAATAAGTTTCTATATGTAGAACTTATTAAAAGATATTATAACTCTTCTCTAGTAAGTTATTTTACAGATACTAGAACTTATAAGTTACTTATAAGAAAATACTTCTGACTGAAGATGTGAGAACTTATAAAGAAGATAGTGAATTCTTATACTATTTATCAGAATTTGTGAGTAGTGTAGTTCAAATTATATGAAGAACTTACTTCTCTATTCATCTCACAGAAACCTTGAAAACAGCTAGAAATAAATGTTCTTATAAGTCTCTTAAAAAGCAAGAATATATATAATATCTGCTTTGACAGTGTGCTGATAATAGTGAATTACTTTATTAAGATAATACACTTTATATTCATCTGTAAGAACTTGAAGTCAAAGAATTTAACTTATATCTTTATTTATAATATAATTCAGTTGCATGAATTATCTGTAAATATTATCTCAGACAGAGAATTAATTTTTACAGAAAAGTTCTGATCTGATCTGATAACTATACTGAAGATCTCATAAGATCTAAGCATGACTTTTCATCAACAGATAGATGATCAGATAGAATGTCTGATGAGTATATTAAAACAGTATCTGTAATACTTTATCAATTACAATCAGAATGACTGAGTGTATTAATTACTACTTATAAAGTTCATATACAATAATTCAAAGTATATTAGCATAGATAAAACTCTCTTTGAGATGCTTACTGAGACTTATTCACAGATGATCTTGATAAATCTATAAGAGTATACTATAGAGTGTAGTAATATCTGTGAACAGACTGAGAGAATTCAGAAGATCTGAGAGAAAGCTCACAAATTCTTGAGAAAGATCTAAAAGTATCAGAAGAGATACTATAACTTTAAGCATATTATAAAGAGTTTTAAGAAAGATGATAGAGTCTGACTGAGTCTAGAAAATATTATTATATAGAGATCTAGTAAGAAGCTGAATCTCTTACAGATAGAGTCTTATAAAATTATGAAGAAAGTTAGCTCACAGTTCTACAGATTAAAACTGTTATCTGAATTATAAATATATAATATTTTTCATGTCTCTTTACTCTGTAAATATAAGAAATTCTTAGAAGAGAACTCTGTGACTCATCACTCTGTTTATAAAGTATTAAAGAGTGAAAGAGAATATCAGATCAAAGAGATTATTAACTCAGAGAAGTAAGATCACAAGCTCTGATTCAAGGTTCAGTGATAAGAGTATTCTAGCAAGATAAATGAGTTCACTTAAGAATTATTCAGACAGATAAGATATCTGCAGAAGCTGAGACATGACTTTCATACTATGAATTCTGATAAGTCAGAATGACATAGTCTTTGCTAAGAACCTGATTATAATAAAGATATTAACACTGTTATTTACAAACTCTAGTCTATAAGATAATGAGTTTCTACTGAGATGAACAGTCTGCAGTGTATACAAGAAAAGAAGAAATTATATTCTTATTAAAGCTAAAAAATAAGAAAATAAACAGAGCTGTGAACACAATTTGAAGATTAATAAAGAAAAAATAAAGAAAACTTAAATTCACACTCTCATCATCTGTAACACTCAATTCTCTCATAACTATTAATTTCTCTCTTCAAAGAAGCAGAGAGTATCATATCTGTGATACAGACAATTATTATATTTGATACAAAGACTGTCAGAAATGCACAGACTTCAGAGAAGTTGAATATCAGAGTATATATAGTTATAGTAGAGCCTTGAGAGCTGACTGTCTGCATGTATAATCAGATATTTCTTATGAAGCTGTGTTCACTCTCTTAGTTATACTGAGATATTCAGCCTGAAAACAATTGAGATATGAAGAGAGAGCTCATCTATTTAGATTAACTTTCATTATAAATTCATAGCATTCACATTGTCTTGATTACCTGGATTTTACAGATACTCAGAGACTTATCTCTTATTAATAATGAGATTGCAGAAATGCGCTGCAGTGTGAAAATCATTGATAGAGAATCTAGGCATATTTACATATATCTGGTCAGAGATTGTGCAGACAGAAAGAAGATAATCATAGGCCTGCAGAGTCACAGAAGACACTGACAACACTGAGAGCTTTGTAAGAACTGTTAGCTAGAGTCTGTAAGAAATTACTTATAAGAAGACTTACAGTAAAGAAAGAAACTGCACTGCTTAAAGTCAGAGACTGATCTGAGAGAGACATGAAATGAGCTGCTAACCTGAAGATTAGATGCAGTGACAGAGCTGAAAGAGATAAAGACACAGTCATAAGCAGCAGTGTCTCTGCTTCATCAGCTGATAAAAAGTGATTAAAGAAGTTATGAAAACACTCATAAGAAGCTCAGCAGCAGCCAGACATTATTTATAAAGATATTGAAATTAAAAAATTTTTATTCTTGAGAAGTTCTTGAATTAATATACAGATATTGTCAGAAACACTCTCTCTCTATTATCTGAGTGAAAACACTTTGTAAATGAATGAAAATACTCACAGTTTATGAGAATGAAAGCTGTTATAGAAAAAGAGAAAAGAAGATGAGATTCTATAGACAGATCTGAGATATTTATACTACTTTAAAGAGATTTACTTACACTGTAAGTGATTCTGTGAAACAGTCAGATCACTCTAGTAAATAAGAGTGATTATAAATCACAGATCTGAATCTTTCTATATAACTATAAAGAGTGATTACAGACTGTGAATATCTTAATTCTACAATTCTATAGAGTTAATGAAAGAATGAAAAATTCCTCACAATTCTACAGTATCAAAGAACAATGATTTATAAGAATAAGTGAAAGATTAACTTATAAATACTTCTCTTTAATGAGAATGATCTCATAGAGAGTGATTCATCTGTAAGATGAATCTGTATAATAATTATATAAGAATCTTATAAAAATGATTAAGAGTTAACTAGAACTCTTCTGTATAAAAGATGTGAGATGAATCTGTGTAATAGTTAGAGAAGAATCTATAGATTACAAAGAATCTCACAGAATAAGAAACTGAGTGATAGACTCTTTTTTCTTCATAATAACAAGGGATTTTTTCTCACTGAGATTTTTATAGATATAAAAGGTTTTTAGTGAGTATCACTGCAGTGCTGAGCTGATTTTATAAAGTCACTCAGTGAAAGGCTTTGCAGACAAAGCCTTAGAGAGAAGAAAGTATATAAGAAATCTCACTTCTTATAAATTCTTTACTTCTATTTCTATCTCTCATGTAATTAATAGAGTTAGCAGCTCTTGACTATACATAACTATATAGACTGAAGTTTGTGAATACTATTTATAACTCAGCTTGAATGCTATTATATATTTAATCTCTACATTTTATCTTTCTATCATGAATACTTCTAGTAGTTAACAGTACATATCACGCCAAGCTGCAAACACTTAAATAATTGCCTGTGAGTACTTATTCTTACAACAGCACTGATTCTAAGAGATTGAAGTTTGTAAGAGATAGTATTTATAACTATTCTACTATAGTTATATATTATTTTCATCTATAACTTACAATCTTTAAGAAAAAGATTCTAGATCTGAAATTTAAAATTCTAAATTACTGAACTCATTATAAGTGATAAGACTGTGAATCAGTATACTTATATAGTATATTTTAATATAAGAATATACTGAATCTCAAACTTGATATAAATGAAGACTCTCATCAAGTCTTTACTAATTACTGAGATCTTATTATTATAACTAAGAATTCTGAGCCTAATTACACTTAGTCTGAAGATGTATAATTATCTCTTTCTCTCAGTTATTCTAATTAAATAAATATTATTGAACATTTATCTGTGATTCTTAATTATATTTAATATCATCACTGTAGTGAAAAGTACTGTATTTATAAACACTGAGTCACTGATAATCTATATTATTAATTTCACTTTTTATATAAATATCAGACTAACTATACTATTCTTAAATCTTTGAATAGTAGATATTACTGACTGCACTCTCATTATAATGACTTAATTCTCAATAACTATAATAGATTGATTACAGTTAGTTGACTAATAAATACTGATATTACTCTCTACACTAATAGCTGTGCTGTTCTTAATTATCTGTTTAAGTACATTATCAAGACTGAAACAGATATAGAATTCTATTATCAGATTGTTCAATAAGTGATTTCAAGAGTCAGTTCAAGTCACTCACTACTCTCTACAGTTGTTAAACTTATAAATCAGCTTATTAATAAGTGTGATTAATCTGCTTAGAAGATTTATCATATTCTTTTAAATCTTTCTTTATAAATGAGTTCTTACAAGTCAATTGCAGTTGATTATCAGCTTAAATCTTAATATTATTATAGCTATATTCTTGAATCTGATGAATTATAATATGATTTATTCTTTTTAAAAAAATATAAGTAGCAGTCAACTGAATTTGAAAATCTTTCATTTTTTAAATTTTTTTAAACCTTTTCTTATAGTTATTAAATTAAGAGATGTTTCTGTGCAAAACTCTGAGTATTAATCTACTTTTCTATTTATTAGTTTAAAACTGATTCAGAGAACTATATTTATATTAAACTTCTTCTTCATTACTCTTTTTATTAAATTAAAGATCTCAAGATTGTTAATCTTCTCATCTCTTAATTCTCTTTTACAGAGATCTTTAATTATTACAGTCTTTCTTATAATCACTCAGTTAATATCTATGATGAAGATATATCAGAATCAGAACCTGAGTTTAAAGATGATCAGAATAATGAAGAGAAGCTTAATCTCTCTTAAGTATTATTCACTTATTAAAACTCACAGTATAATAATGATGATCTTATTGATATCTAAAACTGTGAACAGCTTGATCATCAATTCTTAGATTTCAACTATGATTGAAGCTCTTATATTGACACTTATATCAATCTTAATATAGAATTTTAAAATAATATGAAGATTAACTTCTCTGCAGACACTACTCTTTATAAATATAACTTACTTAAGACTCTAGATTTTAATCAATATCTTCTTTATAACACTATTCTCTATTATTATACTGAGATTCTTAACAGCAGATTTCTGAATCCTTTATTAATTAATCTAGATAATAAAGATAATACTGATAAAACTTATCTAATTATAATTTTATCTACAACTCTTCAAAATCTTGCAGAGGCTCAAGATCTTTGAATCTCAATTATTTAAGCTGTGTCAACTGATATAGCTGCTTACTTCATTAATGCTTAAATCTTACATGTGTTATTTCAGCTTCTCATACACAAGAATATGTTATATAAACTGTTCAATTCTCAAAACCTTCAATCTTTACAGGTTCTTTTTAAGAATATTCACTATCTATTAATTGATGAAAAGTCAATAATTAATTTATAGTAACTTTTATAAATTAATCAGATCTATTATTATATATTCTCTCATAAGAATACTCATTTTAATAATTTCAGTATCATTCTCAGTGAAGATTTCTATCAGCTCTCATCTGTTTTTCAAATCTCACTCTATTATAATGAGTGTATTGATTATAAAGAAGATATTCAGAGCTATTAAATCTACTTAACTTTTAGTAAAATTATTCAACTTACTATGATTTAATAATAAGTAAGTAAAGATATCATCAGCTGTCAGTTTCATAAGATCTTGAAAAATCTTTAACTTGATTAGTTAACTCTGAGTGATTAAGAGTTTCTTTTAAAGTGTGTATAGACTCTTATCTCTTATAAAGTTCTGATCTTTGAGAATATAATTTACATTTATATTAAGAAGTACTATATTTATATCTATAATAATAATATCATTCAAAGCTGTAAACAATCTGTTATTAATATTCAGATTATAAATATTAATATAAATACTTCTTAGTTAGATTCTGATAAGACTGATAATCTTCATTAGAATCTTTCTCTCTTTATCAGCTGCTGAATTATACTTCTATAGAATATTTGAATAGACTGTAGTCTTATTAACAGTGCTTTTAAAACTCTTTATAATATTGTATAAAGTTCAGATATAAAGAATTCTCATTAAGATTCTTTATTTACACTGTTAATTAATTTTGATAAATATAACAGCTCTACTTATTTAAAATGAGAGAATTTTAAACTTGTATCTATCTTCTACAGCTATTATAACTTTTCTTATATTAATTAAGTCTGCAGCTGTACACAGTTCTCTATTACAGTTATATATACTATTACAGTTTATAAATTTCAAGAATTATCACTTGATCAGACTGTTCTTAATATTTCTAAGACTGAATTTCAGACTAATCTCATATATGTTGCAGTTTCATAGATTAAAATATATCAAGATCTTCTATTTAAGTAATTCTTTGATTATTTCAGATTTTATCAGTCTGATAATAAAGTGAGCAGAAGTATACAAATATATAAGATTAATTATACAAGATATTAAAGTTAATAGATAACTAAGTTATATTTCTTTTCTTTTTATAGATCTCTACTAATCTATATTCTATATAGATTCATTCACTCTTTATTTCATCTTTTTCACAGTTTATATTTAATCTATTTATTCACTTATTTTTTATTACTATAAGTTTTTCATTCTCTATTCTATTATTCTCTTTATCTATTCTGCTTATAGATTCACTGAATTTAATTATTATTATTATTATTATTATTATTCTTTCATTATACTCATATGCAAGCAGAGCTTATAATGAGTCCTTGCGTGATGTTAAATACAGGTCAAGTGTTGATTATACAGGAGGAAATACAGGTGTTGAGACCATGTCAAGATAACAAGAACATAGGAAAATACAAAGGAGTGACAATTAGATACATGCGATAATAACTTTCCAGCCCAGAAACATAGAGCAATTCATTGAAGCGATTTGTACACCTCTGTATTTATTAGAAACCTGAGGTGCTTGAGTTCTGGATTTAATGTATCTTCTGCGGGTTTCGAACCCACGCGCCTTGATTTCCCACGCCAAGGTGTTACCGGGTGGCCGCATTAACCATTCAGCTACCGGGGCCACTGAATTTAATCATTGAACTTAACAAATCTATTACAGTTGATTCTATTATAATCACTGAATCTGAGAATGAGTAGTTAGCAGTCTACAGAAGATATTGAAATAATTCAGATATTAATTTATACAGCTCAGATTTAATATAATAATATCTTTAATCTGAGAGATTGAGAATCTTCTAAGACCTATGTTATTAAGATCTGTATTATATTATATAATAAGAAATATTGAATTCTTATAATTATCAACACATGTATGAGAGAAAGTGAATGAATCTCAGAGTATTTCTTTTCTCTTTAAAAAATTTATCTTATCTCTCATCTCTCATCTTTATCAGCTGTTTTTTTTTTTTTTTCAGAAATCATGTCATTTATCTCTATTAATTTATCAGAAGTTTAAAAAATTATTAATACTATTATTATAACTGAAAACAATGTCTTGAAACATATTTATTATAAGTAAGATTCTTTAAAATAATGAAAATTACAATTCTAACAGTCAGTACAGTTCTTAATAATCTTATTCAGTCTGCTAAGCTATTAACTATTAATCTTATTCTCAGTTCTATATCTGTATCTGTGTCTGTATCTATCTCTGTCTCTGCTGCATCTGCTAATTCTAGATTATTAAGTCAATTATTAACTTATTTAACTGAAAGAATGTCTGAGAAGCTGTTAAAGAAGCTACAGACTCTTATTAAATTATTCTATACTTAGAAGTCAGTCTTATAGAAGAGTTATCAGATTAATATAAAAATTAATATAAATTATAAAGTTCTATAATTCTGTGATACTGTTTTTACAGTTCTCTGTAATCACTGTATTAGAGAAGAAGACTCTTTTATTATCTATATCAGCACTCTGAATCAGTGTTATAAAGCTTGTATCAGTTATCATTATAATAATACTGAAAGTTACTACTCTTATCATAGAAGTAAGTCACTTTTTAATATAAAATATATTAATTTTAATACAATTAACTAATAGTTATACATAGTTAATATCAGTAAGAAGAATAATAAAGTGAAAGAAAAGAAATAGAAGAATGATAAGAGAAAGAAAGTTAAGAAGAAGAGCTTATTTAAGAAACACTCTGCAGCTGAGAATACAGAGACTAGAATCTTGAAAAAATAGATAGTAAGTATTGAATCAGTTAATAGTTATAATATTGAGATTTTGACTCTTTATATTAAAAATAAGACTCTGTGTAAGAAGAATACAGCTCTGAAGATTAAATTCAGAACTATTACAAGTCTTCTTCAGATTACTTAAACTGTTTCTGAGAATAATATATAAGCTGACAGAGCAGGATAGAGCAGAGTGTTTTTTGTTTTTTTTCTTACTTAGTTAGATGATGCTTTTACACTGAAAAATGAATCTCTATATGTTTTTACAGTTCTATCTCTTCTATTATTATTAATAATAAGCTGTAAAATCAATCTTGCAGGGCCTTCTGTTTTGAGCTTAGCTCTGCAATGTCTTTGCACACAGAGGCTTGTGTGCATTAAGATATTTTTGTTTTAATGATTGCATGAACAAACATGCTCAAATCACACTCACACACAAATTGGATGACAAGAATCTAAAAATTAAATCCATCTTGGGAGTCTAACTTAAGAAACTGCTCCAACTGAGATGCTCCTAGTTTGACTCATCGGCATTTCACCCAGTGGCTCCTCATCATTGAGTCACCATGGCAGAGCGTCACACTAACCTATTCGGATCCCCGAGTCCTATTCTGATTTGGCGCATCTTTGCCCCGCGCTCCGTGCTTCCTTGGCTTTCAGAAAGATGTCTGCCCTTCCTATGCGATATCATGCCAAAATAAACCCAGAGCTTCTGCAAAGTTGCTGAACGACATCGCGCCTGAAAAGGTTTCCATCTGCCGTCAGATCGAGTTCCAGCCGTTTAACATAAAACTGTGCAAAATGTTACATTTAGATGGCAGCACTTTGGAAGGGGGCGGTCAGCTAGTCCGCAATGCGCTCGCTCTGTCTGCACTGACGGGGAGACCAGTAACGATTAACAACATACGAGGGAAGAGGAATGGCCCTCGGGGCTTAAGGCGGTCGCACACCGCCGCGATACAGTTCCTCGCTGAGGTCTGTGGCGGGCGCATTGTCGGCGCTACAGTAGGATCCTCCGAGATTACATTCTATCCCCGAGACACGGAAGATGCAAATCTAAATGGCGCAGTGGGAGAAGATGAGGCCCCCTCTGTACTGCACAAGAGAGCGCGATTACATCCCATCAATTTGACATTGCCAATCCAATACGAATACAACATTCGCCTTACAACTCCTGGCTCTACCTTCCTCATCTTTCAGGCGTTATATCCATACCTCATGTATGCCGGCGCGAGGCTGCACAGACACGGCGAGGGCGTCAACGGTAGCTCGGTTAGCCAAGTTATCAAGTTGAACATCACCGGTGGCACAAACATATCATTCTCTCCGTCGTATGACTACGTAGCTCAAGTACTCATCCCTACCTTCGCAAGATTAGGCCTCCCAAGGCTCTCTGTTAAGTTAAATCGCCGTGGGTGGAGTACTGGGGCAGTCCAAATAGGCTCAGTATCTTTTGAAATTGAACCCCTTGCTATCTCACGCGCGAGTGGAGTTACGGCCGAACAGTCAGATACGAAAGAGGCTGGCCAGCATACATGCCCAAAGGAGTCAGCTGCTGGAAACCCCGGACGTGAGAGCTCAGGCGGGGCAGAGTCTTCTCTTGCTTTTACTCCTAGGTTTCCCCGCATTGACTTGGAGAATTTGGACCCTGGGTACATAACCAGAGTCGATATCACTATTCTAGCTCCCGATACCACTCTTAGCCAAGCCGCAGCGCTCAGACATTCGAAAAAGGCTCATCATCGAACACGCAAGAATGGAAAGTATATGCAGCACGGTACGAACCGCCCTAAGAAACATTATTCCAAAGGGAAAGTGCTATCCGAGGAATTTGCTGAGGATGGATCTGAAGTTCATGCGCCCACGATTTCAGGGAACAGAGGTTTGTATGAGTCTCCCGGACTTCAGTCAGTCTCAATCCGTGGTTTTCTAGAGGATACTGCAATGGAATCGGTCACCAAAGCTCTAAGAGTATTCTCCGATAATGATCCCAGAACCACCAAGCAGCCCTCGCCGAACGAAACACCGATTGTCAGAATTCACACGACGGAGCCAACATACGACCCATCCCACATCTATCTTCTTCTTGTGGCCCATACATCCACAGGTTTTCGACTTGGCAGAGGTCAGCTATATTCCGAATATCAATCTGGACAAGGGAATACAGCATATCGCATTCGAAGCCCCCAGGAACACATGGAGACCTTGTTCCGCGAGATGGTAAATGAATGTGTAGCCGGTTTGATGGAAGAATTTCTCGTTACGACTGATGCAGGGACAAATGATGCCCCAAGGATGGGAACTAAAGGTTGTTTAGACACATTTACAAGAGACCAAGTTGTTGTTTTCCAAGCCCTGGGAGCACTGGACGAAGATAGGGAGAGCTGTGAATCTGGCAACCAAAGGGAGGAAGCGGGTCTGAGCTTGCATTCACGCACAGCAATTTGGGTTTCTGGGCAGGTCCTCGGGGTGAGGATATAATAAGTCCTAACTATTTACCAAATTTTGCACATAATGATGCAAGGTCTTCGAAATAGAAGGGGGAATGATTCTCTTTTTAGTTCTGTTGTGCCACGTGACTAATTACCGAACCCGCCACCACACCAATAACTATGCATTCCCCAACAGCAAGGCTCTCGTCAACAACACACCTTGAGCCTCATAAAGCTGACCCGGACTGGCTGCGCTTGCCAGCCCTCGTAGTGTCAACCAGAATGGCGTGTCTGGGCGTATACGTTCTCACTTTAAATTGCTCTCGGAATGTGATCCAGCACGACACACTCGCATCCCATCTCTTCGACGCCCTCCCCGAATCAGGGTCTCAGTCCACGGACCTACCTGAGATTCTAGTGTTATCGCTGCAGGAAATTGCACCTATTGCCTATGCCTTTCTTGGAGGTTCATTCTTAGATCCGTACTTCGATGCCTTTCGTCGTTCCGTGAGCATTGCAGCCCGGGACCAGCACTACGCGAATGTCGTAACAAAAAATGTCGGAATGACAGCAGTAATGGTTTTTGTGCGCGGGGATGTCGCTGAGAACATTGCCTGGGTCGAGACTGCAGAAGTTGGAGTTGGGGTACATGAAGCTGGGAATAAAGGAGCTGCCGGGGTACGGATTGGCTACCATATTAGAGACGGCACGGTTGACTTGACTTTTGTTGCTGCGCATCTTGCTCCGGACGAGTGGGCCGTAGCGAGAAGGAATGAAGACTGGAAGAACATTGTCCAAAAACTCGTATTTTCGAGGGTGAAAATTGAAGGGGAGAATACGCCTATCCACGATGAACGGAATGAAGAGGATGTCCCACTTCTCCAAAATGAATCATCTGATACAAATGGAGATATTGGTCTATATTCACCCAGATCGTACCTTTTTGTCGCTGGAGACTTTAATTATCGGACATCGTTAACTCGCCCAGGGCCAAATGACTACAGGAAGTTCCCGCGACCGACGGAAGATATCAGCAGTCCTCATCACTACTCGCATTTATTAGCGAAAGATCAATTAACCCAAGAACTCCAGGAACAAAGGACGCTACAGCATTTATCTGAAGCGCCCATCAAATTTTTGCCCACGTATAAATTTTCCTCTCCAACCCATCAGCCAGCCCCTGGAGGATTATTTGAAACATGGACATGGGCGAAGAATCGCTGGCCGAGTTGGTGCGATCGAGTACTCTATCAAGACGTCCCGCCATCCACATCGGCGGGACAGGGTGGCATTGAAGTCCATCGATACGATGCTTTACCGATAATTCCAACATCAGACCACCGCCCTGTTGCACTTTCTGTCTCTGTCCCGCTCAGGCCTGCGTCGACTCCCGCGGTCTTCTTGCCTCCGTTTGAAATTGATCCTAACTGGGAAAGCAAAAGGCGCATTGCAAGACGCAAAGAGGTTGTTGTAGGTGTAGCAGCCTACCTAGCCCTCACACGTGAAGGCAATGTACTACTTCTGAGCACTGCTCTCGTTTTAACCCTGGTCTACTTCGCCCTGCAGTCATTTCGTGCAGGATGAACGTTCGTGGGGTACTGTTTTATCATGAAACCGATATGGCCCACTTGACCTCGAACAGAACGACAAATGATGTGATACCAGATCGCCTAAAGTTTTCAAGGGGAAGGCTCACATATATAATCAACATTATTAAGGTGCACACATCCTTCAGTTGCGAACTATAAAACGCCATGTGGATATCTATACCGTCCTTCACTCTACATTATTGCTAGGCATGTTCCAGCTAACACGGCATCGACGCCCACAAATTTCGAGGTGTCGAACGGGAGAGCAGCGGCCCATAAATGACAGTGTCCTCTTTTCATTGGCTGGGTTTTATCCACTGAGCGTGAAACTGAGGTGTCAAGATATCAATCGATTTCAGTTTATCTGGAAGATGCTCAATGCCACTCATAAACTCGAAACACGACGGATGGGGACATATTTACTCAAATCATCTCCGCTCACTACTGCCTGATTTTGATATCTTCCATCATGTCACGGACTTTTCATCCGACGAAATGATTCCTGGTGCAAATGGGAAATGCGCGAACGTCTCAAGACCCCTAGTCTTGGGACGATGTTCAGGGAACTTAGCTCCGCATTCGGGGCAAAACAAGAACTCGAGAGTATTCTAGAACTTTGATAGACCCGCTAGAACCTAGCTCATAATATAACGCTAGTCAGGGCGCCGATGTGACCTATAAACGACCCAGCCGTGTGGTCCAACTTTTTAAGGGTTGGGCAGTTCCAAAATCTTATCCATGGTCTGAAACTCGCTAACGATGTCTTCGGAGACCCCAATTTAACCGTAATGAGGGACGCACTTACAAATCCTTGTCAAATCCCCATCCATTCATAATCGAGAATACAAGCACTGGGAGGGAGACAACATAGGATTTAAACATCAAGCCCAAAAAAGTTGTTACTCTCTTGATGAGACCCATATTCTAGTAGCTAAATTTTCCTCACCCTGCCAGGCCACCCCAGAGAACTCGGACTGACGAATGCTAACCGCTGTTTCTCAACTACCGCCATTATGATATGTGCTCGGGCGGCTCCAACCTTATTAGGAGATGGTGGGATGGGTATAAAAGCTCCAAAAATAAATAAAGATAAAAAACCATACACTCTGAGGCGATTTATTAGGGTAGTTAGGGGTTTGGGGAGAGTTGAAATGGAGGTAGAAACATTCCAAACCCGGATACTGCTGGAAGCATGTGGATGCGAGTGCCTTGAACCTCTTCCCTTCCCTCCTCTTTGGCCAACTCAGCCATGTTTAACAGATGCAGTTATAGCAGGGATGGAGGAGATTGGAAAGGTGCAATCGGGATTCAGCTAGAGAGCTGATTTTACGCGCATAAAAGGGCATTTGACACTGAGAACTCACCTCTATGTTGTGTTTTATCCCATTAAATAGCTACTTATGTATGCCAGAGAGTGACTTCTTCATATCTCACTTCTTCCGTTCTTGTGATCTCAGGAGATGGATGAGGGGTGGATTGTTGTTAGCTATTTCTTCGAATATGCCCCAGATGCATCGCCCCACTATGATCAAGCTAGTCAAACGCATGGAAACTTTTCGAAAACCACTGGACCAACCGGACCAATCCTTTGGATCTCTGGGCGCCCAGGATAAGGGGATACTTGACACAAAAGGCCGACTAATCTAGGCGACTAATAAATTGGTTCTAGACTTTGTGCTGAAGGTCTTTGATGCATCTTTGAACCTCTTGACGACGTCTCATACGATGCAGTTCGCTAAACGAGCGCGGCTAGTATGACTGAGGCTCATGGATAACAACCACAATGTTGACCGCAAGAAAGCTGTCAGATGGGTGCCGTGCAGGTCTGTATCAGCCTGACTAGCTTTCTAAGCCCATATACATGTACAAGACATACTTAAACACACTCTTGGGTATGTCGAAATGCCCTCAGGCAACTTTTGATATGGCAGTGAGAGCAGACAATGTGAGATTGATACTAATAACTGAGAATGGGGAGGGTAGTCCACCGATACATCCCGTATATGTACGCATGCATTGCAGCTAGTTGCCTTGCCTTCCGAGGATTCCATCTACACCGCAAATCTGCGCAGGAACGCAGACTGGATTGTTGCGTTGTTCTTTCAGCACAAAAAATGTAACAAGATAAGGCAACATAGCGGCCTTCCGAATGAATACAGCGGGTTAGGCAACTGAATTAATTCGAATATAGACTGGGTTGCCAATGGTTGCTCTCATTGGTTTTCGCACATGCAACGTAATCATTCATTCCCCCCCCCCCCCTCTCTCTCTCTCTCAATGCGGCTGGAGACTCAACAGCTCCCGGGATTAAGTCAATCGCAGCAAAGAAAATGGTGCGGAAAGAAAGAAAGAAAGCCCTAAGCTCTACGCAATTAACCGAACATTATTTTGGGCATTAGCTTCGAGTCATGAACTCCTATTTGCCCACAGGCACTCCCGCGTCGAGCCGTTTGTATGATTTTCAGCCGGCGCGAGCTGCGGGCGCAATGCAGGAGATCAACACGATGGACGTATTCCACACTGCAGGGAGGCTCCGATGATGCACGAGAGAAATTTCAGGGTTTGCGTAGCAAGCGAAAAAAAAAAGAAGGGAAAAACAAGAAAAAGAAAAAGAAAAAAAGGAACCAAAAACAAAAGTCTGCCGGTGCTCAGGTAAAGCATGTATGTAACTGCAATTTCAAAATTCATGTTGATGTCGTCAATTGACGAGTGCTGTCTCCTGTCCTCTTTTGCTGGTGGCGTTAAACCCTGAGTTTGTGAGTTTCATGTTTAACTGGTAGTTAACTGAGCCTGGCTCCTAATGATTTTAACCATGCCATAACTCCTTTGCTATCGACTTAATATGCAAGCACGTAACATATAGATGTCATTGTCTCAAGAAAAAAATCCATGCCACAGTTAGCGCAGCCTATCGCATATCCGAAAAAAAAAAAAAAAAAAAAAAAAAAAAAAAAAAAAAGTCAGATGTAAAAAAGGGAAAGGTGGGCTATTCAGCGGGGCCGCAGCCAGCATCCATGGATGCAGCTTGATAGCACGAAACGGAACGCAGAGGCACTGACATATAAAACCAGGTTCAGCCAAAATATATGGTTTTCGGCAGACAGGAGACAGCATCTCACGAGTCACAGGTGCACGAACAATTACTTGTAATTCCGAAGATCAGTCAACCCTCAGAGAATGGTTACCATTAACTTGTTTGGGGCTGGCTGGGACGGTTCAACCAACGGGACAAAGGACGGCGACGGTTTATTTGCCTGTTTCAACCCAGTCTTGGGAATAAGTTTGCAAGAAGGCAAATTTGTGAGCAATCGGCTTGAATACCTTCTCATGGCCTCGAAAATCCAGGCCCGGCTGGACTTTTTGTTTGCCGGGCGATCCGCCCCGGCCATTGGGTCGTTTCTGAACATTTCTGTCCTCCTTGCTTGGGGCTGCTTCGTTTTGCTAATAAGGAGCATGGGAACGGCAAGTATCACGGTGCAATAACATGGAATAGGCTTAGGGGGGCACAAAATCGATTCCCCATGACTCTATGAGTCGGTCGGCCACTTAATTATCTAGTTTAGAATAATGGGCAATTGGAGATCGATCTTGGCCTTGAGAAGCGGCTGCTCAGGTTGACCTGGATTCAGCTCGACACAGCTCTTGTCAAAGTCTAAACGTCTCCAGTTAGGCACCGACAGGCATGTGTCAGGCAGGAAAAGTGACGACAATAATAATAATGTGGTGGGATCGTATCTATCCGACCCAAATGGCCAAACTGCGTGGATCTGGGGTAGCTAGCTTTAGATCAGGCTCAGAGGGACAGAAAAGAGTTTCATGTCAGATACGTAGATCATGCCTGAGGTCTGTTTGGATACTACGGATCCGGACAAATACAACCTTGGCCAGAAGATTGGCTGCTATAACTTTTGATATCGCTATATTTGTTGCCATCCCTTGCCGTTTAGGTGGTGGCTAATCAGCAACAAGGCGCAATGGCGAGGTTTCAAGGAGAAGCGCAGTTTTCCATAGTGAGCAGGAAGCTCGATCCGAACCAATGTGGGCAACGCTCTCAAAGAGGATTTAGAGCACGGGAAAAAAGATGATAGCGGAAGAAGAATAGAAGAGAGTTGTCTCACCGTCTATACAAACATCATATGGTCTGCTGATCTACCAGGAATTTACTGAGTACCACGCTTCGAGATCCAATAAACAATGAAAACTACACTAGTTGCTGCAGGCGTCAGTCCCGGCCGAATTATTATTATATTTGAGAGTATAGCAACTTTCCGCGTGGATTCATGACTCGCAGCCCGGTGGAAGGGACTGATTACGCTGTGTATTATTATCGTTAGCATTAATTAGACCACTGCACATACATGTATGTATGTATGTGCGCCCTCCAGTTATTATCAGCAAGCCAGTGAGTGCAGTGGGGGTGGGGTGGTGCGTTTGAAGGAACCAGCAATGGCCAGCAATAATGCCCTCAGTAAGATCGGAATTAAGGCGAAGTATCGACCTGATTATGGGTCCCTAAAAGACTGGGCTGGTTCCAACGCCGCTTCGTGCCTCCCTGAGTTCCCAAGCCCCCGAGAGCTAAGGGCTAAGGGGACCAGGGCGAGGGAAGACTCCATAATTATGTCCCAGAATAATCGGCAAATAAAAGTAAAAATAAAATAGAAATAAATAAACAATCTCGATTTCTGCCTCAACTCTCTATATAAAGCCGAAGCCCCCTTCCGCTCGGTTTTCCTGCAATTGCTTGCTTTGTTCTACTCTTTGACATAGGCTCTTTTCTCTTTTGCGCCGCCTCTCTTCCTTTTCTATATCTTTTGCCTACTACATACTTTCCTTTAATCCTTCTCCATCTTACCCTCTGTTCTCGCCCTAGTTGGCCCAATAAATACTTTTGCTTCACCAAACTCTTTCTAATTCGTCCACCTTCGACTCTCTATAAAAACTTACCTGCCTACTATTCAACCTAGCCGTCTAGTATCGCCACTTGTAATTGATTGATCGGCTTGAGATATATCCATCCCCTGCCGACCTCGTTCCAACAACTCAACTGCGACTGTCTCCGGCCGCTTCCAAACCTCAATTTCCACCTGAAGCCGAAAGTCTCACCTCTTTTCCAACAATGTACTCTTGCGCGAATTACTCCCGTGGCTGCCGGGGCCGCGTGAATACCCCAGGAGGGAAGTGCGCTACCTGTGTTGTATGTAGATGAAGGCAAAACTTGTCTCTTGAAAAGCTTGTATATACTGACTGTCCACCTTTAGGCATCAAATCTTCGTCGTCCAGCTTCGGCATCACCTTTCTCTCCTCTGCGCGGACAGGCAAACTACAGACGCGCCTGGGACATTGAGAAGCCCGCGGACCTCAATGATCAGGAGAGATTTTAAACGAATTCTTAAAAGAGAACTACATGCATATCAAGTTGGGCTCGATGTCTGACTTTTATGCCACCTTCCTATCTATCTCTCCTTCTATCGACACAACATAAACAACGCTCCCGACAAAAAACATCCAACGAAAATAGAAAAGAAAAGAAACTCCCAAAACAATACAGTCCAGGAGACTAATAAACAAAAAACTATGATCATACGGGAAAAGCCAAAATGAAGAAAGACAAAAAGAGACGTGGAACGTACAGGAATTTACAATCCGCAGGAACCTACTTTCCAGGTTATTTCTCTCCAAACTACGCATCCCCATTTCTATTCTACCTCCCAACCCCCTTCCCCTTCTGAAAATTATATTGTCATTCCGGTTTTGTATTCCGCAGACACTGTTCAGGGCAGGCCTATTTCCATCACTTGTTTTTTTTTTCTTTTTTAATCTATTCCACTCCCCATTGTACCACGCGTTGCTTTGTTCCCCCCCCCCGCCCTATTTGCAAATTCCCCTTTGTCTTTCCTATCTGTCCATTGGCACCCTCTCTCGTGGCTAATTTCCTTTGACTATCCGTACATCATAACCGTTTCTGTATGTTCATCGCATTTGGAGGTATTCTGCTCATTTTAGTCTACACTGACAAAAAATATTCAAGCGACGGCGTTAATCATTTTTTATTTTCCCCCCTTCAAGAGTCCTCTACCATTTTTGACTTCTGATGTAACTGTTTCATGTACGCTCGCTCGGTATACACTGCCACATTGATCTCTCATCGCCCTCTTTGCACTTTACAACTACTCCCCTGCTTGAACTGCACATATAATAATACTATTGCTCTTATTACAAGTTTATGCAAGAAAGGGATTATTATATTTTTAGTTTATTGTTCCCTGCATAATAACCCTTTTTTATATTTTAAAACGGCGTGCCTGGTAAAAAAGAAAAGAAAGAAAAAACGACAAAAGGGAAGAAAACCGACCCAACGATTGAGATGAGAAAAAGCAAAGAAAGCCACATCCCTGCGAAATCTAAAAACCTAAAGTTGCACGCTAATTCTAGTCTGAAACAGAAGGTTACTTTGAAGAATCTTTGTCACCTCGAGTGCAACACGCATATTGTTTTTCCTCGCTTTTTTTTTTTTTTTTTTTTTTTTTTTTTTTTTTTTCCGTTTCTTTGGAAGAATGAACAAATCAGGAAACTGGAAAATCTAGCCCTGACTCCATAAAATCAGATCAGGGGGTGGCAAAAAAAATTGACAAGAATAAACCTGCAACGGTCATTTTAACAAGGGAAATATATATATACTTATATGTATATGTTTAAAAAAAAAAAAAAAAAAAAAAAAAAAAAAAAAAAAAATCGAACAGCTCGCCTAGGATAAAACCCTTTTCTTTCCACAGTCGCGGTTTTATTCGGGCCTCTAGTTTGGCCCCTGAATCGCCAACCTCTCGCATCCTGGTGGCGCTGATGTTGGGCAGAAATGGCCATGGGCAAAGGAGCAGGGTTAGAAAAGGAGAACCGCAGTCGGACATTTTTTTTTTTTTTTTTTTTTTTTTTTTTTCTTTTTTTTTTTTTTTACTGTGAAAGAGAAAGGAGTAGTATGATACTACTTTCTCCTATAAATTTAAACCTGCACACCCCTTTCGAAGTCATCAAGACTACACATTGTTTACCATAATGACATATATGGCACTGCACATCATGCAAATCAAGGCCGGACAATCATCCTTCCCCTTAATACTCCAGCGCCGGAGCTTGGAGATCCCTTTCTGCACGAACCGCACCGTTCAAAAAGCTCCAGAGCAAAAGAGTGATCGAAAAAAAAGAAATTACATTATCTTTCCTTCGTTTTGATTTATTAATTTTGCTTTCTGGGTCAAAAGAAGAAAAAGCAAAGAAAGGGTTAAAAAAACAGTCCCCTCCGCAAATCGCTAAAGCGCCGTGGAGAACAAAACAACTCAGCAATTATGACATAGCCAAGATCAGATCTCTGCGCCACTTCTCTCAGCCCTCAAAGCCCATTTGCTGCGTTCCGCTTAAAGTGGGTTTTTCTTTTTTAAACAAAAGAGTCCCTGCTAGCGTGGTATGCAAGATGACCTGACTGACAGGCCAAAATACCCCACTAACCTTTCTGCTACCCGCTCAGAAACCATCCCTCCAGCTTAAACTCCTCATGCCCCCCCCACCAATCGCCCCTTTCCAACGTTGACGTCAGGCTGGCCATGTGGTCGGGTAGTGAAAGGACGACAGGCCCAAGGGGGTGTGGGAGTGGATGATTGGCACCGGATTAGCCATGGCGCAGGTGTGCCTGCTCCTGAGCTCTCTTTCTTGGTGTGACCAGGGATTTAGAATAGGACCGCCAAAAGGGGAAGAGGGGAAAAGAGGGAAGGAAGGGAGGGAGCGGAGCGGGATGGGCCATGGTTAGTTAGGGGAGTACCCGAGCTTTTTGAGCTGGGAGTCGGTTGACAGAAACCTTGATACAGAGCTCCCCCATCTTGGAAAAAAGGGGTGGATCAGGGGGGGGACATTACTGTTGGACAACCGTCGAAAAACGATGGAAGAAGGCAGATAGGAAGTGCTGACAGGGGAGGGGTCAGCAAGCGCTTATGACATCATAAGGAGTCGTGATCGATTTGATCCATCTGCGCGCTGTTGGCGTGCTTTTTCTTTTTTTTTTCTTTTTTTCTTTCCTTTTTCCCTTTTTTGCTTCTTCGAATTCCCGGCTCGCCCTTCCTCTCCTCCAGCCTCACTGACCAGTACAAAGTAGTGACTATTTGACTGTGTTGGCTGATTCCCCCACCAGTCTGGTTCACCCAGTAGTGTGGTTTCAGATTTACTCCACTGTATAATTTAGCGTTGGCGTCTCGTTAGAGCGTACACTAAAGCCCAGTGTGTCGATTTTGCTTTTCTTTTTTCATTTTTGTTTAATCTGACCGTTGAGATCCTGAGGTTGGTGAGTGCTCTGTGCAAACTCTTGTCTCGAGTGTAAGCATGCTCTCCCTGCATCATAAGTACCCAAACTTCCCTCTTGGGAATCAAATGAAAAAGCATCTGTGTATGTATAAGGAAAAAAATGTTAGATGGTCTGATCAAATCTGAAACTCCCTTTTCAGCTCCAGATTAGTTCTGTCCATCCTATCCTCTATCATGAATTATGGACCACTTACTTCCATACCCACAGAACAAGTGCGCCTTACGGCTATCTTTCCACGAGAGGCCACACGGAGAAATAAGAATGGGATACCTATGATGTCAAGAACAAGCGCCATGAGCTCAAGCTAAAATGTTTGGTGGGAATTTGAGATGGAGACTGCTCTTCTCGTATGTGCTCTAGTAAATCCGTTCTTGTTATTTTGCCATCATTACCATTCGGTCCGCAAGCCCCTTGCCCTAACTAGTCATATCCAGTCAGAGTCTTAATAATGAACAGACAGTGGCATACCGGAGTTGCTTGCTTGATACACAGCCTTTGTATGCAGCGAGACTGGCTGCGGACGTGTGAGATCTCACCCGCCAAGCCTGTTTCAATGACAATTAGGTACAGGAGGAGCCCATGTGACCACCACCAAGTCAACTTTTCCATGTGCGGATGCGGATGCGGATGCGGATTACATCGCCATGCATTCATTACCACTGAATATGAGAGACAAAGGCAGGCCTCCTCGGGGCAACAGTATTGGCGACTGGCTGTTGACTTTTTTTGTCTCAAAAGCTGAGCCCCATATCTCGGCAGGCTAGAGCAACTGTGCGCGCAGAGAAACCCAAACCCGGGCTACATGTAAGGAATACGACCGCTAGCCCAAGCCGGGAATAACAGCGATGAAGCTGTCACTGCCTGTCAGATATGTTCCGAGGTCACAACCGGCCACGTGCCATAGATGTGGTGTTCAGATATGAAATCTAAAAGGACGCATTTCGACGATACGGCGATGAATTGCATCCAGAGAGCTTCAGATCGCACCCAGCCATTATTTCCTTAACGCTGTGGCCACTCTTCACGGCAATACATCCTGGAATTCTTCTCCCTTCCCTTAGAAGAACCTATCCTGTTTCTACCCCTGGTTTTCTCCATCTTGCTCAGAGAGTAGATAAACGAAAAATCGTGAAAGTTATAATTTCTTCACGTCAGTTTTCCAGCGACTTACCGCTGCAAATGTTCTTACAGCGGTCTATCTCTTTATGCTAGGTCTTCACAGTTTAACGTCCATTCTCCGAGTTGCGGTAGCATGAGCTTTAGATGCTGGACTTTTCGAACTATCATGTTGAAAATTCAACTTCTGCGTGCTGTTCCCAGCCAGTCAGGAAGGCTTATGGAGGGGCAAATGAACGGTCAGTCACTCTTATGAACCATCTACGTCATTGAGCGGTGAGAAAGACCGCCACCATCTGGTTCGCGTGAGCTCTAAATGAAGTGCTAGAAGGCGCCAAGGGAGCCCAATAATGGTTAACTATCCATTATTGCAACAACTTGAAATAGTTAATGGGGGTGGCTTCCAAAATAACCTTCCCCCTTGGTTATGCACGAATTGCATTACACATATTAGCTGGGCATACCCACGGCACATTCTTCGTCTTCCTCCTTTTCCTTTTCCTGGGCCTTCCTTCTCTCCTGCAAAAGCAGTGTTATTCTTCAGGTTTACCTAAAGCTGTTCCTACCTATCCTCTTGAACCAGCTTGTTGAGATAGCCCAGAAACGCAACATTACCTCCAGTGCTTGCTACCAGCAAATGTTCCTATAAGGAAAATTCAGGACGGAACAAATTCGGCTTTTCGAGAGATATGCCGAGCATGAATGCAAAATTTCCACCGCTGGGACTAGCCTTGTGTTCTCTGGCCGTTGCCATGGTCGAACTTCGGTAGCCATGGCTGGTCTGGTTGTTTTTTGTTTCACTCCTTCCTTGGCTACAGTTGACTTCAGCAGGTACTCGGGATATATTCAGCAATGAGCGCAGCTCAACATTATCATTATCAACTTCCATCATTGCGTGAGACAAAGGCCTGGACTAGAAGACCATCGCCAATTTCGCTTGAAAGCTTAGCTACCAAGCAAGAAAAAAAGAAAAAAAGAAAAAAAAATGCGCCACTCGCAGGGGCTCTCCTCGAACCATGCTAGCATCACTCGCAGTCCCAGAGTCAGTTCTCACCGAGAATTTTATTCTCTGGATTGATTGATAAGTTGGAAGTTCAGATGCTTTTTTGAGCCTCCTCCGCTTTTATCACTCGGAGGGCCCCTGGTTCATTTCTATCCTCGTCATTTCTCGTCTTGATTTGACTCGGTTGAATGAGACACAATGATGGGGAGTACTATATAGACGGCAACGTTTCCGTGGTGCGCAGATGATGATGCTGCTATATGGTTCCATTAGCTTAATGTCAGAACAAGATTGTTGATAACTCGAAGTTATATCACGGGAAAACACGGGAAAAGAAAGAAAGGAATACACAATTATCTGCACTGTTCGGGTCTTACATAGTAAGTATTAATCGCTAACCTCTTCTCTCCTCGACGTGGCGGAGTCCCTCTCTTCCCCCTAGTTGATACTTGTAGTGGGTTTTTAACTTTCTCTCTCGTGAAAGCGGTATGCAGCTTCTCTTCAGTGTAATCCCTGCTGGGAGCCCGGAATGAAGTACGCGTGTTTATTCCCATGCGGCGATATCACCCCGATGCAATCGTATGCTTCTACACCTGTCGCCCAATCTTGCTTATATTCTTCATGCAATGTTTGGGGATAGAAAAGCCAGCATGAATTGGTAGGGCATATAAGAAAGGCGACAACAAGGTAACACTGAGGATAAGGTGAATGATAAGATAATGATAAAACAGTTGGTTTTGTTTTATTGATGTATACATATATACGTATATATGTACTTATGAAAACTTGGAGACGGGACGGGCCTGGAATTCTGGGAATAGCTGGGGAAATTTTAACACAAGATATATTTAATCTATATAGGTCAAGCCAGTTGATAGATTTTGAGTTATTACTAGATATATATTCACAAGCATTTTAATTGCACAGAAGCCGCTGAATGCTCACATTCCCAGTGTCTAACTTGTTTATTTGCAGATGTGCTCGCACTCGGTACTGTGGCTGCCCGTAGCGGCCATCCCCACTGTGTTTACAGCTTTCAATCCTCCAACCCCCCTTACCCCGCCACAGGATGTAGTATTCCTGACTCTCATTAGTGGGAATATGCATGATTGCGTCAGAGCCTGAACGTTCACCACCGCCGGTTTAGTTGTATTTATGCATGATATCATCCTCCGCAACTCTCAAGAAAGGCAGAAAGGAGGGGTAGTTGTATTTCCAACGTGGGGTTTGGAAAGTTGGCGGGGTAGCGGACAATAAATCATAAAATCATAAATCCGTCCAACAAGAATTCTGCCGAAGTTTGACTGTTGCACTCTTCAATCACAGACGAGGATATTGACAGTTATCTGACCTCATCATCCCACTTTTCTTTTTCCAGGCTGACTGTAACAGTTTACGGCTTGATTTTAATTCGTCATGTTTTTTAAGATTTTCGCCGTCTGGAACCCGGACAAGTACTTTACTTGTTAGCGCTTCTTGGGTAGATCTATTTGTGGAATGCCTCAGAATCTCACGGTAGCTCCTCATACGCCTAAGGTGTTCAAGGTTATCCGTTGGATTAAGTAGTAATGTCAGAATGTCTTTCAATCACCCTATCCCTAAGCATAGCCTATGCTCTGCTGCATGGATGCCCAATATATCTCCAATATTCTACTAAGAGGAAGGGGAAGTCTTATTGGTTTTTGGCAATGATGCCGTCATAAGATCGTGAGATTTCCAGCACACGTTGAAGCATGGGCATGTCTACCACGTCCCCCCAAGGAGCTAAGAGTTGAACAAGTATGCAGTCTAAATCAAGATTTCCTGATTTTCCCACTTCGTCATTCCCAGGCTCGCCTTTATGAGCTGGGGAATTTATTTGTTGTGGTTCTCCATTCAAGGGCTAGTTACCGTTAGTTCATCTAGAAGTATATATTTTCCCACTCATTTGACGCGAATACTGCTTCGAGGTGGCGATGGAGGAAGGAGTAGAAATTTCCATATTAAGCCATAACTTGAAAATTGCATGAAGACAATCCATCACAGGATGTTAGAAGACTCACAGGGTTCGGTCTGGTTAAATTGTAGGCAGAAATTCGATGAGAGAATGTACAGATTTGACCATAATTCAGCTATGCAAGATAAAAAAAATCAATAGCTATATCTAACGGCGGCAAGGGTAACACATGTCCTATAAGATCCTAAGTGTCGGAGTTGGTGGTGTAGATACCGAGATATCTAAAGCATCTAGGTTGGATTGAGAAGTAGAAGGCTAGAGGTGAATTAGAAACTAATGATTGACGTTAGACGATTGTCTTCCAGAACCTCATAACAGTTGCAGCACCTGGCTTTCTGGTTAGTAGGAATAGTTGACGCCAGGTAATCCGCACAAGGTTCTTTAATGTTCATTCCGTATATTACTATATTTGATTCCTCTGAAGACCTTTTTGTGTCGATTTAAACGTTTGCGGGTGGATGGGAGAGGGTCACGTGGCAATGCGGCTTGCAACCTTATCTCAACATCCTGTCTCTATCCCCAGCCAAAGCTTCATCTGTAAAACACAGCAACAGTTCCATCGAAGGCGCTCTAATTGCTTTGTTAGTATGGATTACTGTACAATATGAATTATCTCGGGGTGTTTCGACCTACCCGATTATCTGGTGTCTACCTCCAGGTATATGCCAGACCTGAAGCTGATGAACACCGAACTTGATGCGCTTTCATGATCCCTGGTTCAATGAGAACTGGGCTCTTTGGCGGGCTATCCCCTTTTTATGGCAGCCAAATACTCATCTGGTCATTCTTACATGTATGGACCGGAACCCGCCCCTCTCGAAGGGAAATGGCTACCTACCGCCAGAGGACGTACTTTCCTAGTCAGCGGCCGAAGTTGCCAGAAATGCGCTCAGCATCAAACTTTTAGACTACATTGTGCTTTGAGTCTGTTGTTTTGTTTAAGATAATATCCGTTTTCATCATAATTCTATCCATCGTTCGTGATACTGGTTTTAGCAGCAGCACAACAGCAATAGTATTCTACATCCAGCTTTCATATCCAATTTCAGTTATCGAGTATGGTTTCAAGAGCATCAAGCGCTACAGTTAACCCCCTGAAGAGACCCAAATCCACTTCTTCTGTTAAGTCTTGCCGTCACATCCCCACTGTCCCAGAACTTATAAATTCTCAGGCTGTGCATTACCATGCAATGGCTGCAGCATCAATTGCCATGCAGCGTTCCAACCAACGAAGCTCTATGGATGTAAGAGGACATTGCAACACATCACATAGTGGGGATAGCGAAGCGGACGCGTTCTCCTTTCACTCCTCTAGAGCTCGAAGTATCCGTTTCATACCTGGCGATGACAATGGTGCTCGGAGTCTACAACCGCCCATCCTGTGCCCAGGTTCTATAGCTTCCCCAAGTAGCGATGGGACTGCCAGAAATGATCTCGCATTCAATCCTGTGGCTGAAGAATTCAACCCGAAAACGAGTGAGTTGTTTGGAATTGACAACAGCATCCCGTCAGCGCCATCATCCTATCGTAAACTCCGCAAAGCCAAATCTATGTTCTCAACCCGCAAGCGCGCGATGAAGTCGTCAGATTCATCCTATTCACCTTTTAGATCCAATACCTACTCAGATAGCTCTGAAATGGGCCACCTTTCTCAAGCGACACTGCGTCGATCAAAGTCTTTCTTTGGCGCAGAGATCACCCGGCAGCCAGATGATGTGAAGCGGACACAAAGCCAGAACGCAGCAATTCAGTTAGCCCGTGAACAATATCTACAGGAACTACAGCACCCGAAGCAAAACTATGGGTCAGAATCTATTCTTAGCGGGAGAGGACGACACCAACCAAGGCCCTTTAGAAAATCTCTTCGGTCTTCTAGTGGTGGGGATGTCGAAAATGGAATCCCAGATGCTATGAAACCCGGCGTAATTCACACCAGTAAAAACCTTCGAAGCTCAAAGTCAAGAATCTTTTCGGCGTCAATCAAAAATGGCCTAAAGAGGATATTTGGACGAGGTTCGGTCGCGCAAGATGAAAAAAAAGTATCCACTGCGCAGCGCACGCATCGATTAGGATTCAGTGACTATGTCAGTTCAGAATCGACAGGTATATTTCAGTCTCCGAATCCGTTGTGGTTTTTATTGAAACATACTAACTCCTACAGGACTAACGAGCATTGGCAACCGGCCAGCGAGTATCAGGACGATGAGAAGCTCGGATAGTTTCGGTACATTCAGTTCCCGCGCAACGAGTTGGGCAGATTCAACCGCTACCACTACTACGGCTGCTAGAGATACTGTATCTGAGAGAAATGGACTTTCTATCATCCAAGAAAATGGTGGCCCACTCGAGCCCATCCCTTCCCGATCGTCTTTTCATTATAACGATGGGTACTCCGTCTTCCGAAAGCCTTTATATCCAGGGCGCAGTGGTAATAATGCTTCTGATGCCGTGGACAGCCAGCGGGTATACTCCGCTCTCTTGAGACATATTGATGGGTCCCACCACCCCGATGAAGGTGATATAACTCCAAGAGCAGGAACTGTCCGAGGATCGCTATATAGCCCTTCATCGTCAGTATACTCAAACCACACCGCCAAGAGCATTCACCATGTACCTAGCGAGGCGTCAATGAGAACCATCAGAGCGTTGCCTCCGGTGCGGGGCCAATCTCCAGGTTCACAAAGCCAGATTTCGGTAGGCTCGAACTATCGCAGAGAAGCAGCTGCTATTATACCTCAAGAAATTGCTCAGCGTAACGAAAACATGACTCGCTATCGCTCAATGCAGTCGCTTCATCGGTCAAGATCGTCCCTTTGTCAACCTAGACGTCATATGCGATCCGAGATTCTGAACCCGTTTGTCCCGCCTCGATTTTCCTCCTACGAACGAACAACGGGCTCCGACGATGACACTGGAAGTGTGATCGTATCGCGGCCCGATGTTATTGACCGATCTCCTGTCTCCCCAAGTGTGTATTCGCGGACGACAAGCGGGGATAGTCCGGATCGTCAGGGAAGCAGGAGAGATTTGAGTTTGTCAGAAGCTAGCGATGAGCGAGGTACGGTTACTATCCTTGCTAGCGAGAGACTGCCATACAAACCAAAAGATACTGGCGGTTATTCGTGTAGCAACAGCCAAATTAAGGGTAGTGCCGAGTGGAAATCGTGGATGAACTCGCAAATGGACCTTTTTGATACTACTCCTGAGAGCTATGCAATGGCTCAGAATCCCAAATTTCCCAATAGTCATTACCGGGAAAGGACGGAAATTCATGACGAGTCGAAGGATGAAATACACAAGAAGTCGTTCACCACGTCCCAAACAAGCGAATATTCTACTGTAGAACCTATTCAAGAACCAGTATCGTTTGATGTCGACCAAAGACCACCGCTAGTGGAATTAAAACCAATTACGAAAAATAACTTTTCGCGGCCTCTCTGCCTGTCTTCTGATATACCTATCTCCATTTCTCGCCCTGTTGTTCAGAAGCCATCGGTAGTTACCAGATCGGAATCTCCCCATAGTGTTCATTTAACCGACGTTAATCTTGGGAGATCCACGCCAACAGACTCTATTCTTCCGAGAAGTGCATCGAGAAGTCCCAGTGCCTCTGCCTCTCCAAAGTTACTGTATGAGAAGTCCAGGTGCCTGGAACTTTCTACTTCGCCAGTTACACCTACAAGAGCTTCGAAAGCTGTCCATAGTACTATCTCTCTTTGCAATCACAGTGAAAATGATAGCCCAAGCAGACGAGTAAGCGACCCTAGAAAATTAGCCCCAACGGCCAATTTTAGCTCTGTTCGCAACAGGAGAGACAATGGCCGAGTCACAAATGAAAACTCAAGGGGAGGCAGAGTCACTACGAAGGGCGACCTGCCGGCCTTAGGAGATATACACTCGACAATTAGCAGCAAACGCATGGTGGACATATTCTTGAGTCAGAGACGGCGTCAAATGGGTGGAACGGAGAAAGGTATGGAGTACGCTTTTATCTAGCCCTACTCTACCTTCGCAACTCCATACCAGCTTATGTCACTCCTTCTACTCGGTTAACGGGGGACTTATGAATTGGAATAGTTTTTACGCCTCATTTGGAACGTACACTACTACCCCATTCATACCTGTCTCTCTTATTCTGTTTACACCTTTTGCTATTTGGATATTCCTCGTTCGTAGTATAAAGGGATACTATGCGCTTCTTTCTTATTCATTCTGTCTCTCCTTCAAAACCTCTTGGTGGTTTCTCACTATGTTCCTGCCAGTATACCTGTTAAACCTAATTAAAGTATTTCAGTTACCGTATTTCCCTTTGTTGAGAGTATATCAACGATTTTTTTTTTTTTTTTTTCGGTTTTTGCCACGGGGGTGGGGCGGTTAATCGATTCGCAGCGCCAACTCGTTCCGTAATCAGTTTACAAATGCGTCGCTATTTTCCTAATTTTCATCATGCACCTACTTATATTTGACGTCACTTTTTCACGGCGGAAACTCAAACTTTCTCCAAAACCGCTTTTTGGGAATCTTGGAACCCCCCAAAATTTCTCCCGCTCTCGTCCCAGAGATCAGATGGGAGCGGAAACCCAAATATCCACTTTATTCTTTATAGTTTTCCAGTTACTTTTCTATGCAAAGCGTATAGCATTCCCGATTCGTTGGCTATGAATGACTTACCGCGATATGTATTGGGAGCCATCGTGATATGATTAATGATTGATATGTTGCTATAAGGCGAGCTTGTAATACCAACAACACCAGTGCCTGTTGCAATCAGTGCCCAACAGTGCGGTCCCCAAACAGGTATTGTTCTGGGATATGTTCTTGCCAGCGGGGCGGAATTCCGCTGCGTATCACCGCCTGTCTTTCTGTTGGACGCGCGCAGAAGATACTTTCAAGAAGGTTCACTCTCTGCCAGTTGCCCGCTGGAAGCTATGAGCCTAATAAAAACGGCAAAACCTTACCCAAAAAAAGGGTTTCACCATATCTGCTACACTTCTCATAAGTGAACTTTATTCAATAGGACGTTAAATTATGGTCTGGATTTTATCCTCCATGCCTTGGACTACCTTATTGCTGCGTGTCTCTCTTTCCTTCCTTCCTTCGATGTTTCTTTCACCTATTTCCTCACTACGCCTCAAATACCTTTCTATCAAGTACGATCATCTTGATATTGCTCAAGAAAGCTCTTTCTATTCACTATAATCCAATACACATCTCGAGTGCTCTTTAGGCGCATAGTTGTATCTACCTGTTCGTTATTTCTTTCCTCAAAAGAAGCCCTGGTCACGAGCTAGAAACTCGCGCCTACCTCAACCATTATTTTACGAGAAAAGCACAGGATAAGAGAGAGACTAAAAGGGAAGGCTCTCATCTCAAACCTGTCCAACCATATCATCACCGGTAAGTCCTTCCAGTCTTACAGCTAGCCAGGGTGGGAATAACAGAATCGCAAGCATAGGAAGGTGCAACCATGTGGCTTATGATATGGCCCATCGCGTTCTGGGCAGCTGCCGTCATGCTTGCCAGCTCACTATTTTATATCCAATACAGAGTTAAATGGCTCAGGACTGAGGCTATTTTGAGCATCATCTTTGTTCTTCTGAACTTCACTGTAATTGTGTTTCTTGGCTACCAATGGGTCTCCTATGAGCTTGACTTTGATGAACTCAACAGACGACACCCGCATATCATCAATACTCAGTGCATTATTTCACACGTCATATTTTTCTCATCGTTTGGAATTTCAGTCATCGGTTGCGCCAGCTACTTCTTTGTGAAAAGACTCCTCCTCCCCAGCCGCAAACATCACATCAACAATAGTAAAATCCAAATGCTCCTATGTGCCTTTGCTATGGGCAGTGCTTGGATGGTCACATACCCTTCATCACAAGCAAAAGACAGCCAAGATGAATTCAGAGAATTGCTTGAGAGCGGAAAACACGAGGAATTGCGGTCCAAGCTCCGTGGCCTCGCTAACCTCCATATTGGCCTTGAAGTATTCGCATGGCCTATGGTTTATGCAGGCCTGTACGCGTTTGCCAGAGCGTTACGCTCAATAAAGTCCCGTGCATCGGACTGCTTTTTTAAAGCCTCCCTCCTCCGGCACGGAATTTCCACTCCACCTTATTCTCCCCGCAGACCTTACGAGGCAGAATACGGCGATCTCCAAGCTGAATTCTTCGGCAACAGCGCTCTTGTCCAGCTAAAATCGTTTGACCAGCATCCTATGGTTCGTCCATTGGCAAATGCTACACGCCATCCGCCAAGAAACAGGCTAGTATCTCTAGCAGAAATACCAGATTTGAGACTCCCTCCTCCAGCATTCCTGGGCGATCAGAGTTTTTCTCCAGGGCTAGTCTCAATAGACACCTTCGTCCTAGATGTGCCGTGGACAACCCCATGTTCGAGATTGAGTCACTGTTCGATTACATAGACGGGCACAGGCAGCACGTTGGTATGTCATAAAGTGATGATTAAATGAGGATGTCCGCTAACATTTGTTCTACGGTACATTAGGATTTAGCAGATTTGCGATGACATCTCAGTCATGATTTCATCACCTGCAAAAACACCTTGTTGTGCTGGCCTTGAAACGTTTTAGTAACTTGAATGCATGCTTCTGATCCCACGGCGGTAGCAGCTTCTCTGTTAGGCTGAGTTTGACGGGGTCGGTTTACCAGCTGGTGACGCTCACCCCCCGAGCTATCGAGCAATCGAGCAGGGGTAAGCCGATTGAGAACGTATAACTTGTGCTTTGAAGTTATGAAGCAATCGAACAGGAGTATCAGCACAAGGAGTCCAATGATTCAGGTCGCTCGTATGTGAGGTAGATCAAATATTGTTTTCTCTTGCACGTCAAGTTGTACCGTTTTTGATCCAGCCCGGAAACAACGCCTCTACTATATCGCCTGAGAGCCCAATTCAAACGAGAAAAGACCCGCCTGTTGAACAGATTGCTCAAACTGTGCGGATGGCCATAATTTCACAGAACCCATCGACAGGAGTGTGATCATATAAAATATGAGCACTACATAGGGTTGGGACTGCCACGTGAAATATAGCCCTGTCAGAATGTCAGTCCAACTGCCCAGACATAATCAATTAGGCAGTTAATTAGGGCCTTGGGAAGGTTAGTTGGGCGTCCGAGATCGATTCATGAACTGCTTGATTTGTTCATGATAGCCAGATCTGGGCAAAGTGCCTCACTCGACTTCAACGCTGGTAAAGCAGGTTGCTGCTTATGTCCATCTGACGCGGACAGACCCCTAGGCCTCTGTGTTCGCTACAGCAGAAAATGTCCTGGCCGGGGTAGGAGAGCGCCAGAATGAAAATCCCGATCTAATCGCAGTACACTTGCAATGGACAAGGAGGTACAGCAAGGGCTTACTGGGCTCATCGTATATGGGCGAATGTCGAAACCCGCTACAAATTAGGTAGTGTGGTGGATGAGCTCTTTCATGGACATGAGGACTAAAGATTGAGTCTACTTGAGCTTATCATATATTATTGTTGTTGTGTGTTTTGGGAATAAGTTGTTTGGCTGGATGAAGTACTGATCTATTTTTTTCGGGAGATTGTGTTTTTAACACTGCATTTTCTCTGTTACTATATATACATCTCAATGTCCATGCGTATCTTTTGCTATCTACGTATTATCGACTCCTAGTGGTAGCGGAGACACATCTCCCTCTTGAGCTTAAGCCCACCTCGCCATTCATCGCGTGTACCATGGCTGCTCTCTACTTGTTCGCTGAGTTGAGCCTTCGTTTCCTGTTTCTGGTTTTAATAGAAAAAAATGAAAGAGAAAAGGGGCTATAATAAGCTTCCCGAAGAGGCTCAACGGCCGTCGGCGTCTCCACTCAGCTCTGTGATGAGCTGACACTCCAAAATCTTGTGCTTATCATCCATATGTTGGGAAAATACCAGGAGGAACGGAAATCGACATTTCGACCCCGCCCGGATCGGTAGGCGGCTGGCGTGTCAGGACGGAAGGACGGAAGGGTGAAAACGGGTGTAAGAAGAGAGGATGGCTGTGATCATCTCAGGTTTTTTCAAGGAATTTGAGAGTGAAGGTTTATAGTTGATTAATTTATTATCAACAAGTATACTTATCCTTCATATCTTATCCTATACTCGATTTTTTCAATCAAGTCTCTGCCTTCTCCTCTCCGCGTATTTCATCTGCCCTTTCCCATACGCGCATCATGCTTGCCATGAGTTGAGCATGATATATAGGCTTTAGAGTTGACAAATGAAGGTGTGGTTGAGAATCTATGTGTATATTGTAAACCAGTTATGACTTGGAAATAAGAGATAGTAACCTGTGTGTGTATATTATCATCAAAATACAAAAATTAAATCCTTCTAAGGCTACTTAATACTAGCTATTAAAATATTGGAACGTTAAATTCCTTTCCATCCCCTCTTGCTCTTTTTGAACGCATGTACAGTGCTCCGCAAAGTAAGTACATACATGTGCAATTAGGAATCTGAACCCAGTTAATTAGGAAATGTGAGAAATATCTTCAATGGAAGGAAGAAAAAGAGAAAGAGAAATCTCGATCAACCATATCAATTTTAAACACAAGGGGGAAAAAAGAATATATGGAACGGAGGAAGAAAAGATATACGATAAGGATAAATAAGCCCAGGTGGTGTTCCAACGCGGTAGGGAAAAATGATATATCATATGAAAAGCGATATATAAAAAGACCCAAGGAAAGAGAAAGGAAAAAAAGAAAGGGAAGGGAAGAGGAGAGAGAAGAAGTCAAAGGTAAATTAGATGGAACAAAGGAACCTGAACCTGAACGCGACCAAAACTAAAGATTAGAAATATAAATTTTCAAGTTAGGCTTTTTTATCTTTTAAATTTTAAAACGCGAGAGAGAGATAATAAGAGAGAAGGGCAGATGGACGGTGGTGTGTCTTGTTTTTGCGTGTCGGTTTTCCAGCGTTAAATCATCCAAACCCCCGCTTCCCTCTCCGCTTCCTTTCTTTCCCATTCCCCCCCTGTTCCCTCATCGAAAAACCCACCCTTCATCACTCGCAATAGTTCGCCGGAAAACTCCCCTTTACCCCCCTAAGCTCCCCTTCCCACCAATCATCCGTACTCTCCGTCTTCTTAAGCACACGTATGCGATCACCTTCTCGAAACGCTAGATCACCAGCTCCCTGGCCAGGGAAATCGTAGAGGGCTGTCACGAAGACGGCATGGCTGGACGCTGCGCGCGGAGGTGGGGGTGGAGGCTTCTTTTTCGCTGCCGCGGCGGCTACGTGTGTTGTCATGCCTAGCGGTGTTCCAGTGTGTTGGACGGACGATGGCTGTCGCTCGCGGCTGAAGTAGTCCATGCGTGGGCCGGCGGGGGAGTATCCGGTTGGGGTTATGCTGGGAGCTGCGGGGATGGAGGAGTAATCTGAGATTTCTGGGGAGTATCTTGGTTTCGTGGAGGAAGGGTATGTTGTATGATTATGGGGGGGCGAGTGGCCGTTGGGCCCGCCGCCGTTTGGTCGAGGTTTCGATTCGAAGACGGGGGATGGGGCGCGGAGGTTGCGGATTGGGGAGACGGATGGTTTGCGCACGGTTGATTGGTTGCTGCTGGTGCGACGGGCGCCTAGGCCGTTTGGGAAGGAGCCGTTTTTGTGTTCGTCGGATGTTCTGGGTTGGCGGGAGGTTCTGCGGTGGGAGAGACAGGTTATGGTTTCTACTTCCCGTTGGGCGGGGGCGATATCTCGTTCCCAGGTTTGAATTACCAGGTCCATTGCAGGGGGCGGGGAAGGGAAATTTTCTTGTTCGCAGTAGTTGTGGAGGGTCGTGTAGTAGAGTGCGAGAAGAGTGTTTTGGATATCGATTTGTGCAGCTAGTAGATGGGGGAGGATGGAGAATGTGGCCGTGATTAACCGCGGGAGATGGGCGCGAAGATGGTCGTCTGCAGCGCTATATTCCTGTTTTGATATTTAGTACTCCATAAGTTCTGGAAATGCATGCTTCAAGAAGGGTTATAGCGGTACGGACATCTTTTGCTCTGCTCAAGTCCATCTCAGCCTTCGCCAATGCTGCATTATCTCGATCGGACCGCTTCGTCTTCTTCCGTGATGTGTCCACTCGGTTTTGATATCGCTCAAAATCCAGCTAGAAATATAAATATGTTTAGTATGAGAGTACGATGGATATGTTAATTAATATTGGCGGATTGTATATATAGTTAGTATGCACGGCACACACCTTCTTATCATCCCTCTTTTTAATGATCTTTTTAAACGGCTGTAGGTAGTCCTTTGCGTCCATTGCGGGCCTGATCATTCTCTCATCCACGCTGTTGATCTCCGTCAGAAGCTCCGTCCTCAATTCCTCGTACGCCTCGTGTAGTCGAGCTGTTCTCGCGAGCGTAGCCTCTGGGGTTTCAGCTGGGGGGCGGGGGTTAGAGGGCTCTGAGGAACCCACTATAGGGTTGTAAAGAGATTCGAATTCCTGGACCATACGGGCCTGGTAAGTGAGGATGGCCGTCCAGGCATCGCGCCATGCTTTGCTCGAGTCGATTACCTATATCCACAATCCAATTGTCAGAGCTTCTCGTTCCCTTTCTATTCCTTTTTCCACATTATGTTATATCCCGGGTTGCCTTTCCCCTTCCGCCTTTTATATTTGTAGGTTTATTTTATTTCCCTGCTAACTTCCACCCATCGAGCCCAAAAATAAGATATAGGAGAAGGAAAGATTTTCGCATACCCTTGCCAGCAGCTTGTCGGCATCGTCAAAATCCTTCAGCAAGACAGAGACCTGGCTGTCGTCCGCAGACCGCTTCATAAACTTCCCGAACTGCCTGTGTACCGTATTCATGGTGGCTGGGTTTGGTGGAGCCGTAGATCGGTGGTCGCGGGAGTCAATTTAGGAGGGGGGTCACGAGAGGGAGATTGTCTCAGCGGAGGTGGAGGGAGCGGGTGTCGCCAAAAAGGAGCATGGATAAAGACGGTAAGCCTAGTTAGAGGATGCTAAGGATGAGTCTGAGCGGGGAGTCAGAGGATATGGAGAAGTTGAAGAAGAAAAATGGAAGAAGAAAAAGAGGGGAGCAGTTGAAGAGTGGAAGGAGAAGAGGAAGAAGATCTTGAAGGAAGCGGGTGCAACAACAGGCTGCGTCACCAATTGCAGATCCCTGCAGCTGAGTCTGTTTCAGCGCAGAAGGTAGAGAGACACAAGAGAAGAGACAGAGATAGAAAACGACAGCGAGTTGACTGGACACAAGCAGAAAACAGGAGAGGGAGCGGGAAAGTGATTGACAAAAGAGAGGGGATAATAGGGAGAAATGTACGGAGTAAAGTAACTAGTTGAGCAGTAAAAATAGAACCACCAACTATTTAGCCTGACAAGAGGATTCAGTACCCAGACACACAGCCCAGCAGCAGCAGCTCGCTTTGATCAATCAATCATTCAAGCAAGCAGTTAAACGATAGTTAATCAAGCAATCACCAAGCAATCAAGCAAGCAGACAAGAGATCTTGGCGAGGGCTGGCTGGCGATCAGCGGGACACTCGTTTGGCTGGGCAGAATGATGGGCGGGATGAGGAAGTATGTAACAGTAATCAACCATGAAACGCTCGTTTCCACCTAACGCTCGCCTTTGTAAATCAATTACAATCAACTTTAAATGTTAATATCTCAATAAATATTCATTATTTTAATTTTTTAATTTGTAATCTATAAATATCAAGACTTACAGTATAAAATTATTCAAAATTATTATAATATAGTTAAAATTGATTAAAATATAGATTCAATTATAAAATAAAATACAGTAAAATAAAATATATAATATTTTATTATAAACTAAGAAATATATATAATCTATAAAATATTTAATTTTTATATAAAAATAATTTATATTTATAAATATATATATATTTTTATAATAAGTCTATGCTGAAAAGATTAGTATTAGATATAAAACTTATATAATAAAAATAGAAAATATTAAAGAAGAAAGAGAAAGTATGAGAATTAGTAATTAAACTAGATATTTATATATGTATAAGATAAAGCTTCAGAGTAGAAGAATAAAAGCTCTATAAGTTTCTTAACTAAGAATTAGTAACTGAGAATTAAAGCTTTTAAAAGAAATCTATAAAGTGTCAGATTCTCTTCACAGACTGACTACTTCTGTCTAAGCAAGATGTTCATCAATTACTTGATAAACGTCTATTATGTATAAAAGATCACATAATAGATAGATCTTGATAATCAATCAACTACTCTATAATATCACCTTTATCAGATTATGTCTCTTTTATATATAAGAATCTGCTAATTCTTTAAAAATCAAATTCTTACACTTCATACTTTTAAATTAAAGATCTAATTATATTCTGAAATACTGTATTAGTGATTCTGCAGCTACTTATTATAAATCAAATTAAAAAGAACTCTGTTAATTTTAAAATAAATCAAGCTGTTATAAACTTCTATAATAAGTCTGTAAGCAACTTCTACATTCTCACATGAATAGAAATGTAGATAGTGAATATACCTCTGTAAGTAACTTTATTATTAAAGATAATATTATCTTATCTGAATCTATACTGATTACTAGAAGTAAGAGATATTTGACACAGTTAATATGTATATATAATATCTCTGAACAAGAGTCACTTGAGCTGCAATTGCCATCTTAAACAGCTCAGAAAGTTTGAATTAAAATAAATACAGAGTATGACACAAGTTCAAGAAAAGAAGAAGATTTTCTCTTAATAGAATACTCTACACTCACTCAAGATAGTCTGAACTAAAATAGTCTTAATTAAGATAGCTCTGCTGATAAGATTACTGAAATGATAATATGCTTTACTTATTTATAAGAGACAGAGTTCTAGAAGCTAATGTGATAAAATCACCTGTAAGTAATAATGATAAAAGAAGAGAATAAATCTCAATCTCATTACAGCTGTAAATTCAGTCACTGAAACAGATAAGTTTTATGAATTCAAGAATAACTATAGCTATATCGAAATGAAAATTACTACAAAGCTCTCAGAGTTGAAAGACTATAACGTCTGACACTGTAAAATTAAATCAAAAGTAATTTTGATTGATGCATCTTTTATTCTTACTGATAAAGAGTTTTCTCTGATACTTATAGATAATGATTTAAAGATCTGATGATATAAAGAAAGCTGATTATAGAAGTGTATATAAAACTCAATGAAAACAGAGCTGCAGATACTTATTCAATTAAAACTGAATTAAGTTAATAATTACAGTGTTATTAAGATGAGACACTCTGCTGCATTATAACAGACAGTTGAATTAAAATATCAGATGTATTGAGCAGATCTTCAATTCAAATTATATAATGAAGTCATTACTATAATAATCACTGATTATAATAATAATATTACACTATATGCAAAGCACTGATAGATGATAATAAATGAATTTAATACATATAACTGATCAATATTCAAAGACTTTCTCACTCAATAATTTATATATAATCTGAAGACTTATGTATAAACATTTATTTAAATCTATTTTAAGAATCTATATTAAGAAGTTTCAAAGACATCTGTTTCTAAGATCAGTCTTGATAATCTTATTAATAATCTCATTTACTACAAGACAGTTGTCAGATCAAGTGATAATAAAAAGAAAATATCAGTGAAAGAAGCTGAAAAGAAAAAGGAAAAAAATAAGAATGCTGAAAAGTCTGAGAAACAGCAGTCTATAGATAATTAAAGAGAAAACACTCTCTATATTTAATGAGAAGACATGTTTGACTCAGATCTCAAATGTAAATACTGCAGTTACTAAGATCACACTGAGACAGTCTACTACTACAAGAATTAAAAGACTTAATTATAGAAATGACAAAATATCAATCACTTCAGTATTGAATATTACACACAAAAGCATATAATCTCTGAGAAAAAAGTGAAGAATGACAGCTTTGCAGAGACTGTAAAAGACCTGTTTATAATAAATGAAAAGACTCTGTTAATAATCTGTAGAGACTCTCTATAATATCTAGACACTGCAGTCTTCTACACTATGTCATTTAACAAGAGTGTTTTCAAGTATATACATACTTTCATTGATGAGAAAGATCTCGGTTCTGCAGAAGAAATAAACAGTAAGTTACTTACTTCTACAGATACAAGACAAGCTTGTATTCACATTAATGAAATAAAACTTAATCTTCTCAATGTTTACTACACACTGAGAGTATTTTGCAATCTCTTAAGCTTCAGTCAGCTTATTAATAAAGGATTTGAATTTGAACTTCTTCATGATAAGAACTGCTAAATAATTGAATTTGAAATAATTGATGAAAATGATTAAAGATTCTACACAGTGATAACTAATTACTACATTTATCTTATTCATAGTATTCAAGAGACTGCTCTTGCTGCAGTTGTAAAGACTGTTTGAAATTACATATTCTTCTCTGTAATATACATTATATTAAACATCATTATATTCACAATACTACTGCTGCAGATGTTGTCAAAATCATATAAATAGACATTACTGACATGACTGTAAATGCTCTAATAAAAGCTCTGAAAATATTTTGATAGATACAGAGTCTTAACAGTCTGCTACTTCTATAGTAGTTCATTCATTTATTTTACTGTTTCTTTATTTTCTTATTCTTCAAATTCTTGTTAGTTCTCCGTAAAATCTTTGACAGAAGATACTACTATTTTTTATATGTAATATTTCTTCTTCAGTTATAGAATGACTCTGCTGAGTTGTAAATATCTGCTCAGCAGAGCAGTAGCTAAGAGAGGTGTCAGATTTCCTCTACAGACTGACTACTTCTGCCTAAGTGAGATGTTCATCAATTGCTTAGTGAATATCTATCACATATAAAAGATCACATAATAGATAGATCTTGATAACTAATTAACTACTCTATTATATCATCTTCATTATAAAGTGTAATAAAATAATTTATTAATTAGATATAGCTTACTGCTCTGATAGCTGAATAATTAATATAATTATCTAATAGCATCTTAGCATGGAAAATCAAGACATGTGAGTTTAAAACCCGCAGAGAATATATTAAATTCAGAACTTAAGTATCTTAGATTTCTAATAAATACAGAGATGTATAAATTACTTTAATAAATCACTTTATATTTCTGAGATAAGAAGTTATTATTATATGTATTTAATTATCACTTCTTTGTATTTTCTATATTCTTTTTATTTTGATATAGTCTTAACATCTGTATTTTCTTCTATATAATTAACACTTGATCTGTATTTAATATTATATAAGAACTTATTATAAGCTCTGCTTGTATATAAGTATAATAAAAGAATAATAATAATAATAATAATAATAATAATAATAATAGAATATAGCTTACTGTAAGAGGTCTACGCTGAATAGATCAGTATAATATTGATAGGTCTTATATAACAAAGATAAAAATGTTAGAGAAGAAAAGAAAGAGAAAGTGTGAGAATCAGTGATTGAGATGAATATTTATACGCGTATGTGATGATGTATATGATGGAGCTTCGGGGTGGAAGAATATACGCATGTTCATAGCAGCTGAGAATCAGTGATTGAGAATGACTGAGAATCAGAGTGTATGTATTTGAGAATGAAGTGATTGAAATCTGTGAAGTGTAATGAAATAGTCTATATAATTAATCAGATACAGTCTGTCACATTAATTCTCTCTTTCAGAAGCAGTTCTCATCAGTCAAGAGCTGCTGTTTTAGATAATACAGAGCTCAGAGTTCAGATCAGTTGATTATAGCTGACTTATTTTACAAGATATTATCAGCTGCAGTCACAGAGTCTCTTATCAAGAATATTCTCAATCTCTCACTCAAGCTCATTATCTTCTTCTATGATGTCTGATAACTGTCAGTCAGAAGTCAGTTGAAAAGAGAATAAATTAGTAACAGTATAACAGAGTAAGCTTGTATAAAATACATCATGAATTTCTGATGATATGTTAAGATGATAGTTATAACTATCTAGAACTTCTATCACTTTATACTTAATATAATGATAATCTAGTATACAAGATGAATATATGATTCATATATTCTTAAGATTTAATCATATCAGATCTTCTATCTTATATTGTTTAGCAGAGTCTCAGTGAACATTGATTTGATTCTCTTAATCTTGTCTCACAGTTATTATAAAGATCTTTACTTAATCACAGACATCTCAGAGCTTTATTACTATATTATCAGTAATCTGAATCAGAATACAGAGGTCTGATATGAACTGTGTAATCTCTAGAAGATTTAACACTTTCATGTAGTATCTATATATAAGAAAGAACAGACTTATATCTATTAAAATAACATTTTAACTGTTAATAGTAATCTCTGTATGTAGAAGAAGATTATGTTAATTGTCTTATAAGTGATTACAGAACTTATAAAGATAATTCTTTATAGTCTGAATTATCTATTCTGACATATTATCAGTCTCAGAATGATAGACAGTTGATAGATAGTATATAATCTTGAGAACTTGACAGATTCTTGTTCAGAGAGTGCTTATAAATTAACAGTCTTAATCTGATACTATAGATCTCAGTAATTCATATATCTGATAGAATAGACTCTGTAGAAAAGCTTCAGTGACTTGTTCAGTATTCATCTTATTACAAGATTTTAATATTATATCTTTGCTCAGTTAATTCACAATGATCAGAATGTTTCTATAACTCCTACTCTCAGATAGATTAATAGTGAAGTCAATTACTATATCTTATCAGATTCTATTAGAAATATTAAGTGATTTTAATAGATCTTTTCTACAGTTCTTTTATAAGATAATAGAAGAATAGTGATTACAGTTTCAGATAAAGTATCTAATATTATTTAATATCTCAGATTAGTAGAACTCTCAGAAGATCATTCTATATAGTTATTTATAGTCTGAATGACTGATTATATACAAATCATGCATCTCTTATATTATTCAAGTGTATAAGAGTTCAGAGTGAGAGACTCAGTATTATTCACAGAATTATAGAGTATTATTATCATTGATTAAATATTCTGAGATATCAGTTCTTATATATAGTTCTGAGAAAAATCAGAGTGCTTCTTAATATACTATTTTAATGAGAATCTGAAGAAGTTCATCTGTCTGAGCTGCTGTATATCACAGTTCATTTAGTATAGAAGAAGTGAAGATATTAATAACAGTTCTAACTGAAGAAGTATATATAGTGTTATAAACTGTTTTATCTTGATCAACTAGTATCTTCAGATTTAAGAGTCAGTGCTCTTGATTCATTCAGTAAGTATCTATTATATTAGATAGTATATCTTACTCTTATTATAAAAGAGTATCTATCATTGAGTTCTGACTATCAGAATAGTAGTGTATTATAAAATGAAAGTGACTTAAGAACTCAGATCATTGTATCTATTATTCAGTGAGTTTATAAATAGTTATGAAGTATTTAAGGTTTTTATAATCTATAACTATTTTAAATTTGAAGATACTTCAGAGTTCAGAGTCTCATTCTTCTAAACAGTGTATAATTGTGAGAAGTTTCTTATTATAGATCTCATAATTGTATTCAGTGAGACTCAGTTTCTTAGATATAAAAACATATAATTATAGAACATCTTTATCATTATATTATAATATCACTTCTTCTATTATATAGTCAGAGAAATCAGCTTCAATAACTGTTTTATAATCAGAATCAAATATTATCAGTAGAGAGATATTAATAAATATCTTCTTTATCTGTGTAAATACAGCTTTAATATTCACTGATTATTGAAATACTGAGTCTTTCTTAGTGAGATCTGTAAGTAATCTTGTGATATCTGAAAAGTTTTATATAAATTACTGATAGAAGTTAGTAAATCTGATGAAGCTTTATACATCTTTCACAGTATACAGAGCTTCTCATTTAAGAATGATGAAGACTTTCTCAGAATTCATTTGAATTCTCTTATCAGCTTCTATAATAAAACTCAGATACTTAATACTCTTGATTTTAAAATCATACTTATTAATATCTATCAGTAGTTCTGCTTCTTATAACTGTTGTAATATCTTTTATACATACTCTTGATATTCTTTTCTGAATTCATTAGTGAAGATGAGAATATTATCTAGATAAGCAGATATAAACTTATTAAGAAAATCTCAGAGTGCTCAGTTAATATACTTCTGAAATGTACTGAAGATATTAGTCAGTTCAAAGAGTGTGACTATTTATTCAAAGAGACTATAACATGTTTAAAATACTATAAGTTATTCATCTTCTTCAGTGATATGAATCTTATAAAACACAGTGATAATATCTAGTTTTATAAACTATTAAGCTTATCTGATCTGTGCTAGAATTTCATTGATAAGAGATAAGAGATATCAATCTTTCTTTATTAATCTATTCAGATCTTGATAGTTCATATAGAATTGAAGTTCTTCATCTGATTTCTTTGTAAAGAAAATAGAGACTGCAGTGAAAGAGTTGCTAATATGTATAAATTCTTTATTCAACAGATTATTGAGTGTCTTTTAAAGAAGAAGAAGTTCATCTTGAGAAATATTATAAAGAGAGTCTCATAACAGTTCAGAGTTCTTATCATTCTTTTTCTCTAACTTAATACTGTGATTCACTCTGAGATCTTATAAGAGAGATATATTCATAATATTATCTTATCAGAAGATATCTAGATATTCATGATATTATTGAGAAAGTTTTGTATGAGAATCTATTATTATAATATAGAATAATTTTTCTAGAGTCTTTTTAATATCAGTCAGACTGATGAAATAGATTGATATATAATTCTACTATCAGTGATTCTTTCAGTGACTTCTTTTTCTAAGCATTTCATAAGTATTAATAGAGATCTGTGTCAGATCAATAGTCTTATAAATATTATCTTCATGAATTCTATTATTGTTAGAGAATATCAAGCTTCTGTTTTAAGTATTTAATAAGATGTCTTATTCAGATAGTCAGACAAGTTCTAACATAAGATTGTAATTAAGATTATCAACTTCATATACAAAGATATCTTCATATTGATATTCTCTCACATCTATGATCAGCTTTATCATGTAACAGATATAAATGTCTTTTGAATCATCAAATTCTGTAAGAAGTTGAGGTTTTAATAAAGAGATACACTGAAGATTATAATGTCTTATAACTGAAGATTTTATCATTATATAGTGACATAGACTGCTATCTATTACAACTTTCATATTATACATATTATTAATTACAGTAGATATAAGAATTATATTTATTATTATCTTCTTTTTAAATTATTGTTATCTGATCTCTTTAAGCTTCTGTTTATAAATTTGAATAGAAGCTAATCTTTTTTCTGTTTCACTGAGACATTCTTATAGTTATCTTCTGAATCTTTCTCTAATGTAATATGATTGATATGAACAGACACTGATTCATTCTTCAAATGAGAAGATGCTGATCTTTCTCTTAAGTATGAAGATATATAGATTAATCAGTAGTTGAAAGTAATATGTTCTGATTAATTACAGTTGATGTACACTTCATATTGACATCAATCAGCAACTTCTTCAGAAGTGATCTCAGAGACTCAGAAGCCTGTTCAGATAGCAGAGATTCTTGCTTATATATAGATATTCAAGTCTACTCAATTCATAGCATCTGCATCATTGTTATTTCTCAGCATGAGTGTATGAGTCACTGAGATTTAATGTCTTCTGTCACTGTTCTATATATTTCTGAGCTTGATAAGACAGTCATTCATTGTTCAGAGCTGTGTGTAGAAGTCTTTATAAGTCTGATCTTCATCTACACTTACAAGAGTCTGTAAGAGTTTGAAAGTTAATGTCTTCTTGAGTATGCTAATCTTCATTCAATTCTTTCAAGATTAATCACCTGCTTCTAGAATCTTGGTGTTGAAGTCAGGGATAAATATTATAAGAGAAGTGTTTCTCTATTAGATACTCTGTAATCAATCTAATACTTTCTATTACATAGTAGTATCTCAGAACAGAATATCAAGATATTTCATGATATTATCAGATGTTCATAACACTGATTCACATGCTTTCATTCATGAATAAAACTTCTGTTTCATATGATCTTTCAATTATTCATTGATATATCAATCTTGATTAATTAATAAACTGATGATATCTTCATCTACACTCAGTTTTGCAAGCATTTCCATTCTTCATGATGAGTAGAGAGTGAGATCAGAAGTATTAAAATATGTAGAAGCACTCAAGTATTCTTTCAGTGCTTTTATATTCAGTTCTGTAGATGTTGAAATTACATGAGTTAATCATTGAATCTCTTCATATTAAAGTTATTGAGTCATATGCATGTCTGCTATCTGTTGCTGTTGTAATTTCAACATTGCTCAGAGTCACTGTGACATTGTGTCTATACTCACATTTAAGAGTTTTATATTATTGTTAGATATGATTATATTGATTGTTGAATGTATAATATCTGTGAAATCTGAAGAAATGTAATCATATTCTCATATATCTGAGTGTCAGAACTCTCAGATCTTTTACTAATATTCTCTTATAAGATCTTTATTACAGAGTCAGAGTAACTGATAAGTAAGCTTCTATCTGAGAACTCAGTGTTTGCTTAACTGTGTTTTCTCTTTCTTATATATTGTTATGTGTTTGAATATCTCTTGATGAATAATCATTTCTAATGAGAAGACAATGAATGTTTTTATAGTATAAGAGGCTTATGCTGAATAGATCAGTATAATATTGATAGGTCTTATATAACAAAGATAAAAACATTAGAGAAGGAAAGAAAGAGAAAGTGTGAGAATCAGTAATTGAAATGAATATTTATACATGTATATGATGATGTACACAGTGGAGCTTCAGGGTGGAAGAATATACACGCGTTTATAGCAGCTGAGAATTGGTGATTGAGAATGACTGAGAATCAGAGTGTACGCGTTCAAGAATGAAGTGATTGAAATCTGTGAAGTGTAATGAAATAGTCTATATGATTGATCGGGCGCAGGCCGTCACACTTACTATATTATTTTCTCTCTTTCTGAAAGTGAGATTTAAGTAATAGAGTTAGACTGACTATGTAACTATATCTGAGATAAGAATCAGAATATTTAATAATCTTATTATTAATTTAATTAATCTTATTACATAATTTTAAGATTAAATAGTAGTTTCATACTATTTCAGTAAGACTTACTATCTACTCTTATCACATTTTTCAAATAAGATTAAAATTTTCACTTCTCAATTTAAATTCATTTTATTACTTTAAATGACTTTAAATCTTATTTAAGTATTACTAAAAAGTGTTACTTTTTAAAAAATTAAAAATAGTCTATAAAAAATCTTAAAATGTCTAAAAATAGTAACTTTATATTAAGAATGAGACTAAATAAAATTAAATAAGATTACTTTTTTATTTTTTCTAAGTTATAGTTTGATTTTGAGATCTGATAAATAGTTACTTTGCATGTTTTTTTAATAATAAGTCTCAGTAGAATTCATACTAAGAAATGTATGAGATCAGATTAAATAAGACTAAATATAAAATTTATAATCTCAGTAGTCAGTCTAGATAGAGCTGCAGATACATAGTTCTTATTAGTTAAAAGCTACTGTTTTAAATAGTATAAAGTGTAAGAGGTCTATGCTGAATAGATCAGTATAATATTTATAGATTTTATATAACAAAGTGAAAAATATTAAAGAAGGAAAGAAAGAGAAAGTGTGAGAATCAGTGATCAGAGTGAATATTTATACATATACACAGTTATATACATAGTAAAGCTTTGAGATAAAAGAATAGAAATTCTATGAGTTTTTCAGCTGAGAATCAGCAATTGAGAATGACTGAGAATCAGAGCTTTCAGCAGAATCTATGAAGTGTAATGAAATAGTCTATATAATTAATCAGATGTAGTCTGTTATATTAGCCTCTCTCTTTTCTAATTATATATAGTTCTCATCAGTCAAGAGCTGTGATCTCAGATAATATAGAACTCAGAGTTCAGATCAGATAATTATAGCTGACTTATTTTACAAGATATTATCAGTCACAGCTGTGAGATCTCTTATCAAGAATATTTTTAATCTGTCACTCAAGTTCATTATCTTCTTCTATGATTTCTGGCAGCTGTCAGTTGAAAGTCAGTTGAGAAGAGAATGAGTCAGTGACAGCACAGCAGAGTAAGCGTGTATGAAACACATTATTATTATTATTATTATTATTCTTCAATTATAGATGTATACAGTCAGAGACTATGACATCTATCTGAGAACTTTTAGTTCTCAGAGTTTTTCCTATATCTATAAAGTCAACTATTATACATTTATCAATTTCAGATATGTAAAATCAGAAAATTCCAGCTCAGAATATAAAAACTGTTTACAAATTACAGTATTTTAACATCTTCTGATACTTTGAAACCATTTGACAATATTATGACAAAAGAAAAGAGAACATATTCTTAAAGATAGACACATTAAATAAATAGATAGAAAAGAATAGAAAGGAAAAAGTAAAGTAAAGAGAGACTATAACAAAATAAATTATTAAAAGATAGTATATAGCTGTTTTATTATTATTATTATTATTATTATTATTATTCTTCAATTATAGATGTATACAGTCAGAGACTATGACATCTACCTGAGAACTTTTAGTTCCCAGGGTTTTTCCTATATCTGTAAAGTTAACTATTATACATTCATCAATTTCAGATATGCAAAATCAGAAAATTCCAGCTCAGAATACAAAAACTGTTTACAAATTGCAGTGTTTTAACATCTTCTGATACTTTGAAATCATTTGACAATATCATGACAAAGGAAAAGAGAATGCAGTCTTAAAGATAGACATATTAAATAGATAGATAGAAAGAAATTGAAAGGAAAAGATAAAGTAAAGAGAGACTGTAACAAAACAAATTATTAAAAGATAGTATGTAGCTGTTTTAACAGACTATATCTGATTGATTTCCTCCTCTTCATATTCAGATAATTCTGAATTTAGCTATTTTCTTGTAGCTGCGGGAGTTTCTGATAGATAGTCTATTAAGTATTTAATTCCTGTCTCAGTTGAGAATAAGAATCTCATATTTAATTGATTTAGATCATACTTCTCTTTCAATCTGACTCTGAGACTATTGTATAATGTACAGTGTATTACAATATGCTCAGGATTCTCATTTGCATTGCAGAATAAGCATTCTATTAAGTCAAATCTATCATCAAATCTTTGTATATAAGATTTGAAATAGCCATGTTCTAGTTTCAGCTGTATTATAGATGAGAATATTTTCTTTTTACATTTAATTGAACAAGATTTTCACTTGAGTTTTGTTTCAAATCTTGAATAATGTATACTCTTCTTTTATTTCTACCAGCTTTCATTTCACTTGTCTAAACAAGATTCTTTTATTTTTCTCTTTATAAAAGACCAGGACATAATTTTTTGAATAGATCTGCTTAATTCTGCACTCTTTTTTGCAGCTGAATTAGTCAATTCATTGCCATGAATATTTATATGAGTAGAAACTCAGTGCAGATGAATTATCAGCTTTGATATTCTTCTCTTTTGAATTTTCAAAACAGAGTTTAAGATCAGTTCAAGATTCATTTAATTATTATGAATCTGACTATTTCTAAGTCTTTTTAAAGCAGCTTGACTATCAGAGAATATTCATATCTCTTTCAAACTATTTCCTCTTTTATGAGATTTTATTTTAATGAGTTTGAAAGCTTTCACTATTGTAAATAGTTCAGCATCAAAGACTTCAGATTCACAGCCTAGATTTCAGAAATCTGAGATAAAATTGATATTATCTTCAGTATAAGTAATGTCTGTATCTAATCTATTCAAATTCTCATTTTTTGAGTCATCTGAATAAATCAGAATAGAGTCTTTTATATTGATTGTAGAAATTCTCTTCAAATGCTGTTCATATTCTTTCTCTTTTAATAGTTCACTTATTTATAAGTCTATAAGAGATTTAAGCTTTTCTCTTCAGAGAGATAACATCTCATGATCAACTTTTTCAACATTTAAAGAAGAAAATTGATTTTTAATCAGAGAGCATAGTTTATACAGTTGAGAAGACATTTTCTTTGAAGAATTATTTTTATTTCAATCAAGAAATCTATTTCAATTCAGTTCATTTCCAGAGTTAATTGATAAAAATGAAGAAGAGACTCTTTCTCTGATTATATAATTTAAGCTCATCTTTATAACTCTCAGAGCATAGTTCATACAGGCCTTTTCAAATCTAATAGCAGAAGAAGAAATTGAAGCTTCAATTTTCATTGCTTTAATAGAAGATGATTTAAATGCTTTCAGAATTCTTCTCAAGACTCTGTTTTACAGACTTTGAAAGAGTTCAGTGAAATTCTCTTGATTATTTCATCAAACTTGAACTTCATAATCAGCTACTGATATAATACAGGTTATATATAACTGTCTCATAGTCTGGAAGAACAGACCTCTCTCTGTATTTGATAGTCTGATTATGTTATTCAATAGTCTTTCTGTCTTGACAGTTCTTTGTTAAATGTGATATTTAAAATTTAACTTAGAGTTTAATCATACTTCTAATCATTTGATATTTACACTAGGTTTAATCTCTCTATTTAAAAGAGTTAGAGATAGTTCTTTCTCATTAAATCTAGAAAAGAAATGAATCAACTCAGTTTTATTCATATTAAATTAAATTTAATTAATATCTGCTCTAACAAAGATTTTCTTTGCAGCTTCTTCAATCACTTTCAAATTCTCTTTAATAGTTTTTGAGCTAAAGACTAGATTAATATCATCTACATAACTCAGAGATTGCACTATTCTCATATTTTTATTTTTGAATAGATATGCAGTGTATACTGCAAATAAAATAAGTGAGATTAAAGATTCTTATAATACTTCTATTTTTATCTCAGTCTTGTCTTATTTCATTTCATCAAAGAAAAGTTATATAATTCTTTTAGATATAAAACAGTTAACTCATTTTATTAGAGAAAGTGACAGTTTTAACATCTTTAATGTCTGAATTAACTTCAACTTTGAAACATGATCAAATGCTTCTTTTATATCAATAAAAACTGCAGTTGAGATCAGACTCTCATGCTTTACTATTTGAATATTATAAATAACTGAGAGAACAGTGTCAATTACAGAACATTGTTTTCTATCTCTTATTTATTCACTGAATAAAAGAGAGTTATTAATAGAGCTTATAAAAGATAGTTAAGTAGCTATTATCTTTTCTAAAACCTTTTCTAGACAGTTCAATAGAGATATTACTCTATATGACTTAAGAATTAAAGTTTTTCTATTAGGTTTTACAAGAATCACTTCAGTGACTTCTCTTCAGCATTCAGAATTATATCCATTTTTCAAGAGATTGAAAAAGAGCTCAAAATATTCATTCTTTAAGTAGAAGTATGTATTTTGAATAATCAAGTGATTAATTGAATCAGGCTCTGCAGCAGTCTTAACTGAACTTGAGAAGATAGCTGACTCTAATTCATCTTGAGTAAGATTAGATCATTCTCAGTCATTATTTATCAATATAGTTGAGAAGTGACATATTCTCTTTCTCTGAATCTGAATCTAATAAGTTTTGAAAGAGAGTTCTTATAAAAGCTTGACATTTTTTCTCAAAAGAGTTTGCTGTATATGATTCATTCTGAAACTCATATTCTAAGGTTGAAAGTTTTGCTACACTTCTTGTTTTAGTATAGTTAAAAGCTTTAAAAACTTCTTTTTCTTATGCTTCTTCAAGAAATTTATTTCAGCAGTCTGTTTTAGCTTTTTTAATATCTGAAAAATATTCATTTCTGACAGTTTTGAATTTTTTATCAGAAATTATATTATTCTTTCAATCTCTTCTAGTAGTAGTCAATTGTTTTCTTTTAGATATGATATTCTCATTTCATCAAGATTTTGAATACTCAGAAGACTTTCTCTTTGAAATATTATCTTTAACACTTGCTAGAATAATAGATGTAATGAGCTTCACTCTATTCTCAAGCATTTCAATTGAGATATCTTGACCAGGATTTCAATACAGCTCACTCTGTCTTTCAGATTTTAACAGTTTTATACTTTCTTCAACTGTCTTTCAGTCAGCTTTTTCAAAGTTAAACTGATTAGAGAGAAGAGAATTTTCACTTATTTATTTCTCACTCAGTTCAATATTAAATTGAATAATCTCATGATCTGATTCTGATGTCTCATTTGAATTAATAAATCAGTTTACAAGTCTCTTTTCTATCAGATTTTGTGATATGAAGATTAGATCTATAATAGATTTCTATTTCATGTCTTTTCTAAAGAATGTTTGTTGATCAGACTTGTTAACTAAATCTATTAAATGCTCAAAGATTTATTTAATCAGGTTATCAGCTCTGACTGCTCTTTTACATTCTGAATTCTATCAGAGATAATATGCATTGAAATCTTCTACAATTATCAAGTTTCTTGATGAAGTTATGTTCAGAAATTCTCTATTAATTGTTCAGATATTATTATTTTTCTTCAATAACTTTTCATTATAGATATTTATAAGCTGTATAGTATTAAACTTATTCTCTTTATCTATAATATCACTCACCAGAATATCAGGGTCAGACATGATAACAAATCTTAGATTAAATTGATATCTTGATCTCTTTCTTTCATAGATTACTACTCTTGACTTTATCTCAGACTTTTGAGATAAAAAGCAGTAGTAGCTTGAATGAGAAATAACATATTTTTACTCAGCATCAAAATTCAGCTTCTGAAGTAGTATAAAATCAACTTTTTATTCAAATGTAATTTGAAGACAAGAATAAATACAATTTAAGTTTCTATTCACATTATTTTGAATAAATGTGATTTTTGAAGAGTTTTTAAACTTTTTTTATTGTTTTTGTTGTATATTCATACTAAAAGAGAGTAGAGTAGAATCTAATCACTATCATCAGATAGTAGATTATAACTATTCTGAAAAGTAGAAATCTCAACTGCTATATTATATCTAGTTATCATCAGAGTCATTTCTCAATTCTCTAATTTTAACAGAAGTTTGAGAATTCAAATTCTGTTTATATTTAGCTGAAGAATTGAAGTTTGAAGATTTAAATAGTTAAGAGTTTCTTCTTTTTGAGCTTACAGTTGTGAGTTTACTGACTTGACTATTCTCTTCAGTTCTAGATTTGCTTTGAGCTTCATCTTTTCTTCAGTTCTTTTGAGTTCTTGAAGTAAACATACATTCTTTTGAGCTAGATGCATGTTTTTCTTTGCAATTAGAGCATTTAAGCAGAGTATGTTGACATATTTCATCTCTTTTTGAGCATGTTTCACATTTATACTCACTAGTTTTGTGATCTCTGGCACAGAATGCATATTTTGAGTCTCTGAAATAGAAGATTACAAGGTGTTCATATCTTTGACAGTTTGAACACTGTGTTTGAGCTTTGAGATTCATTCTTGAGTCTTTGTATTTATAAACTCTCATTTTCAAATCTGCTACTCTTACTTCAGAGATTCTTGACTGTTCAAGTATTCTTATATATACTAGAACAGAGGCATTTCTTCTGCTTTGTCTGAACTCAATTGAATTTAGTCATACAGGCTCTTTTCTCAGTTCAATAGAGTTGTATTCTTCTAATTCATTTTTGAGAAGTAGCATTCCTTCTTCACAGTCAAAAATTTCAACTGAAATATCATGAAGAATGAATTTGTCTCACTTTTCATCTCTCTCAGATAGAATTATTGTGTTTAACAAAGATTCTACTACTGATTTTCAGAGATTCTCATTCTGAATAAGGAATTCTGCACTGAATTCAGACATTGTAGTCAGAATGATAAAGTTTTCAAAGAAGAATGACTTAATTGAAGCTATAACTGGTTTTTGAACTTCAATATCAGTTATTAACTGAGAAAAGAACTGCTGATTAATTTCATTTCTGATTCTGAAAATGAGATTTGAGTTTAGCTTGTTTCTTTGCAAGATGTCCTGGTTTGAGACTTTGAGAATAAGTCTTCTATTTCTGAAGATTTGAAAGTTTTTCTTCTTTTGTATTTTTTTCTTCACTTTTCTATCAATAGAAGTATGAGCATTATTCTTCTCAGTTTTCTCAGGATTTTGAGCATGTTTTGAGATAGCAGGTTTAGAGACAGCAGATTCAGCTGCTTGAGCATATGTTTTCTTCTGATTCAAAGAAGAAGAAGAAGTAGAAAAGGAGAAAGAAGAGCAAGATGAGAAGTCAGTGATTGTACTAGGAATTTTTAATGTTTTTTGAACTGTGTTTGAAATTCCAAGTTTGAACTTGATCACCTTCTGTAGTTGTCTAGTCTGAGCATGATGAATTAACAGAACTTCTTCATTTATCTCACTCAGACACTGCTTTTCAAGAATCTTGCTTGCTTTTTCAAGTTTCTGTATTTCAAGAACTTGTATAGCTGTTTTAACAGACTATATCTGATTAATTTTCTCCTCTTTATATTTAGATATTTCTGAATTTAGTCATTTTCTTATAGCTGCTTGAGTTTCTAATAGAAAGTCTATTAAGTATTTAATTTCTGTCTCAGTTGAGAATAAGAATCTTATATTTAATTAATTTAGATCATACTTCTCTTTCAATCTAACTCTGAGACTATTGAATAATACACAGTGTATTATAATATACTCAGGATTTTCATTTGCATTGCAGAGTAAGTATTCTATTGAATCAAATCTATCATCAAATCTTTGTGTATAAGATTTGAAATAGCTGTGTCCTAGTTTCAGCTGAATTATAGATGAGAATATTTTCTTTTTATATTTAATTAAACAAGATTTTCACTTGAGTTTTATTTCAAATCTTGAATAATGAATACTCTTCTTTTGTTTCTGCCAGCTTTCATTTCACTTGTCTAAACAAGATTCTTTTATTTTTCTCTTTATAAAAGATCAGAACACTATTTTTTGAATAGATCTGCTTAATTCTGAACTCTTTTTTACAGCTGAATCAGTCAATTTATTATCATGAATATTCATATAAGCAGAAACTTAGTGTAGATGAATTATCAGTTTTAATATTCTTCTCTTTTAAATTTTCAAAACAGAGTTTAAAATCAGTTTAAGATTTATTTGATTATTATAAATCTGACTATTTCTAAGTCTTTATAAAGCAGCTTAACTATTAGAGAATATTCATATCTCTTTTAAACTATTTTCTCTTTTATAAGATTTTATTTCAATGAGTTTGAAAGCTTTCACTATTACAAATAGTTCAGTATCAAAGACTTCAGCTTCACAGTCTAAATTTCAGAAATCTGAGATAAAATTAATATTATCTTCAGTATAAGCAATGTCTGGATCTAATCTATTCAAATTCTCATTTTTTAAGTCATCTGAATAAATCAGAATAGAGTCTTTTATATTAATTATAGAAATTCTCTTCAAATACTGTTCATATTCTCTCTTTTTAGATAGTTCACTTATTTACAAGTTTATGAGAGATTCAAGCTTTTCTCTTCAGAGAGATATCTTCTCATGATCGACTTTTTTAACATTTAATAAAGAAAATTGATTTTTAATCAGTAAGTATAGTTTGTATAGTTGATAGAGCATTTTCTTTGAAGAATTATTTTCATTTCAATCAAGAAATCTATTTCAATTCAGTTCATTTTCAGAGTTAATTAATGAAAATAAAGAAGAGAATCTTTCTCTGATTATATAATTTAAGCTTATCTTTATAACTCTCAGAGTATAGTTTATACAGATCTTTTCAAATCTAATAATAGAAGAGAGAATTGAAGTTTCAATTTTCATTGCTTTAATAAAAGATGATTTAAATACTTTCAGAATTCTTCTCAAAGCTCTGTTTTACAGACTTTGAAAGAGTTCAGTGAAATTCTCTTGATTATTTTATCAAACTTGAACTTTATAATCAGCTACTGAGATGATACAGACTATACATAACTGTCTTATAGTCTGAAAGAATAGATTTCTCTCTGTATTTAATAGTCTGATTATGCTATTTAATAGTCTTTCTGTCTTAATAGTTCTTTGTTGAATATGAGATTTAAAATTCAACTTGAAGTTTAATCATACTTCTAATCATTTAACATTCAAACTGGGTTTAATCTCTTTATTTAAAAGAGTTAGATATAGTTCTTTCTCATTGAATTTAGAAAACAAATGAATTAACTCAGTTTTATTCATATTAAATTGAATTTAATTAATATCTGTTTTAACAAAGACTTTCTTTACTACTTTTTCAATCACTTTTAAATTCTCTTTGATTGTTTTTAAACTGTAGACTAGATCAATATTATTCATATAACTTGAAGATCTCACTATTTTCATATCTTTATTCTTGAATAGATATACAGTATATATTACAAATAAAATGAGTGAGATTAGAGATTCTTATAATACTTCTATTTTTATCTCAGTCTTATCTTATTTTCTTTCATTAAAGAATAGTTGTATAATTCTTTTAGATATAAAACAGTTAACTTATTTTATTAGAGAAAGTGATATTTTTAATATTTTTAAAGTCTGAATTAACTTTGACTTTGAAATATAATTAAATATATCTTTTATATTAATAAAAACTGCAGTTGAGATCAGATCTTCATACTTTACTATTTAAATGTTATAAATAACTGAGAGAACAGTGTTAATTACAGAGTATTGTTTTCTATCTCTCATTTATTCACTAAATAGAAGAGAATTATTAATAAAGCTTATAAAAGATAGTTAAGTAGCTATTATCTTTTCTAAAACCTTTACTAGACAGTTTAATAGAGATATTACTCTATATAACTTAGAAATTAAAGCTTTTCTATTAGATTTTATAAGAATCACTTCAGTGACTTCTCTTCAGCATTCAGAATGATACTCATTTTTCAAGAGATTGAAAAAGAGCTCAAAATACTCATTCTTTAAGTAGAAATATGTATTTTAAATAATTAAGTGATTGATTGAATCAGGCCCTGCAGCAGTTTTAATTGAACTTGAGAAGATAGCTGACTCTAATTTATCTTATATAAGTTCAGACTATTCTCAGTTATTTTTATTAATATAGTTATAATGTGATATATTCTCTTTCTCTGAATCAGAATCTGATGAGTTTTGAAAGAGAATTCTTATAAAAGCTTGATATTTTTTCTCAAAGGAATTTGCTGTATATAATTCATTCTGAAACTCATATTCTAAGACTGAAAGTTTTACTACACTTCTTGTTTTAGTGTAGTTAAAAGCTTTAAAAACTTCTTTTTCTTATACTTCTTTAAGAAATTTATTTCAGTAGTCTGTTTTAGCTCTTTTAATATCTGAAAAATATTCATTTCTGACAGTTTTGAACTCTTTATTAGATATTATATCATTCTTTCAATCTCTTCTAGCAGTAGCTAATTGTTTTCTTTTAGATATAATATTCTTATTGTATTAAGATTTGAAATTCTCAGAAGACTTTTTCTTTGAAATATTATTTCTAACACTTGTTAGAATAATAGATGTAATGAGCTTTACTCTATTCTTAAGTATTTCATTTGAAATATCTTCACTGAGATTTCAATATAGCTTACTCTGCTTTTCAGATTTTAACAGTTTTATACTTTCTTTAACTACTTTTCAATCAGCTTTTTCAAAGTTATACTGATTAGAGAGAAGAGGATTTTCACTTATTTATTTTTCACTCAGTTTAATATTAAATTGAATAATCTTATGATCTGATTCTGATGTCTCATTTAAATTAATAAATAAGTTTATAAGTTCTTTTTCAATTAGATTTTATAATATGAAGATTAGATCTATAATAGATTTCTGTTTCATATCTTTTCTAAAGAATGTTTATTAATCAGACTTGTTAACTAAATCTATTGAATGCTCAAAGATTCATTTAACTAGATTATCTGCTCTCACTGCTCTTTTGCATTCTGAATTTCATCAGAGATAATATGTATTGAAATCTTCTACAATTATAGAGTTTCTTAACAGAGTTATATTTAAAAATTCTCTATTAATTATTCAGACATTGTTATTTTTCTTTAATAACTTTTCATTATAGATATTTATAAGCTGTATAGTATCAAACTCATTCTCTTTATCTATAATATCACTTATCAGAATATCAGAATTAGATATGATATTAAATCTTAGATTAAATTGATATTTTAATCTCTTTCTTTTATACATCACTACTCTTGACTTTTTCTCAGACTTTTAAGATAGAAAGCAGTAGTAGCTTGAATGAGAAATGATGTATCTTTACTCAGTATCAAAATTCAGTTTCTGAAGAAGTATAAAATCAATTTTTTATTTAAATGCAATTTGAAGATAAGAATAAATGTAATTTAAGTTTCTATTCATATTGTTTTGAATAAATGTGATTTTTGAAGAGTTTTGAAACTTTTTTTATTGTTTTTGTTGTATATTCATACTAAAAGAGAGTTGAGATAGAGTAGAATCTAATCACTATTATCAGATAGTAGATTATAACTATTTTGAAAAGCAGGACTCTCAACTGCTTACATTCTATCTAGTTTATTATCAGAGTAATTTCTCAATTCTCTAATCTTAACTGAAGTTTGAGAATTCAAATTCTATTTATATTTAGCTAAAGAATTAGAGTTTGAAGATTTAAATAGTTAAGAGTTTTTTCTTTTTAAGCTTGTAGTTACAGATTTACTGGCTTGACTATTCTCTTCAATTTTAGATTGACTTTGAGCTTTATCTTTTCTTCAGTTCTTTTGAGTTCTCGAAGCAAATATACATTCTTTTGAGCTAGATGCATATTTTTCTTTATAATTAGAGTATTTAAGCAGAGTGTGCTGACATATTTCATCTCTTTTTAAGCATGTTTTATATTTATACTCACTAGTTTTATGATCTCTAGTACAGAATACATATTTTAAGTCTCTAAAACAAGAGATTATAAAGTATTCATATCTTTGACAGTTTGAATACTGTGTTTAAGCTTTGAGATTCATTCTTGAGTCTTTGTATTTATAAACTCTTATTTTCAAATCTGCTACTCTTACTTCAGAGATCTTTGATTATTTAAGTATCTTTATATATACTAGAATAGAGATATTTCTTCTACTTTGTCTAAACTTAATTGAATTTAGTTATACTGACTCTTTTCTCAGTTGAATAGAATTGTATTCTTCTAATTCATTTTTAAAAAGTAGTATTTCTTCTTCACAGTCTAAAATTTCAACTGTAATATTATAAAGAATGAATTTATCTCACTTTTTATCTCTCTCAAATAGAATTATTGTGTTTAACAAAGATTCTACTACTGATTTTCAGAGATTCTCATTCTGAATAAGGAATTCTGCACTGAATTCAGGTATTGTAGTCAGAATGATGAAATTTTCAAAGAAGAATGACTCAATTGAAGCTATAACTAATTGTGTAAGAATAAGTACTCACAGGCGATTATTCAGGTGTTTGCAGCTTGGCGTGATATGTACTGTTAACTACTAGAAGTATTTGCAGTAGGAAGATAAAATGTAGAGATCAAATGTATAATAGTATTCAAGCTGAGTTATAAATAGTATTTGTGAACTCCAGTCTATATAGTTGTGTGTAGCCAAGAGCTGCTAGCTCTATTAATTATATGAGAGATAGAAATAGAGATAAAGAATCTGTAAGAAGCAGAATTTCTTACATATCTCTCTCTCTCTAAGACTTCATCTGTGAAGCCTTTCACTGAGTGACTTCATAGAATCAGCTCAGCACTGCAGTGATACTTACTAAAAATTCTTCATATCTATAAAAAATCTCAGTGAGGAAAAATCTCTTATTACTGTGAAGAAAAAAGAGTCTGTCACTCAGTTTCTTACTCTGTGAGATTCTTTATAATCTACAGATTCTTCTCTGACTATTATGCAGATTCATCTTGCATCTTTTATACAGAAGAGTTTCAGTTGACTCTCAATTATTTCTATGAGATTCTTGTGTGATTATTACATAGATTCATCTTACAGGTGAATTACTCTCTATAAGATCACTCTTATCAAAGAGAAACATTTATAAGTTAATCTTTCACTCATTCTTGTAAATCATTATTCTTTGATACTGTAGAATTGTGAGGAATTTTTCATTCTTTTATTAACTCTGTAGAATTGTAGAATCAAGATGTCTACAGTCTGCAATCACTCTTTATAGTCACATAGAAAGATTCAGATCTGTGATTCATAATCACTCTTATTTATTAGAGTGATCTGACTGTTCTGTAGAATCACTCACAGTGTAAGCAAATCTCTCTAGAGTAGTATAAATATCTCACATCTGTTCATGAAATCTCATCTTCTTTTCTCTTTTTCTGTAACAGCTCTTATTCTTATAAACTGTGAGTATTCTCATTCATCTGTAAAGTGTTTTCACTCAGATGACAGAGAGAGAGTGTTTCTGACAATGTCTGTATATTGATTCAAGAACTTCTCAAGAATAAAAATTTTTTTTTTCAAATTTCAACATCTTCACAAATGATGTCTGACTGCTGCTGAGTTTCTTGTGAGCATTTCTGCAACTTCTCTAATTGCTTTTTACTGACTGATGAAGTGAGGATGCTGCTGCTCACAACTGCATCTTTATCTCTCTCAGCCTCATTACTGCACCTGATCTTCAGGCCAGCAGCTCACTTCATTTCTCCCTCAGACCAGTTCCTGACTCTAAGCAGTGCAGTCCTCTTCTTTGCTGTAAGTCTTCTCATAAGTAATTTCTTACAGACTCTAGCTAATAGTTCTTACAAAGCTCTCAGTGTTGCCAGTGTCTTCTGCAGCTCTGTGAGTCTATGATCACTTCTTCTCTGCTCACACAATCTCTGACCAGATATATGTGAATATGTCTAGGTTCTCTATCAATGATTCTCGCACCGCAGCGCATTTCTGCAATCTCATTGTCAATGAGAGATGAGTTCTCAGATACCTGCAAAATCTGAGTAATCAAGACAATGTGAATGTCATGAATTTGTGATAGAAGTTAACCTGGACAGATGAGTTCTCTCTCTGTATCTTAATTATTTCCAGGCTAAATACTTCAGCATAACTGAGAGAGCAGACACAGCTTTGTGAGAGATATCTGATCACACACACAGACAGCCAGCTCTTAAGGCTCTGCTACAACTGTGTGTGCTCTGGTGTCTGACTTCTCTGAAGTCTGTGTATTTCTGACAGTCTTCATATCAAATGTAATAATTGTCTGTATCACAGATATAATACTCTCTACTTCTTTGAAGAAAGAAATTAGTAGTTGTGAAGAGATTGAGTATTATAGATAATAAGAATATGAGTTTGAGTTTTCTTTGTTTTTTCTTTATTAATCTTCAAATTGTGTTCATAGCTCTGTTTATTTTCTTATTTTTTAGCTTTAATAAGAATATAATTTCTTCTTTTCTTATATACACTGCAGACTATTCATCTCAGTAGAAACTCATCATCTTATAGACTAGAATTTACAAATAACAGTATTAATATCTTTATCACAATCAGGTTCTTAGTGAAGATCATATCATTCTGACTTATTAGAATTTATAGTATGAAAGTTATGTCTCAGCTTCTACAGATATCTTATCTGTTTAAATGATTCTCAAGTGAACTCATTTATCTTATCAGAATACTCTTATTACTGAATCTTGAATCAGAGCTTGTGATCTCACTTCTCTGAGTTAATAATTTCTTTAATCTGATATTCTCTTTCACTCTCTAGTACTTTATAAACAGAGTGATGAGTCACAGAGTTCTCTTCTGAGAATTTCTTATATTTACAGAGTAAAGAGACATGAAAAATATTATATATTTACAACTCAGATAACAGTTCTAATCTATAGAACTATGAGCTAACTTTCTTCATAATCTTATAAGACTCTATCTGTAAGAGATTCAGCTTCTTACTAGATCTCTGTATAATAATATTTTCTAAACTCAGTCAGACTCTATCATCTTTCTTGAAACTCTTTATAATATACTTGAAGTCATAGTATGTCTTCTGATACTCTTAAGTCTTTCTCAAGAATTCATAGACTTTCTCTCAAATCTTCTGAATTCTCTCAGTCTGTTTACAGATATCATTACACTCTATAGTATACTCTCACAGATTCATCAAAATCATCTACAGATAAGTCTTAGTAAGTATTTCAAAAAGAGTTTTATCTGTACTGACATGCTTTGAGTTATTATATATGAACTCTGTAAGTAATAATCAATGTACTCAGTTATTCTGATTGTAATTAACAAAGCACTGTAGATACTGTTTTAATATACTTATCAGATATTCTATCTGATTATCTGTCTATTAATAAAAAGCTGTGCTTAGATCTTGTAAGATCTTTAGTATAGTTATCAGATCAGATCAGAACTCTTCTATGAAGATTAATTCTCTATCTGAGATAATATTTATAGATAATTTATATAACTGAATCACATTACAGATGAAGATATGAGTTAAATTCTTTAACTTCAAGTTCTTACAGGTGAGTATAAAGTGTGCTATCTTGATAAAGTGATTCACTATCATCAGTATACTGTCAAAGCAGGCATTATATATGTTCTTGCTTTCTGAGAGACTTATAAAAGTATTCATTTCTAGCTGTTTTCAAGGTTTCTGTGAGATAAGTAGAGAAGTAAGTTCTTTATATAGTCTGAACTGCACTATCTGCAAATTCTGATAAATAGTATAAGAATTCACTATCTTCTTCACAAATTCTTATATCTTCAGTCAGAAGTATTTTCTTATAAGTAACTCATAAGTTCTAGTATTTATAAAATGATCTGCTAGAGAAGAGTTATAATATCTTTTAATAAGTTCTATACATAGAAACTCATTTATAGATATATAAATTCAGTTCTCTCTTTATAAGAGATTATTTAAGTCTCTTTAATTCTTTATTTCTACAGAATTGATCTCTGCTATGAGTAGTTTCTGAATATACTGAGTATATTCATTCTTCAGTTGTAGTTCAGACAATCTGAATAGAAGATCTTATAAAGACTTATACTCTGTTTTCTCTTATATCAGGTCTTTCATAATGCTTCTCAAAGCCTGCAAACTCTTCAGATTATAGGTATTCTCTTCAAGAATTCTCATAGAGATTCTCAGAGTGTTAACTCTCAGTATTATAGAAAGTAATTGTACAGACTTCTTCTCTCTCTTCTTTCTCTTCTCTTATAGAGAATTGAGAGACTCTTCAGTTAATCTCTTTGTAACACTCAGTCTGAGCATCTTATAAAGCTTTTCTATCTTCTCTAGTCTCTCTATGTCTGTTACTCTGATCTTCTTAATATAGTCTGATCTGTAAGAGAGTCTGTCTGCTGAGTTCTTAGTTCTCTTGATATATTCTATCTTGAATCAGAACTTACTCAGTCTCTGAGCTCAGTGAATCTGTCACTGCAAGAGTTTCTTGATTGAAGTAAACTGTTATAAGCTGTCATGATTAGTTCTAATAATAATCACTGTTATAAGGCTCTTGAAGTAGTGATATCAGTGATAGAAGAATTTCACTATTATAAGAAGCTTCTAATCATGAATATTATAGTTAATCTTCACAGATTACATCTTCTGTGAGAAAAAGATCACTGAAACTCAGTTCTCATTTAACTGTAGTTATAAGACTATTTCTGAAATTATAAAGAAGAAGACATCTGTCTTCAATCTGATTAAGAGTAAGAGATTAAAGTGAAATAGTATTACTATGTCTGTAAATATCTGTTTCAATCTTACAAAGATCTTATAAGCTTCTGAGATAAGAAAGTTCTTACAGTTCTCTCTTCTTAACAATCTTTTCATTCTTTATTTATAAGATAACTTCTTCTTATTTTCACTCTTCAGCATGTTTGTAAGAGCTAAGAAGATTCTCATGAATACAAAGATAAATTATTCATAGAAATTCACAAAGCTCAGAAAGATCTGAATCTTATAAATACTAGTTAACTTCAGTCATAATAGAATAGTCTTAACTTATAAAGATTTCATCTGAATATCATTTACAGTGATTATATATTCTAGGAAATTAATCTGACAGACACTGAAGTTGCACTTCATAAGCTTAATATACAGTTCTGTCTCATCTAAGATCTTTAACATACTTTACACATGCTCAGTATGTTCTTTCTTCTTTATAAAGTACATTATTACATTATTCAGATATATTATCATAAAGACATTCAGATATATATAAAGTGTTTTATTAATAAAAGACTGAAATACTGTGAAGATATTAGTCAGATTAAAAGATATTACTAGATATTTAAATAATCTCAGTGCAGTTCTAAAGACAGTCTTTTATTCATTCTCAGACTGTATTTGCAGCTGTGTATATATATTAATCACATTCAGTTATATGAATATGACAGCTCTCACAAGATAATTGATTACATTCTCAATCAGAGACAGAGAGTAGTGACTCTTTATTATCTTGAAGTTCAGATTATAGTAATCTACATACAATCTGAGATCTTTATTCTTCTTCTTTATAAATATCACAGAGACTTCTGTAAAGGTCTGTGAAGATCAGATGAAGTTATTCTTCAGATTCTTCTTTATATAGATTTACAAGACCTCTGTTTTGTGATAAGAGAGCTTATAGATTGATTCTTAGAAGAATTTCTACTCATCTATTAAATCTATTATTAGATTCTTCTCACAGTGAGAAGAAAGCTCAGCTGCCTTTACTGAGCTAAACATCTTTACAAGATCTCAGTATTTCTCTGATATCTGAAGCTTGATTTTCATGACTGCAAGATTCTCAGATACTTATAAAGTCATTATATAGATGAGCTTGTCTTCTCTAATCAGCTTTGTAGTATCAACTGATTCTATCTCTGTAAGTAAGTCTGTCAACACTGATCAGAAGTATAAATCTGACTTATAGATAGCTATATGTGAATTGTGTCTTTAAAGTTATACAAGTCTCAAGTACATGTCATCTATAATGTCTGTGATAATCACAGTTTCTGCAAATCTTCTTCAGGTTTCAGAGAGATCTTGTAATTCAAAGATAATTCTTATAAGTCTCTCAGTTCTCAGGTCTGAGTTCTTACACTCTGCTTATTACAAGAGCAGGTTCTCAGTCTTCATCTTTCAGCTTATTCACTCTGTGAGCTTTAGAGACATCACAGTGACCTGGAATTCTGAGTTCATCAATGCTTTTCATACTTGTGAGACAGTAGTACTACAGTGCAGTCTCTCTCTATAAGTAAGTATTTTCATTGAGAGAGTAACAGATTCAGGTATCAGCTTCAAGACTCTTAAGAAGGCTGTTACTAACTCTGTCTGTGACTTCTCAAATTTCTATTTTGATTTGTTCAGACAGTTTGTGCAGAGATATTCTGATTTAGAACAGATAAAACAGAGTTTCTTTTTCTTAATCTCTCTGTTATACACTCTGTTCACAGAAGCTTATAAGACTCTTTCTCTCTGCTCAGTAGTCAGATGCAAATCTCTCTGTGTCTTATCATCTTTTTCTGATAAACCTGTTCTCTGTTGTTCTGACTCTCACAGAGCTGATTAATGATCTGCTCTCTGCAGATCTGTGACTCTTACAGTGATCTGTAAGTGATGAATGAAAGTCATCAGTTTCTTTAGAGTCAAGAACTTAGAGTCAATGAGCTTATTCTACATATCTTTATTCAGTCTCTTTATAAATATCATTATTCAGGTCTTGTTTCAGAGCTCTGTTTTCACAGATCTCAATTCATATCATAATTTCATGAAGTGCTGTGAGTAGTCTTTATCAGATTTCTTACCTCTTTTTCTAATATTGATGATTGCAGTGCAGATATTCTCTGTTCAGCTTGTAGAGTCTCTTAACTTATTCTCTAGATAAGTCTTAAGAACAGATCAGTGAGATCTCTTATAATCATTCTCTAGATAGTTCAGTCAGTCCTTGACTTCAGTGTAATAGAGGTCTGTTATTATGTAGATAACAGCTTCTTCATCTTTCATATCACACAGTCAGACTTGTGAGTTAATTTTAAATACAAACTTACAAAAGCTTTTATAGATTGTGATTTGATAAGTAATCTTAAGTGATTACAGCTTAAGGAAGTTTCTTTTTAATTCATGAATATCTCTGAAGATCATATCTAGAGACTCAGTTCAAGAGTGTTTGCAGACAGTAAGCATTTCTTATAGAAAAATAGCTTGATTCTGTGAGAGATACTCAAGAATGTTCTTCACTGAGATTGATTTGTTTATGAGTTCAGAGGATTCCTCTATCATAGATGTAGAGAATGATGTCTCATGAGTGATTGATAAGTTCTCTGAGACTTCTTTTATAAAGATTATTCATGATTCAAGTGACTGCTTCTGAGTATCTGCAGTAGGGTTTACAGAGATTGAAGCATGTAAGTTTCTAATTCTTTCAGTTATAATAGATGATTGCTGACTAACTGAGCTTGAAATGTAAGAATAAGTGCTCACAGGTGATTATTCAGGTGTTTGCAGCTTGACATGATATATACTATTAACTACTAGAAGTATTCACAGTAGAAAGATAAAATGTAGAGATTAAATATATAATAGTATTCAAGCTGAGTTATGAATAGTATTTGTAAACTCCAGTCTATATAGTTGTGTGTAGCCAAGGGCCGCTAGCCCTATTGATTATGTGAGAGATAGGAATAGAAGTAAAGAATCCGCAGAAAGCGGGATTTCTTACAAATTGTTAAACTTTAATATCAGTTATTAACTGAGAAAAGAACTGCTGATTAATTTCATTTCTGATTCTGAAAATGAGATTTGAATTTAGCTTGTTTCTCTGTAATAGACTGACCGTGTGACCGTGTCTGAGACCAGAATCAGATTTTTTAATAGTCTCATTATCAATTCAACTGATTTCATTACACGGTTTTAATATTAGATAGTAGTCTCATACTGTCTTAGTGAGACTTACTGTCTACTCTTGTCACATTTTTCAAATGAGATCATGATTTTCACTTCTCAATTTAAATTATTTTTATTGCTTTAAATAACTTTAAATCTTATTTGAGTATTATCAAAAAGTGTTACTTTTTAAAAAATTAAAAATAGTCTAAAAAAACCTTAAAATGTCTAAAAATAGTAACTTTATGCCAAGAATGAGACTAAATGAGACCGAATGAGATCACTTTCTCATTTTTTTCAAGTCATGATTTCATTTTAAGATCTCATATATAGGCATTTTGCATGTTTTTTTAGTAACTAGTCCCAGCAGGATTCACGCCAAGAAATGTATGAGATCAGACCAAATGAAATCAAACGTGAAATTTATGATTCTGATGATCAGTCTACTCTGTAAGATGTTCTGATTTAAGACTTTGAGAATAAGTCTTCTATTTCTGAAGATTTGAAAGTTTTTCTCTTTTTGTACTTTTTTCTTTACTTTTCTATGAATAGAAGCATGAGCAGCATTCTTCTCAGTTTTCTCAGAATTTTAAGAAGATTTTGAGACAGCAGATTTAGAGATAGCAAATTCAGCTGCTTGAGTATATATTTTCTTCTGATTTAAAGAAGAAGAAGAAGTAGAAGTAGAAAAGAAAGAAGAGTAAAATGAAAAGTCAGTGATTATACTAGAAATTTTCAATGTTTTTTAAACTGTGTTTAAAATTCTAAGTTTGAACTTGATTATCTTCTGTAGTTATCTAGTCTGAGTATGAAGAATTAACAGAACTTCTTCATTCATCTCACTCAGACACTGCTTTTCAAGAATTTTACTTACTTTTTCAACTTTCTGTATTTCAAGAACTTATTATTTCTCTATTTCTTCTTTCTTTCTTCTCTGTATAATTTCAATCTCACGAATAGCATTTGAGAAACCATCTTTTTTCACAGCAACTGAGTGTATTTTTAAACTCATTATTCTCACTTAATGAAAAGTTGATCAGACTGTTTCAATTAAGAGATTTATTAAACTCTTTTAAATTAAAAAGTTGATCAGACTGTTTCAATTAAGAGATTTCTAAGTCTATTTTCAATTGAACAGTTGATGAGACTGTTTCAAAAGAAGAATAAAAAACTTTTATATATAAAATATCTGATTTTTTTCACACTAGTTCAGTAACTAGATCAGATTTTTAAAGAGAATCTAATAAACTAAGATTGATTTTTAAGATAAATTAATAAAATCTTTATAATCTCTTTCTTGAGATACAGTGAGAAAAAGTATGATATTAATTAATAATAAATCAGATAATATAACAGTTTTTGAGAGAAAAACTAATTAAAAATAAGTCAATTTTTTGTAGAGAAATTGATTAAAACTGTTCATTTTTATTCTAAATCATTCAATTCTTCTCACACAATAAGTGTGCAACTTAAATCAGTTAATAAAGAGTATAAAAAAGAATTAAGTATTAATGAAAGCTCTTTAGTCACTGAAAAAGAAATTCTTACTTAAAAGAATATGAAATGTGACAGGCTGCGCCTGATCATTCATATAGACTATTCTGTTACACTTCACAGATTCCTACCGCTCTGATTCTCGGCCATTCTTGATCACCGATCCTCGGCCACTACGAATGCGTATAAATGCGGATGCTCTGATTCTTGACCATTCTTGATCACTGATCCTCAGCTGCTACAAATGTGTATAAATATTCACTTCAATCACTGATTCTTATACTTTCTCTTTCTTTTTCTTCTTTAATGTTTTTCACTTTGTTATATAAGATCTATATATTATATCAATCTATTCAATGTAGGCCTCTTACACTTGAAAAATGTTCATTATCTTCTTATTAGAAATAATTATTCATATATTATCTCCTTATTAGAAATAATTATTCATTGAGAAGATATCTGAACACATAACAATACATAAGAAAGAGAAACATAGTTAAGTGAACACTGAGTTCTCAGATAGAAGCTTACTCATCAGTCACTCTGACTCTGTAATAAGATCTTATAAGAGAATATCAGTGAAAGATCTGAGAGTTCTAACATTCAGATGTATAAGATATTCATATAATTACACTTCTTCAGATTTCATAGATATCACACATTCAATGAACAACATATCTAATGATAATATAAGAGAACTCTTGAATATAAGTATAGAAGTGATATCACAGTGACTCTGAGCAATGTTGAAATTACAACAGCAATAGATAACAGACATGTATATGACTCAATAACTTTAATATGAAGAGATTCAATGATTAACTCAACAAAAAACTCATACAATTTCAACATTTAGAGAGTTGAATACAAAAGTGCTGAAAGAATGCTTAGATACTTTTATATATTTCAATACTTCTGATCTCACTCTCTACTCATCATGAAGAATGAAAATGCTCATGAAACTAAGTATAGATGAAGATATCATCAGTTTATTAATTAATCAAGATTGATATATCAATGAATAATTGAAGAATTGCATGAAACAGAAGTTTTATTCATGAATAAAAGTATGTGAATCAGTGTTATGAATGTCTGATAACATTATGAAATATCTTAATATTCTGTTCTAAGACACTGTCATGCAACAGAAAGTATTAACTTAATTACAGAGTGTTTAACAGAGAAACACTTCTCTTACAACATTCATCTCTGACTTCAACATCAAGATTCTAAAAGCAGATGATTAATCTTGAGAGAATCAAATGAAGATTAGCATGCTTAAGAAGATATTAACTTTTAAACTCTTACAGGCTCTTGTAAGTGTAGATGAAGACCAGACTTATGAAGATTTCTGTACATAACTTTAGATATTGAATGACTGTCTTATCAAGTTAAAGAGTATACAGAAGAGTAACAGAAGATGTTACATCTCAGTCACTCATACACTGATATTGATATCTGTATCAAAGAATAATAATAATGATGCAGATGTCATGAACTGAGTAGACTTAAATATCTACACTTAAGCAAGAATCTTCACTATTTAAACAAGCTTTTAAGTTTCTGAGATCACTTCTGAAGAAGTTGCTGATTGACATCAATATGAAGTATACATTAACTGTAACTTATCAGAACATATTACTTTTAACTACTAATTAATCTATATGTTTTCACACTCAAGAGAAAGATCAGTATCTTCTCACTTAAGAGAAAGATCAGTGTCTTCTTATTCAAAGAATAAATCAGCATCTGTTTCTATCAATCACATTATTATTATTATTATTATTATTCTTTCATTATACTCATATGCAAGCGGAGCTTATGATGAGTCCTTGCGTGATGTTAAATACAGGTCAAGTGTTAGTTATACAGGAGGAAATACAGGTGTTGAGATCATGCTAAGATAACAAGAACATAGAAAATACAAAGAAGTGACAATTAAATACATGCGATAATAACTTCTCAGCCCAGGAACATAGAGCAATTTTATTAAAGTGATTTGTACACCTCTGTATTTATTAGAAACCTGAGGTGCTTGAGTTCCGGATTTAATGTATCCCCTGCGGGTTTCGAACTCACACGCCCTGGTTTTCCACGCCAAGGCGCTACCGGGTGGCCGCATTAACCATTCGGCCACCGGGGCTCAATCACATTGCAGTGAAGAAAGATTTGAAAGATAACTATAAGAATACTCTGATGAAACAGGGAAAAGATTAGCTTCTATTCAAATTTGTAAACAGAAGCTTGAAGAGATCAGATAATAATAATTTAAAGAGAAAAAGATAATGAATATGATTCTTGTATTTACTGTGATTGATAACATGTATAATATGAAAGTTATAATAGACAGTGATCTATGCTACTATACAATGATAAAATCTTCAGTTGTAAGATATTATAATCTTCACTGTATTCTCTTATTAAAACTCTGACTTCTTGCAGAATTTGATGATTCAAAAGATGTTTGCACTCATTACATGATGAAACTAAACATAGATATTAAAGAACATCAATATGAAGATATCTATGTATATGAAGTTGATAATCTTGATTATAATCTTATGTTAGAACTTATCTGATTATCTGAATAAAACATCTTATTAAATGCTTGAAACAGAAGCTTGATATTCTCTAACAATGATAGAATCTATGAAGATGATATTCACAAGACTATGAATCTTACACAGATCTCTGTCAACACTTATAAAATACTCTGAAAAAGAAGTCATTATTAAAATCACTGATAAAATCACTAATAGCAGAATCATGTATCAATCTATTCTATCAGTCTGATCAATATTAAAAAGACTCTAGAAAAGTTATTCTGTGTTACAATAACAGATTCTTGTATGAAACTCTCTTAATAATATTATGAATATCTAGATATCTTCTGACAAGATAATGATGTTACAAATCTATCTTTCTTACAAGGTCTAGAAATAAATTACAGTATCAAGTTGAAAAAGAAGAACAGTAAGAACTCTGAATCATTATGAGACTCTCTTTATAATATGTCTCAAGATGAACTTCTTCTTCTTCAAAAGACACTCAACAATCTATTGAATAAAGAATTCATATACATTAGTAACTCTTCTGTCACAGCCTCTATTCTCTTTGTAAAGAAATCAGGTAGAGAACTTCAATTCTGTGTGAATTATCAAGAATTGAACAGATTAATGAAGAAGAATCATTATTCTTTATCTCTTATCAATGAAACTCTAGCTTGTATTAAACAATCTCAATGATTTACAAAGTTAGATGTCATCACTGCATTTCATAAGATTCACATCACTGAAGAAGATGAGTGACTTACAGTATTCTGAACATAATATAATCTCTTTGAATGAGTAGTCACAATCTTTGAACTGACTTATACTCTCAGTATATTTCAGAAGTATATTAACTAAGTACTCTGAGATTTTCTTGATGAATTTGTATCTGTATATCTTGATGACATTCTCATCTTCACTGATGAGTTCACAAAAAACATCAAGAATATGTATAAAAGATATTACAATGACTACAGAAAGCAGAACTACTGATAGATATAGACAAGTGTGATTTTAAGATTAAAAGTACAAAATATCTAGACTTTATCATAGAAACTGATAAGAGAATCTGAATGAATTCTGAGAAGATCTCTGCTATTCTTGAATAAGAGGTTCTGCATACTGTGAAAGATGTATGAAGCTTCATTGAATTCACTAACTTCTATCAGTGATTTATATGAAACTTCTCAGATATTATGAGATCACTTACAGAACTCACTAAGAAGGACTCAGTATTTCAATGATCAGTGAACACTGAAGCTGTATTTACACAGATGAAGAAGATATTTATTAATATCTCTCTGCTGATAATATTCAATTATGATTATAAGATAGTTATTAAAGCTGATTTCTCTGATTATATCACAGAAGAAGCTATATTACAATATGATAATAAAGATATCTTACAATTATGTGTCTTTATATCTAAGAAACTGAGTTCTGCTGAATGCAATTACAAGATCTATGATAAGAAACTTCTCACAATTACACACTATCTAGAAGAATGAGACTCTAAACTTCAAAGTGTCTCTGAATTTGAGATAATCATAGATTATAAGAATCTTAAATACTTCATAACTACTTATAAACTCACTGAATGATAGATATAATGATTTAAGTTTCTAAGCTGCTTTCATTTTATAATATACTACTGCCTCAGCAGTCAGAACTCAATAACAGATGCACTCTTATAATGAGAATAAGATATACTGTCTGATGTGACAGACACATGCTAAATGAATCAAGAACACTAACTCTTGAACCTGAAGATATTAGTTAATTATGATGAGATTATTCATGACACTATACACACTTCTCTGATTAAAACACTCTCTCTTTGAACTGACACTGATATCTTCACTTCTTCTACACTGAATAAACTGTGGCATACGGCAGCTCAGACTGACAAACTTCTTTAAACTCTCACTGAAGTAGTATAATAAGAAGTGTCTTAATTCTCTTCAGAATTACATATAAAGATCAACATCTCAGAATGTTTAATAAATAACAGTAATACTCTGTAATTTTATAAATGATACTGAGTCTCTCACTCTGAACTCTTACATACTCAGATAATACAAGAGATGCATAACTCATGTATAACTGATTATTCAGCCTATGAATAATTGTATAGAATGATCTTCTGAGAGTTCTACTGACCTGAAATATTAAACAGTATCAGACACTTCATCTGAAACTGTAATCACTGTTCTTTTATTATCTTATAAAAGAACTGTAGAAAAGATCTACTGAAATCACTCAATATCTCTGATAGAATCTAATGAGATGTGATTGACTTTGCCGTTAATCTATCTGAGAGTAAGAGTTGTGAGAATATTCTGATCATTGTTGACTGACTAAGTAAAGATGTAATATTGAAATCTTGTAATAAGATGAATACTGAACAAGTCACTGAAGTCTTCTTACAGAGTTTATTCTATTAAATGCATGAGTTGCTGAAATCTATTGTATCAAGCTGAGACTGCTAATTCATAAGTACTCTCTGAACAAGAATCTATCAAGTTCTCAAGATTATATATTATTTATTGACTGTCTATTACTCTGAGACTGATGATGCATCAGAATAAATAATTCAGACTGTGAAGAATTATCTTTGTAAGTTCTGTAATTACTTATAAGATGATTGATATAATCTTCTTCTACATGCAGAGATTGCTATCAATAATTGAGATGTTATTTTAACAGATATAAGTCTGTTCTTTCTTACACATGAATATTATATAAAAGTGTTAAATCTTCTAGAGATCACACAGTTTATATCAAACCTCTGCAGTTCAATTCAGATTGCTGATAATATAGTAATGAAGCTCTGAGATGCCTGTAACTGAGCAGAAGTCTTCATGATAAGTACTAAACAAGATTAAGAGAATCAAGTCAATATCTGACAAGATTCTGCAGAACAGTATAAGATAGAAGATCTTGTGTGATTGAATCTTAAGAATAGACAGATCACACACTCATTCTGTACATTGAATTATTGTCATGTGAAATACACAGTGATAGAAGTTCTAGACAGTTATAACTATTGTCTTGATACTTCATCAGAAATTCATGATGTATTTCATACAAGTCTACTTCATCACACTGTCACTGACTCATTCCCTTCATAACTGACTTTCAACTGGCAGCTGCCAGGAATCATAGAAGAAGATAATGAACTTGAGTGAGAAATTGAAGATATTCTTGATAAGAGACTCTGTAACTGTAGTCAATAATATCTTGTGAAATGAATTGACTATAATTATCTGACCTGAACTTCAAGTTCTGTGTTATCTGAGACTGTGACTCTTGACTGATGAGAAGAGAGAGGCTAATATAATAAGCTGCATCTGATCATTTATATAGACTATTTTATTACACTTCACAGATTTCTATCACTCTGATTCTTAGTCATTCTTGATCACTGATTCTCAGCCACTATGAACGCGTATAAACATGTATGCTCTGATTCTCAGTCATTCTCAATCACTGATCCTCAGCCGCTATAAATGCATATAAATATTCACTTTAATTGCTGATTCTCATACTTTCTCTTTCTTTTCCTTCTTTAACATTTTTCACTTTGTTATATAAGATCTATATATTATACTGATCTATTCAGCGTAGACCTCTTACATGAAATTATAATAGAAAACAACTCTGTTTTTAATTCTTTGTAAGAATATTATATAAAACTCAGAGAAAAATATCTTACTTTTTCAAGAGAAGTAAAAAACTATTTCTAAGATCTTTTTTTTTTACATTAACTGCTGTAGAAGAATGAGATAGAAACTGCTAAGATATACACTGCTATATATTCTCTATCAAGACTTTTTCTCCTCAGAGTCTTGATATTATAAAGAATATAAGTCTGTTTTTATATAATAATATAAATATTGTCAGTAGAATGTAGAGGAACTGATTATTTATATCTTAAAATAGAAGACTTTGTCAATAATTATATTAATATAGAGTTAATTCTCAAATTCAATAGAAATCTAGTATTCCTGTTCTCAATCTCTTACAGAATCTATTGAATATTAAGATATTAAAACTAGATTTAATATATCTCACTGTACAGAGATCAAAGACTCAGTCAGATCTTGAGATATACTGATTTTATAGTTGTTGACATATTATTGACTCATTGTTCACTGATTGTGTATTAAATACAGTTGCTGAGGTATCTTTTTGTATTTTTCTGCTGAGGATGAACCAGATTGAAAGAGGCGGTACAAGAGTGAAACTTGGCGTTGATGTCTTGATACATCAAAGACAAACAAGGTTTTCAGAGAGAATGCACTTCAGATATATTCATTGATTATATACTTAATATTATTACTGAGATATCTTTTTGTATTTTTCTATCAGAGATGAGTCAGATTGAGAAGAACGGTATAAGAGTAAGACTTGATATTAATGTTTTGAAATATCAAAGATAGACAGGGTTTTTACAGAGATTATTTCTCAGATATCTTCACAATTACAGATTGAGAATCTTTCAAAATCAAGAAGATTGATACATATGACTAGGTCTCTTCACCTTACACTTTGTATGGCAATTTGACCCAGAATTGTGATGTGATAGGGGTGAATGAGGGATAATTTCATACAGAAGTTTCAAACAATGTCTGGTTCACATTTGGCTGGATAACTCCACCACCACACGGGGTATGCAGTCAGTGATGGGGTCAAAATGCTCATATGATCGAGGGCTTTTCAATGGATCTATCGGCGGGTTCTTATTCGAAAAATTGAGCGAGTTCGTGGTGAAGCAGTTGTGAAACACATTATAAATCTCTGACATAGTATTAAGTGTCAGGTCACGTGATGTGGCTTACTAATCCTTCCACCATATAACTTCCCACAAGCTAGCAACCTTTCAATCACACAAGCTTTACACCTTTCACAGGTTATGAGACTCATTTTGCATAAAAACACCGCTAATTCAGGATTTCTTATTAATATAATTATTATTTAACTACTGCTTCATTCAATACACTTATCAGATGTTAAAATCATCTTATTCAATCAGTATTAACATATTTGAGATCTTGTTGATCAATAATACTACTACTTACTTAAAAAAAAGAGACTTGCAGAAAACACATCATATTGTAAAAAAGTAAGAAAAAGAGAATAATATTGACAAGAATTCAATAAATGAATATCAAGATGTCAGATTTAACACAATCTCACTTATATATATATTCACAATCTCACATTCTATTCACTGATTCAGTTGATAATAATTCTTCATGCTTACAATCTGTCAGTGAATATTCTTCTGAAGTATTTAAAAGCTTCATTAATAAATGCTCTGAAACACTCTTTTAATTCAAAGCTAGTTTGAATACAGTTTCTGACACAGTCAGGCCAGTCTCTTAATCTACTTAACAGCTTAAAGCTGATTCTCTTAATGAGAATAACAGACACTCAGATGTCTACTATTCAGATAAAATAATATCAGATTAACAGATAAAACATCTCAAGATAATATTTGAGATGAAGAAGAAGAGATGTAGAGTTCTAGAACTTAAACTACAACTGGAAAAACTCAGTTAATAGAGATTCTCTACAGATTGATTACAGAATGTTAATAATTATTCTATTATCATCTCATCAGCTTAAACAGTCACATGGAATTCTAATCTTGATAGAAGATTGAAATTCAATCTTTATAAACTGAATAGCTGTGTTGACAAGACAATCTCTTAATTCAAGAAAGATGTCAAGAATGCTGTGAGATTAAACAGTCTAACTGATACATTTAATTACATCATATAAAGCATCTTCATGAAATTGAAACTGGTTGATGCACAGTGTTAATATATAATAGAGAAATGACAGACTCAGAACTCTCTATAAAGAGATAATGAATAAGTACTGTTCTGAGATGTCAGAAACTGATAACTCTAAATATTCATCTCAAACTCTCTGAGTACAGGTGTCAGATCACATTTCTTCAAATATGATGAAAATTAAATCACTTATACTCTCTGAAATGTGATTGAACAGAAATACTCTGTTTCTAGAACACAGTTACACTGTGAGATAGTTCTGAAATTTATGTCACTTGATGACATATATATCATCAACCTACACACATTCTTTGATAAGTTTCAGTTCATTATTATAAAATTGAAGATATTGAATGCTTTCTCTTCAGATGTGTGAATATTTAATATCTTCTACTCAGTTTTACTCAATAATTGAAGAAATTATGTTCAGAAGAAGATAGAGAAGATACAGGATTTCAAATTCACAGCTGTGATATTGAATATTGATCTTCTTATGAAGAAGATCTGCTTATAACCTAATTCTTCAAAAGATAAAAAGAATCTACGGAATATAGATTCTGCAGTTAACTTTACTACAACAGCTGTAACAGCTACAATAGTTATAATATCTATTAATAACAACAATACATTGAATTCAGTCTGTGAAGGCTGTACTGAATATGATTGTAATAGTTTATAAGAGAGCTCTTAAAATTATTAGAGTTCAGAAAATTTATCTACATATTCTGAATGTGAAAGATCTCACTTTGACAACTATTAATTAATCAATTCTGACAGTACTCTGAATAATTGAAGAATCTACAACACTGTGAGAATAAAGGAATTCAAGGAAAAGAAGAATAATAGTGAGAGTAGAACTCAACTATCTATTACAGATGATTCAGAGACCTTTCAGATAATAAATCTCACAGAGATTATAAATGTACTAGTCTGTTTTATAAAATCTCACAAGAATTTCCTCACTATATGAGATAGTGATGCTGGATGTCACATAGCAAGTGATAAATCATAATTTTCAGAACTTATAGCAATTAATGACTCAACAGTTTAAGTAATTAATAAGGTCATTCTGAAGATTCAGAATGTCAGCACTGCATTCATTTCAGTGAGTGAAAGATTGATAGAATTCAATTATATATACTATATACTGAGACTATCTGCAAATCTGATCTCTGCTGAGCTTATAAAGCATCAGAGCTATATTCACTATAATATATAAGTTAATACTAAGAACTACTTTGAGTTTCTATTATCTATTAACAGTGATATCTTCTATATCAATCTATCTTATAATAATATTTACATTCTTTTCAACAGCTCACTGACATTTCATGATGTAATGAATAACTCAATGTATGAAGCAGTGATATATATGACTGTTCTGAAATCAAAGACAATCTCAACAGATTACAATCTGAATACAGAATCTTTGAGATTATTCAGCTATGAGAAGGTTGAATAGTTAATCAACTTTAAGAATTCAGATACTGATTTCTTTATTATCTTATCTTTATCTTAATTATCTGCAGTTCTTCTGAAACAGCGTTCAATAGATGAGTAATATTATCAACTTGATTATATCAGTGAAAATAGTATATTAAAAATGATCAGAGATCTGTGATTTGATATTATTAGTATCAGTCTGAAGAAATTATCATTCTATGTTACATGTGTTAAGACTAAACAGAAACATGCTTTCTACAAGAATTTCACATCACATCATGCCACCTGCAAGGCCTTAAAGGTTTGAGTGAATATATTCAGTGATGATGAGACTCTTGAGACTGAGAATATATCATCTTACACTAATAAGAAGCTTGCAATGATAATAACAGATAATGTTATCTGAATGAGATGAATATTTCTATTGAAATGCAAGAATGAGACATTGAGATATCTATAGATCTTCGATCAATTCATCAAGAATCTGCTGAGATGTAGCATTGTAATTATTCACTCAGACTGTGAAGAATTGAATTTGAATGCAGTCACAGTATATATACTCAGTAAAGAAATAAAATGAGAGTTAACTCTCTCTTATATTTCACAGTAAGATGAAGTATCTGAATAATTAATCAGTTTAATCATTGAGAAGTTCTGATCACTATTAATAGATTCTTCTGCTTCTGAAAAGATGTGAGATGAGACAGTTATTACAGTCACAGAGCTGCTTAATCTTATATCAATCTCAATAATATTGTATGAGAACTCTGAAAATACAAAGTCAACTACACTGTATGAGACCTGGCTTGAAGCTCTATCTTCTGCACACAGCATTTGCTGATGAGGTTGTAAAGTATTCTTGAAGATAGACTTCAAGCTCAGTAATAAGATAACTTCTCATTTCAAAGAGTTGATTTTTGTGAGATATGATGATTTTAATAATTATAGATTGATGAATCTCTTCAACAGGTGTTTATACATATCAAAAGACATCATCTTTCAGAAGGACCTTCATCTAGTCAATTCATTGATATCAATTACACACAATCTGAAGATTCTACTCAATACAGTCTGTAAAGCGCCTGCGGTAATTTCTTCAGTAACACCCGGCCTACTAACACCCGGCCTACTCACTGCAGTCTGTCAAGAGACTGCAGTGATTTCTGATTCATCAATTAATAATCTGTTCATTGATGAGGAAATTCAACCTGAGTGTTCATTATTTCTCATATCTACTAATAATTGATGAATTGACTATGAAATCTCTGTGAGAATATCTATCCTTTTAGTGCAGAATACACTGAACTCTCTGAAACTCACAGTTGAATCTAGACTGGCCGCCGGGACCATGAATTTCACATTTGATTTCATTTGGTCTGGTCTCATACATTTCTTGGCGTGAGTCCCACCAGGATCAAGCCTCAAAAAAGTCTGAAAATGAATCATTTCTGAGAGAAATGATGTGAAAAATAACCAGATTTAATTCAAGAACAGTGAAATAAGAGTAATTTCTCAGAATAAACTGTGAAAGATAATCATTCTTTCAAAATCAGAATGAGACTGAGACTGAAGATCAAATTCAGTCTCATTCAGTTCATTCAGTGATTGCTTATATAATCAGAATTTGATAACAATTATTGATAATACTCATGAAATAACTAAATACATTCTTGTGTAAGTTTATTCTTTACTTTCTCATAAAAACTACACTTCTCTGATATACTGTGATCAGAGATATTAAACTGTCTGATAATTCCATGTTTTATAATCATGAGTTTCTTGATTATTTCTTCTTATAATTGTTTCTGATAATAGTGATAAATATCTCAGCTTGAGTTGAACTTTCACTTCATTCTTATCTCTATCAATGAAATTGTTAGAATAGCATATATTATCAGTGTAACAGTTGAATATATACTCTTAACAATTTTTCATAACTCTAGAATTAATTTAGTATATAAATTTATTAAATTATCTTGAAAATAACAGTTAAATTCAGTTTTACAAGCATGTAGTTTTATCTGATTTTTGATTATAATCAATATATGTAAGTTCTATTTCAAAGTTAGTATTATAGTTCTATGTAATATAAAGTATTATCAAAGATTGTTACTTACTAGAGAATTATATTTCACTGTCTTCACATCTCTAATATCTGCTTACTCAAATCTCTGATAGTTGATATTATAGTAGTCTCAGACTAATTTAATATATGAGTCTCATTTCTTCTCTATTCAATCTTGAGAAGTGTAGATATTAACTCAAGAGAAGAAATCTAGTAGAGCTGCTATAGTATAGTACTCTGTAAAAGATTTTTCAGTTTTACTGTAGTAATATATCAGTTTATTTCTTACAGTAATAATAGCCTGCACTATAGTATCATTTCAGACTGAATTTCTTTTTAAGTGATTCAACTGCTTTTCAAGATAAGTAAATAAACTGTTATACACTTATTAGACTGACTGCAGCATTGATGTACAAGTAATTGAGACTATCTTTATTATCTTATAAAACTGAAACAGTAAATCAATCACATATTTCAACTGAGATCACTTCATATCAGAAAGTTTCAATATCTGAATCTTTTCTCAATCAGAGTATTATACTCAATGATTAATTATCTGATATAATTGAAGAGTCTGAACAGTTATCTTATATATTGAACTTCACTGTGTTCTAACATTCTGTATCATATTCAGTGATATGACTGATTTATTTATTCATTAAATATCATAGAATTATTGTTATTATTTAGAGGAGATATAAATTATATTAGCAATGTTTAAAATCTGTAATATTTAAGTTATTAGTCAATCTATTCAAAATTAACAGTAGCATTATTAAAAAGTATTATTAAAAAGCAATATTAAAAAGTATTATTAAAAAATATTATCTTTTATAAAGTGAATGCAAAAGTTACTTAAGTAATTACTTTTATCTTATTCTCATCTCAAGAATCAGTCATCTCATTATTTCTCATCTCAATGTTAAGATTCTTTATCAGTGTTTATATTACAAGTTGAATCACATAAGTAATGCAGAGAATATGACCTTGTTTATTATTTCAGAAATGCAAAGTCAATTTTTACTTTAAGCTATTTATTATAGTGTAGTTATTCACAGCATTATCAGTTATAATTGTAAGAAGACTGAGACTAATATCTCAATAGTTATTTTTAATCACAGTTATTAATATCTCTGTTATATAATCCTCAGTATGACTACTGATCAATGATTTAAATTTGATTAATGTCTCTTAATAAGTTTAGTTCTCATCAATATAATAACATGTAACTCTTATAAATGTAAGATTGTTTATACTAGTTTATACATTCACTATAAGAGACACTCTTTAATAATTCTTCAACTCTGATTCTAGATATTGTATATTAACTTTGTAGTGTATCTTGAGATTGAACTGAAGACAGAATCAATATAAAATATGAAGATTTGAATTAAGTATTTAAAGAAGTGCTCAGATTTCAGAGTTTTTAATTAATTGAAGAGAAAGATTCAGAGATATATATATATAAAGTAATTATTCATGAAAGTTATCAGATAAGAGTTGTGAAATCAGAGTACTAATATATAATTGTTTTTACATGATTTTCTTCAAAGTAGAAAGTTAGTGTTATTAAAAATCATTATCTGATAGAGTAACTTATCAGCTTAGTAGTAATTTTCTGATTATTTTTCTTTTATTATCTGCATTCTGATAACTTCAGGTATTAGAAAATTTCTTCAGAGTGATAATCAGTTTATAATGAATATTTCTAAATAAAGTTGTAGTGATTATAACAGAGAGATAACTCTTCAATAATCTGTAATATAATCTGTTAATAATTATTTCATAGTTTATCTCAGTGTTTGTGTTGAGTTTTTCATAAATTTCATGACCTGGAATCAGATATGAAGAATGAAGTGATTATTCATTATAATTGAAAGAGAGTATTCTGTGTTGAATTGTAAATAACATAGACTTTGTAATTCACAGTGATTTCTTAAAGAGTTTATAAATCTTCAATAGAAGTAAAAGAAGTGAAAGAAGTGAATTCAGAAGACATGATAATAATTTAAGAAAGATAATAATTTATTTTCAATAACTGATCACTGATATGTGTAAGAAGAATTAATATAAGAGAAAATAATCTTCTTTCTTAGCTTAGTTATAATTTTAGTGCTAACTCAGATTGAATATCATTAATATATAAAAGTAAATAAATAATCTTAATTAATCTCTGTCATATTTCTTGAAATATTGTAATGTGGCGGAACTGAAGCGGTGACTAGTTAATGATGTCATATAGAGGTAGTTGTTGAGAAGCTGTATGAGTGAGCTTGACTATCTTGCTTGAATAGTGAGCTCATAGACTACAGGGTTATTACAGGAATATCACAGATATGATACTTAGTATACTAAGAAGATTGTATGAGAAATATAGTAACTCTTATATATATTTCTATAAAAGAAAAATGAATTGCTGACTTCTTTGATGAGAAGTCAGCATTTAGCTATTCTATATAGACAATGAGCAGATACTCTTCTTTTATTTCATGAGTGAGAATAGCTGAAGTGATATCTCAGCAGCATCTCACTGTTAAGAAAGAGTAATCTGCTGATCTTGTATAAAAGTAAGGTTCTCATATTTATCAATCAGATCTTTCTATGATATATCTGAATGATATTATAGAGTGATTGAAAACTGAATTAAATGAGATAAAATTATCTGTATGAAAGTGATAAGCTGTATAAAATTACAATAAGGTCTTGACACAGCTGAGAGTGTGACAATACTCTTCTCTTTAAGAACATAGTTCTGATGTTCTTAAGATTACTGAATTAGAAGTTATCTTTATTGTATAGCAATGATTGTCAACTGATTTGACAGTATATATACTGCATGTAAGATATAAAGAAATAGATGAGTTTTTCTGCTGACTGTGTAGATCTTTCTTTCTCATCTTCATTTAAATTAAACATGTGATAAGTGAGTTCCTTATATATTGATTTAAAATGTGAAAAATATAGTTAATAAGTGACTTACAGATCTCTCATTATATTCTGTTCTATGTATAAAATTCTCTGCAAAAGTGATGTATTTTAGAGACAAAGTTAACAGTAGTAGCAGGATTTTCAAAAAGATTCTCTCTCTATGAAACATTTTTCTTCTCTTCTTCTTTATCTGTATAGTGAGTGCATGAAGAGCATTATTTCTTGGAGAGATAATAAGGGACTTA
>NW_003101676.1:121102-159979 GCF_000003855.2 Blastomyces gilchristii SLH14081 | reverse complement strand
TTCTAAACTGCAGAAACACTACTCTTATTATTATATCTTCTTCTTCTTCTTCTCCTGCTTCTCTTACAGCTGTGATGATAGTTGCTGTGTCTTGCAGTGAAGTGTCATCTCTTCTATCAGTTAATTTATCTATGTTCAGTTCTTTCTCTGCTCTCTCTGTCACTGTTGCAACATTATCTTCTCTCTCAGTCAACACAGTGATGTATAACCCTGTGTGATCATTCAGAGAGAATCTTGAAAAGAGCTTGATTTCAGAGATAGTAGCTTCAAGAAGCTCAATCTGTAGTTTCTCTCTCACAGTATATCTGAGCCCTGCTCAGAATGCTGCTGAGTTGAGTTCACAGAGTTCTATGATTTCTTTATCTTCTCTCTGTGAAAAGGCTCTGATGTGATCTCTGATTAGTACTGTCACTTATCTGCACTGTGCTAAGCAGCTGAAGAAAGAGAGAATTTTATATATCTATTTCTTCTCTCACTTCTGTTGTTTCTGTTATATCTGTCATAACAACTTCTGTCTCTCTGTAAGTGTTATCTACTCTATAAGAAGATATTATATCAGTTCTGACAAGAAGCTCAGATGTTCAAGCAGTACAGAGTGAGAATCTCAGAGCTTCAAGTATTGACAGATTCTGTCAGAACTAAGAAGATCTCTCTTGCTCATCTGTAAAAGAAGACAAAAGTGTAGATCTTTGAGATGAAAAAACACCTCAGAATGACTGATCTCAAGAAGAGATCAGCTGATGCTGCTGTTAAAAGTACTGCAGAGATTAATCACTGATTGAAGAGAATCTCACTTCAGTTGAAGCAGATAACTGAGATACTTTGTAAGTTAATAAGTTAATACTTTCAGCATCTCTCATACTCTTCTACAGCATGCTCTTCTGTGATACTGCAGCACTAACTTCTTAACAGATAAAGATACTGATATCAGAGACTTCAATGATGAAGAATGAGTTTAATAAAGATATGATTATTGATAAGTAGACTCTGATTTCTCTTTTTACTTTTTCAGTGAGCTGCAGCTCTATTAGAATAGCAGCAGTCTGCAGATTGATAATATTAATCTTTATTAATTTCAAATATCTCTTTCTTTTCTTATTAACTGCTTCAGGAATTTTACACTTGTGTAGTCTTATTAAACTTCTAAAAACCCTTTAAAAGAAAATAGAAGAAGAGTGCTACAGAGTTTATAAGATACTGACTTATCACTGTAAAATTATCTCTAAAAAACTCTTTAAGAAAAATGAGAAGTCTTAAGCAGTATTTCTTACTCAATATCTCTGATGTGTAATGAGATAATTTCTACTAGCTGTCTCATAGCTTGCAATCTCTTTCTCAGCATTTTTCAAATACTCAAGCAGTTCTCATGAATTCTCTGATGATGAATAATCTTCTTATTTAATAAGATATTGAAGCTTACTATAATATGTTCATTTGTTCAATATTTTCTTTATAAGATATTCAGTATCACTCTCAATTTCAATATTATTTAGCTGAGACAGCTCTGCTCTGAGATGTTACTTATAGAGCTTTAAATAGAAAATGTGAAAAACAGAATAAATTAATTTCAATTCTGAGAGTAATTTTAACTCATATATCTGCTTACTTATTACTCTTATTATCAGAAAAGATTCTAGTTATCACTCACTGAGCTTCTTATATAATCTCATTGTCTTGATATTCTTTGCTGAAAGTAGTACTTGATTCTCTATTAAGAACTTCATTGAAAGATATTTTTAATTATAGTATTCTATCTACTACTTCTAAGTATAGTAGATGCTTTTTATCATCTTCTCATGAATTTTATTTAAAAGTTTCAATCTCATTTTTACTTCTGACACTGAGAAGTACTCTGTTCTCTGTATCTATTTAACATTCTGACTGTCTATTTCTCTCTTTGAAATGTTATTCACAATGTTACTGAGTAATGAAGAATTATATTCATAATAAGTATAGAAAGAAGATACTTTTAAGATTACATTCTTTGTATTATTATATATGAATTCAGTGATTAGAAGATGTTTGAGTTAATTATTCTAATAATATAAACAGAATACTCAAAGATACTGTTCTAATGTCTGATTCTGATATTCAGTCTGATCATCTGTCTGTGAATGAAATATAATACTGAGAAGACATCTTATTATAAGATAATAGTAAAAAGCTGATTAGTATTTGCTGATGAAGAGAGATTCTTGATCTGTTATCAATAATTTCAGAACACTATAATTATGAATGATAATATCTAAAAATAAATCAGTCAATTCAGAGGCTTTAATCTTTTTATGAGTAGAAATATATTTTATCATCTTTGTGAAATAGTTAATAATAATCAAAATTGAGTCATATTCTTTGACTCTTATTAACTTCAGCAGATCAACTATAAAATTCATTGATAGATTCTGTTATAAGCTCTTTGAAACAGACAGTGATATCAACTCACTGTATTACTTATACTGCAGAATCTTTATTCTTTAACAGATATTATAAGTCTTAATATACTCTTTAACATCTGTTCAGAGCTTGTCTTAAATATATTTATATTTTAGAAGCTTCTCAGTCTTCTCTAATCTGAAGTGTTCTGCATGAGAATTATTATGATGAATTCTTAATAACTGTAAGAAATCCCGCTCCTCGCGGATCCTTTACCTCTATTCCTATCTCTCGCGTAATTAATAGAGCTAGCGGCCCTTGGCTACACACAACTATATAGACTGGAGTTTGTGAATACTATTCACAACTCAGCTTGAATACTATTATACATTTAATCTCTATATTTTATCTTTCTACTGTGAATACTTCTAGTAGTTAACAGTACATATCATATCAAGCTGCAAACACCTGAATAATCACCTGTAAGTACTTATTCTTACATTTCAAGCTCAGTCAGTCAGCAACTGCCTGTTATGACTGAAAGAACTAGAAACTTGTATACTTCAATCCCTGCAAACTCTACTGCAGACACTCAGAAGCAGTCATCTGAATTATGAATAATCTCTATAAAAGAAGTCTTAGAGAACTTATTAATCACTTATAAGATATCATTCTCTACATCTGTGACAGAGGAACTCTCTGAACTCACAAATGAATCAATCTTAGTGAAGAACATTCTTGAGCATCTCTCACAGAATCAAGCTATTTTTCTACAAGAAATGCTTACTGTCTGTAAACATTCTCAAACTGAGTCTCTAGACATGATCTTCAGAGATACTTATGAACTGAAAAGAAACTTTCTTAAGCTGTAATCACTTAAGATTACTTATTAAATCATAATCTATAAAAGCTTTTATGAGTTTGTATTTGAAATTGACTTACAAGCCTGACTGTGTGATATGAAAGGTGAAGAAGCTGTCATCTATATAATGACAGACCTCTATTACACTGAAGTCAAGAACTGGCTGAATTATCTAGAGAATGATTATGAGAGATTTCACTAATCTGTTCTCAAGATCTATTTAGAGAATAAGTTAAGAGACTTTATAAGCTGAACAGAGAACATCTGAGCTGTAATCATTAATATTAGAAAAAGAGATGAGAAATCTGATAAAGACTACTTACAGCACTTCATGAAATTGTGATATAAATTAAGATCTGTGAAAACAGGGCTCTGAAACAAGATCTGAATGATGATATTTATAAAAAGACTGAATAAAGATATACAGAACAAGCTCATTAAGTAAGACTCTAAGTTCTTAACTCTGAAGAAACTGATAACTCTTATTCACTGCTTACAGATCACTGTGAGAGTTATAGACTTATAAAAAGTGAATCACTAACTAGTCTTATAAGGGCCAGAACAACAGAGAACAGATTTATCAGAAAAAGATGATAAGATATAGAGAGATTTATATCTGACTGCTGAGTAGAAAGAGAGAGCTTCATAAGCTCTTATAAACAGAGTATATAACAGAGAGATTAAGAAAAAGAGACTCTGCTTCATCTATTCTAAACTAGAATATCTTTATACAAACTGTCTGAATAAATTAAAATAGGAATTTAAGAACTTGTAAACAGAGTCAGTAACAGTCTTCTTAAGAGTCTTAAAGCTGACATCTGAATCTGTTACTCTCTCAATGAAAATACTTACTTATAGAAAGAGACTGTGCTGCAGTACTGCTATCTCATAAGTATGAAAAGTATTGATGAACTCAGAATCTCAGGTCACTGTGATGTCTTTAAAGCTCACAGAGTGAATGAGCTGAAAGATGAAAACTGAGAATCTGCTCTTATAATAAGCAGAGTGCAAGAACTCAGACCTGAGAGTTAAGAGACTTATAAGAATCATCTTTGAATTACAAGATCTCTCTGAAATCTGAAGAACATTTACAGAAACTATGATTATCACAGATATTATAGATGACATGTACTTAGAACTTGTATGACTTTAAAGACACAATTCACACATAGCTGTTCACAAGTCAGGTTTATACTTTCAATCAGTGTTAACAGACTCACTTACAGAGATAGAATCAGTTAATGCTGCAGAGTTAGTTAGAGAAGATAAGCTCATCTATATAATAACTTTATAAGTGTCTGAGAACCTTGCAGTTATGAAAACTGAGCTTCAGATATTAGAGAAATATTGAGATCTTACAGAGATATTCAGCTCAGTAAAGATAGCTGAGCTTCTCTCTTACTATAAGAAGAATCTGATAATAGATTTGATAGAAGAATAGAAACTCTTCTGAGAATCAATTTATAAGCTCTCTTATTATAAGACAGAGATCTTACAGATCTATATAAAGAAGAATCTGAAGAATGACTTTATCTGATCTTTACAGATCTTCACAGAAGTCTCTGTGATATTTATAAAGAAGAAGAATAAAGATCTCAGATTATGTGTAGATTACTGTGACCTGAACTTCAAGATAATAAAGAGTCACTATCTTCTATTTCTGATTGAGAATGTAATCAATTATCTCATGAGAGCTGTTATATTCATATAACTGAATATAATCAATGTATATACACAGCTGTAAATACAGTCTGAGAATGAATAAAAGACTGTCTTTAGAACTACACTGAGATTATTTAAATATTTAGTGATGTCTTTTAATCTGACTAATATCTCTACAGTATTTCAGTCTTTTATTAATAAAACACTTCATGTATATCTGAATATCTTTATAATAATATATCTAAATAATGTGATAATGTATCTTATAAAGAAGAAAGAACACACTGAGTATATATAAAGTATATTAAAGGTCTTAGATGAGATAGAACTGTATATTAAGCTTATAAAGTACAACTTCAGTGCTTATCAGATTAATTTCCTAGAATATGTAATCACTGCAGATAATATTCAGATAAAATCTTCATAGATTGAGACTATTCTATCATAACTAAAGTTAACTAGTATTTATAAGATTCAGATCTTTCTGAGCTTTATGAATTTCTATAGATGATTTATCTTTATATTCATGAGAATCTTCTTGACTCTTACAGACATGCTGAAGAATGAAAATAAGAAGAAGTTATTCTATAAATAGAGAATGAAAAGATTGTTAAGAAGAGAGAACTGTGAGAACTTTCTTATCTCAGAAGCTCACAGAGTCTTTATAAGATTAAAATAGATATTCATAGATACAGTGATGCTGTTTTACTTTGACTTCTTACTCTTAATTAGATTAGAGACAGATGTCTTCTTCTTTACAATTTCAGAAATAGTTTTATAACTACAGTTAAATAAGAACTGAGTTTCAGTGATCTTTTTCTTATAGAAGATGTAATCTGTGAAGATTAACTATGATATTTATAATCAGAAGCTTCTTATAATAGTGAAATTCTTTCATTACTGATATCACTACTTTGAGAGCCTTGTAACAGTGATTACTATTAGAACTGATCATGACAGCTTATAATAGTTTACTTCAATCAAGAAACTCTTATAGTAATAGATTTACTAAGCTCAGAGACTGAGTAAGTTCTGATTCAAGATAGAATATATTAAGAGAACTAAGAACTCAGCAGACAGACTCTCTTACAGATCAGACTATATTAAGAAGATCATGATAACAGATACAGAGAGACTAGAGAAGGCAGAAAAGCTTTATAAAATGTTTAAACTGAGTGTTATGAAGAGATTGACTGAAGAGTCTTTTAATTCCTTATAAGAGAAGAGAAAGAAGAGAGAAAAGAAGTCTATATAACTACTCTCTATAACACTGAGAGTCAACACTCTGAGAATCTCTATAAGAATTCTTGAAGAGAGTATCTATAATCTGAAGAGTTTACAGGCTTTGAGAAGTACTGCAGAAGATCTGATGTAAGAAAAAACAGAGTATAAGTCTTTATAAGATTTTCTATTCAGATTGTCTGAACTGCAATTGAAGAATGAATATACTCAGTATATTCAGAAACTGCTCACAGCAGAGATTAATTCTGCAGAAATAAAGAATTAAAGAGACTTAAATAATCTCTTATAAAGAGAGAGCTGAATTTATATATCTATAAATGAGTTTCTATACATAGAACTTATTAAAAGATATCATAACTCTTCTCTAGTGAGTCATTTTATAGATACTAGAACTCATGAGTTACTTATAAGAAAATACTTCTGATCAAAGATATAAGAACTTATGAAGAAGATAGTGAATTCTTATACTATTTATCAGAATTCACAGATAGTGCAGTTCAGATTATATAAAGAACTTACTTCTCTACTCATTTCATAGAAACCTTGAGAACAGCTAGAAATGAATACTCTTATAAGTCTTCTAAAAAGCAAGAATATATATGATATCTGCTTTAACAGTGTACTGATGATAGTGAATTACTTTATCAAGATAACACACTTTATACTCATCTGTAAGAACTTGAAGTCAAAGAATTTAACTTATATCTTTATCTATGATATGATTCAGTTGTATAAGTTATCTATAAATATTATCTCAGATAGAGAATTAATTTTTGTAGAAGAGTTCTGATCTGATATGATAACTATACTGAAGATCTTATAAGATCTAAGCACAGCTTTTCATTAATAGATAGATGATTAGACAGAATGTCTGATGAGTATATTAAAACAGTATCTATAGTACTTTGTTAATTATAATTAGAATGACTGAGTGTATTGATTATTACTTATAGAGTTTATATATAACAACTCAAAACATATCAGCACAGATAAAATCCTCTTTAAGATACTCACTGAGACTTATCTGCAGATGATCTTGATGAACCTGTGAGAGTATACTATAGAGTGTAGTGATATCTGTGAACAGACTGAGAGAATTCAGAAGATCTGAGAGAAAGCCTGTGAATTCTTGAGAAAGGCTTAAGAGTATTAGAAGAGATACTATAACTTCAAGCATATTATAAAGAGTTTTAAGAAAGATAATAGAGTCTGACTGAGTCTAGAAAATATTATTATATAAAGATCTAGTAAGAAGCTGAATCTCTTACAGACAGAGTCTTGTAAGATTATAAAGAAAATTAACTCACAGTTCTATAGATTGAAACTGTTATCTGAATTGTAGATATATAATATTTTTCATATCTCTTTACTTTATAAATATAAGAAATTCTTAAAAGAGAACTCTGTGACTTATCACTCTGTCTGCAAAGTACTAGAGAGTGAAAGAGAATATCAGGTTAAAGAGATTATTAACTCAGAGAAGTGAGATTACAAGCTCTGATTTAAGATTCAGTGATAAGAGTATTCTGATAAGATGAATGAGTTCACTTAAGAATTATCTGAGCAGATAAGACATCTGTAGAAGCTGAGATATGACTTTTATACTGTGAATTCTGATAAGTCAGAATAATACAGTCTTCACTAAGAACTTGATTATAATAAAGATATTAACACTGTCATTTATAAATTCTAGTCTATAAGATAATGAGTTTCTACTGAAATGAACAGTCTGCAGTGTATATAAGAAAAGAAGAAATCATATTCTTATTAAAGCTAAAAAACAAGAAAATAAACAGAGCTGTGAACATAATTTGAAGATTAATAAAGAAAAAATAAAGAAAACTTAAATTCATACTCTTATTATCTGCAACACTTAATCTTCTTATAACTATTAATTTTCTTCTTCAAAGAAGCAGAAAGTATTATATCTGCAGTATAGACAATTATTGCATTTGATACAAAGATTATCAGAAATGCATAGACTTTAGAGAAGCTGAATATCAGAACACACACAGTTGTAGCAGAGTCTTGAGAACTGGCTATCTGTGTGTGTGATCAGATATTTCTTATAAAGCTGTGTTCACTCTCTCAGTTATACTGAGATATTCAGCTCAGAAATAATTAAGATGTGAAGAGAGAGCTCATCTATTCAGACTAACTCTTATCATGAATTCATAACATTCACATTGTATTGATTACTCAGATTTTGCAGGTATCTGAGAACTCATCTCTCATTGATAATAAGATTGCAGAAATGCGCTGTGGTGTGAGAATCATTGATAGAGAATCTAGGCATATTTGCATATACCTAGTCAGAGATTGTGCAGACAGAGAGGGAATGATTGTAGGCCTGCAGAGCTGCAGAAGACACTGATAACACTGAGAGCTTTGTAAGAACTGTTAGCTAGAATCTGTAAGGAATTACTTATAAGAAGACTTACAGTAAAGAGAGAAACTACACTGCTTGAAGCCAGAAGCTGGTCTGAGAGAGGCATGAGATAAGTCACTGACCTGAAGATTGAGTGTAGTGACAGAGCTGAGAGAAATGAAGATGCAGTTATAAGCAGCAGTGTCTCTGCTTCATCAGCTGATAAAAAGTGATCAGAGAAGTTGTGAGAATGCTTATAAGAAGCTTAACAGTAGTCAGACATTGTTTATAAAGATATTGAAATTGAAAAATTTTTATTCTTGAGAAGTTCTTGAATTACTATATAGATATTATCAGGAACACTCTCTCTCTGTTATCTGAGTGAAAATACTTTGTGAATGAATGAGAATACTCACAGTTTATAAGAATGAGAGCTGTTACAGAAAAAGAGAAAAGAAGATAAGATTTCATAGACAGATCTGAGATATTTATACTACTCTAGAGAGATTTACTTACACTGTGAGTAATTCTGTGAAATAGTCAGATTACTCTAGTAAACAAGAGTGATTATGAATCACAGGCTTGAATCTTTCTATATAACTATAAAGAATGATTGCAGACTGTGAATATCTTGATTCTATAATTCTATAGAGTTGATAAAAGAATAAAAAATTCCTTACAATTCTACAGTATCAAAGAATAATGATTTACAAGAATAAGTAAAAGATTAACTTATAAATACTTCTCTTTAATGAGAATGATCTTACAGAGAGTGATTTATCTGTAAGATGAATCTGTGTAATAATCACACAAGAATCTTGTGAAAATGATTGAGAGTTAATCAGAACTCTTCTGTATGAAAGATGTGAGATGAATCTGTATAATAGTCAGAGAAGAATCTGTAGATTATAAAGAATCTCACAGAATAAGAAAGTGAGTAATAGACTTTTTTCTCTTCACAGTAACAAGGGATTTTTCCTCACTGAGATTTTTTATAGATATAAAGGGTTTTTAGTGAGTATCACTGCAGTGCTGAGCTGATTCTATGAAGTCACTCAGTGAAAGGCTTCATGAACAAAGTCTTAGAGAGAGAGAAGTATGTAAGAAATCTCACTTCTTACAGATTCTTTATCTCTATTTCTATCTCTCATGTAATTAATAGAGCTAGCAGCCCTTGACTATACACAACTATATAGACTGGAGTTCATGAATACTATTCATAACTCAGCTTGAATACTATTATACATTTAATTCCTATATTTTATCTTTCTATCATGAATACTTCTAGTAGTTAACAGTACATATCACGCCAAGCTGCAAACACCCGAATAATCGCCTGCGAGTACTTATTCTTACAATAACTTCTAACACATTATTCTGCTATAAGAGATGAAGACTGAATCATTCAGCAGTAGAAGTTCACATTCTTCTAGTTATCAGTAACTTAATTTCTTAGCAATATCACCCTGCTCAGAGTCTGTCTCTTTCAAGTTTAAACTGAATTCTTTTTTCTTTAACTTCTAAATTCAAGCTGCAGTAGAGATGTTCTTCTTCTGTAATTTATTAATGAATTTTAAAAGTAGTTAAATTGAAAGATTGTAGACTGTTTTATTCTTTATCAATTCAATGATAGTAAGATATGATATGAGAAGCTTATAATCTTTAGTGTTAGTTCTCTACAGAGACTCAGGTTTTCTTTCATCTTTTATACTGAGTTACACAGCTGTCTTACTGATGCTGTTTCTGAGCTTTAGAGAATCTCAACTCTCTGCAGCTAGCTTCTTCTGCAGTGATGATAGAGATTCTTTTATAAAATTCTTCTCTGTATTAATAATATTATAATCAGACTGTCTAGACAGTGTGTTGATGAGATTAAGCTGATCTGCACAGTATTGAATATAGAAATTATACTCTGAAAGCAGCTCTGCTCATCTGACTTAATATTTTGTCAAGCTCTTTATTATCAAGAAGTAATGCAGATTTGTATAATCAGTGAGAACTTACATTAAAAACTTACTACTCTGAAGATAATATTACCAGATCTTAAAGAACTTGATAATTACTAACATCTCTTGATTATAAGTATCATATCTTCTCTACATGAGTGATAACTTCTTGAAGAAGAAGATCACTGATCTTTATTTATAATATCTTATAGACTCTGTGAAAAAGTCTTCTCTCACAGATATTTCATTATCTGTATTTTCAGAGATAATTATTCTCTGATTCTTTCAATGTTGAAAGATTTCTGATGTTAACTGTGAAAAGATTTCACAGATTTCATTTCTGAATGTATCAGTCTCACACTGACTGAGTAAGTTGAGATTAAAGTGATTCAGTATTATAATATCTGTAAAAGCTTGTTTTAATTCTACAAACATCTGTACAGTATCTTAAGTGAGAATAAACAGTCTTATTTTTCTGTCTTTCACACTTTTCTTTAACAGATCTATAAGAAGAGCAGTAATCTGTAAATATACATAGATGAATCATCTGTAGAAGTTCATAAATCTCAGAAACATCTGTATCTCATGATATATTCACAGTGTTGATCAGTTCTCAATGATGAAGATCTGACTTCTGTTTATTAAAATGCTGTTCCTCTTAATAATATAATCTAAGAAATCAATCTTCTGTATATAGAATAAGCATTTTTCAGTGTTTGTATAGAGTTAATACTGTCTCAAGTGACTCAACACTTCTCAAATATAAGTATCATATTCTTTCTTTATTTTCAAGAAGATTAGAATGTCATTCAAGTATACTATACAGAAGACATTGACAAGACTCTGCAGTGTCTCATTTATATAGATTTAGAAGATAGCTGAAGTGTTACAAAGACTAAAAGATAAAACAAGATATTCAAAATTATTATACTTAGTATGAAAAGCTGTTTTTTAAATATTATCTTCATTAACTCTGATTCTATGATAGATATTCTGTATATCAATCTTTGAAAATATCTTTGCTTCAGATAATTAATCAATCATCTTATTAATTAATGATAATGAATAGTAATTCTTAACTGTCATCTTATTGAGATCTCTGTAGTCTATGCATAGACATAGTCTATCATTCTTCTTAAGTATAAAGAGTATAGATGTTTCTGCTGAACTCTTTGATAAATATATTCAGTTCTTTGATTATGCTTTTTCAAGATATTTGTATAGAACATTCAATTTCTTTACAGATAAGTTGTAAAGAGACTTATACAGTATTATTACATCATCTTCAAGATGAATCTTATATTATATCTTGATATCAGAAAACTTCACTGCTTCTCTTTCTGAAAAGACATTCTTATAATCTGTAAAGAGATATTGTGTACATCTGTCTTCAATGATAAATACTGCTGTTAATCTTACAGCAAGAATGATAACTTCTTCATCTATTTTCAAGTCTCAGTTATCTGCTATATAGTATATTAACTCTATCTTTTTCTCAAGATTCTTTCAATGAAACTCTTCAGATTTCTCTATCACTGTCTCTTTATTAGTGAGATAATATCATCACATCTGAGTGACTCAGTTAATAAGAGAATTGTTTTCTCTCAATTATAGAAGATCTAGAATAATGTTCTTATCTATAATATTAATAATGAGAAGAAGCAGACTACTCTTCTTAAAGATTTCTTCTAAATCTATAGTCACACACTTCACTTGAATTATATTAAAACAGTGATACTTCATTTCATTGATAAATTTTATATAGTCTGACAGATCTATCTTCTTTCAATTCTTTATTAAAGAAAAGAAATAGAATATGAAGTTAGTATTCACTCTAAAGTTAAGTAGATATCTCACTAATATCTCTTCATTCAGAGTATATATTGTGATTGTAACATGAACTCAGAGATATAAGAATTATCAATTCTTTATTTCTTTCTCTTCTTTATCTTCTATGAATACATTTATCAGAAGAGAAGTTAACTTTGAGAAGATATCTTCTTAATTTCTTTTCTTCTTCAGCTTCTTACAATTACTAGTATAGTAATTATCAGCTTCACAGTTAAAATAGAGATCTTTATTAAATCTTTTTTAATATTTCTTCATAGTGAGTGAAGAATCAGAATACTTGAAATTCTTCTTTACTTTCTCTACACTGAAGCTGTCACAGCACTGTTTAGATTGTGTTATTAATTACTTAGAAGAGATCTTATTAGTCTTTTTCTCAGAGAATTGATTATTTAAATAGATCTGAGAAGTCAGATTAATAAGCTCAGTGTAATTAATTAATGAACTCTGATACTGTAATATTATTATTCATACTCTGTGAGTCAGCTTTATAAGATAAAGCTGTATCTTTAATTAATTCAAATCATTAGTTAATTTCTCTTAATATTCCTCAAATCTTATATTGAATTTGAAAGAATTCTTATTATCTTATTAATATAATAAGTTAAACTGATGTGCTGTTATGAAGTTATGATTACAGTAATCTTTAATGTAAGAGGCCTACGCCGAATAGATCAGTATAATATTGATAGGTCTTATATAACAAAGAGAAAAATGTTAAAGAAGGAAAAGAAAGAGAAAGTGTAGAAATCAGCAATTGAGATAAATATCTATACATGTATGTAGTGGTGTATACAGTGGAGCTCCGGGGCGGAAGAATCTATACACATTCATGACAGCCGAGGATCGGCGATTGAGAATGGCTGAGAATCAGGGTGTACATGTTCAATAGTGGAATGAAAGAATCTATAAAGTGTAATGAAATAGTCTATATGATTGATCAGGCGCAGACTGTCATATTAGCCCTCTTCTTCCAGAAGCAGTTCTTATCAGTCAAGAGCTGTTGTTTCAGATAACATGAAACTCAGAGTTCAGGTCAGTTGATCATAGTTAACTCATTTTATAAGATATTATCAGCTGCAGCTGCAGAGTCTCTTATCAAGAATATTGTCAATCTCTCACTTGAGCTCATTATCTTCTTCTATAATGTCTGATAACTGTCAGTCAGAAGTCAGTTGAGAAGAAAATGAATCAGTGATAGTGCAGTGAAGCAAGCTTGTATGAAATATATTATAAATCTCTGATAATATGTCAAGATAATAGTTGTAACTATCTAGAACTTCTATCACTTTATACTTGATATAACAGTAATCTAGTGTATGAGATGAATATGTGATTTGTATATTCTTAAGATTTAATCATATCAGATCTTCTATCTTATATTATTCAGTAAGATCTTGATAAATATTGATTTAATTCTCTTGATCTTGTTTCACAGTTATTATGAAGGCCTCTGCTTAATTACAGATATCTTGAAACTTTGTTACTATATTATCAGTAATCTGAATCAGACTGTGAGAGTTCAGTGTGAACTGTGAGATCTCTAGAAGATTCAATACTTTCATGTAGTATCTGTGTGTAAGAAAGAATGAGCTTATATCTGTTGAAACAGTATCTTGATCATTGATAGTAATCTCTGTATGTAGAAGAAGATTATATCAATCATCTTATAAGTGATTACAGAACTTACAGAGATAATTCTTCACAGTCTGAATTATCTGTTCTGACATATCATCAGTCTCAGAGTAATAGACAGTTGATAGACAGTGTATAATCTTGAGAACTTGATAGATTCTTATTCAGAGAGCACTCACAAATTAACAGCTCTGATCTGATACTATAAATCTTAATAATTCATGCATTCAATAGAACAGGCTCTGTAGAAAAGCTTCAGCAACTTGTTTAGTATTCATCTTATTACAAGATTTTAATATTATATCTTTGCTCAGTTAATTCATAATGATCAGAATGTTTCTACAACTCTTACTCTTAGATAGATTAATAGTAAAGTCAATTACTACATCTTATCAGATTCTATTAAAGATATTAAGTGATTTTAATAGATCTTTTCTACAGTTCTTTCATAAGATAATAGAAGAACAGTGATTGCAGTTTCAGATAAAGTGTCTGATACTGTTTAATATCTTAGATCAGTAGAACTCTCAGAAGATCATTCTATATAGTTATTCACAGTCTGAATAACTGATTATATATAAATCATGCATCTCTTACATTATCTGAGTGTGTAAGAGTTCAGAGTAAGAGACTCAGCATTATTCACAGAATTGTAGAGTATTATTATTATTAATTAAACATTCTGAGATATCAGTTCTTATACATAGTTCTGAGAGAAATCAGAGTGCTTCTTGATATACTACTTTAATAAGAGTCTAAAGAAGTTCATCTGTCTGAGCTGCTGTATATTATAGTTCATTCAGTGTAGAGAAAGTGAAGATATCAATAACAGTTCTAACTGAAGAAGTATATATAGTGTTATGAACTATTTTATCTTGATTAACTAGTATCTTCAGATTCAAGAGTCAGTGCTCTCAGTTCATTCAGTGAGTATCTATTACATTGAATAATATATCTTACTCTTGTCATGAGAGAGCATCTGCTATTGAATTCTGACTGCTAGAATGATAGTGTATTGTAAAATAAAAGCAGCTTAAGAACTCAGATTATTATATCTATTGTTCAGTGAGTTTATAGATAGTTATAAAGTATTTGAAATTCTTATAATCTGTGATTATCTCAAATTCAGAGATACTTTGAAGTTCAGAGTTTCATTCTTCTAAACAGTGTATGATTATGAGAAGTTTCTTATCATAGATCTCATAATTGTATTTAGTAAGACTCAGTTTCTTAAATATAAAAATATATGATTGTAAAACATCTTTATTATTATATTACAATATCACTTCTTCTATTATATTGCTAGAGAAATCAGTCTCAACAACTGTCTCATAATCAGAATTGAATATTATCAGCAGAGAGATATTAATGAATATCTTCTTCATCTGTATAAATGCAGCTTCAGTGTCTGCTGATCATTGAAATACTGAGTTCTTCTTAGTGAGATCTGTAAGTGGTCTTGTGATATTTGAGAAGTTTTGTATAAATTACTGATAGAAGTTAGCAAATTCAATGAAGCTTTATACATCTTTCACAGTATATGAAGCTTCTTATTTAAGAATGATAGAGATCTTCTCAGAATTCATTCAAATCTCTTTGTTAACTTCTATGATGAAACTTAAGTATTTAGTACTCTTAACTTTGAAATCACACTTATTAATATCAATTGATAGTTCTGCTTCTTGTAGTTATTATAATACTCTTTGTATATATTCTTAATGTTCTTTTCTGAATTCATCAGTGAAGATGAGAATGTCATCTAGATAAGCAGATACAAACTCATTAAGAAAATCTCAGAATGCTCAGTTGATATACTTCTGAAATATACTGAGAGTATTAGTCAGTTCAAAGAGTGTGACTATTTATTCAAAGAGATCATAATATATTTGAAATACTGTAAGTCATTCATCTTCTTCAGTAATATGAATCTTATGAAATATGACAATGATATCTAGCTTTATTGTGGCGGGCTGCGCCCGATCAATCATATAGACTATTTCATTACACTTCACAGATTTCAATCACTTCATTCTTGAACATGTATGCTCTGATTCTCAGCCATTCTTGATCACTGATCCTCGGCCGCTACAAACGCGTGTATATTCTTCCACCCCGAAGCTCCACTGCATACATCACCACATATGTGTATAAATATTCATCTTGATCACTGATTCTTGCACTTTCTCTTTCTTTCCTTCTCTAACATTTTTATCTTTGTTATATAAGATCTATCAATATTATACTGATCTATTCAGTGTAGGCCTCTTACACTATAAAAACATTCATCATCTTCTCATTAGAAATGATTATTCATTGAGAGATATCTAAACACATAATAACATGTAAGAAAGAGAAAACACAGTTAAGTGAACACTGAGTTCTCAGATAGAAGCTTGCTCATCAGTTATTCTGACTCTGCAATAAAGATCTTATAAGAGAATATCAGTAAAAAATCTGAGAGTTCTGATACTCAGATATATGAGAATATGATTACATTTCTTCAGATTTCACAGATATCATATATTCAATAATTAATATAACCATGTCTAACAATAATATGAAACTCTTAAATGTGAGCATAGATATGATGTCACAGTGACTCTGAGCAATGTTGAAATTATAACAGCAACAGATAGCAGACATGCATGTGACTCAACAACTTCAATACAAAGAGATTCAACAATTAACTCATGTGATTTCAACATCTACAGAACTGAATATAAAAGCACTGAAAGAATGCTTGAGTGCTTCTGTATATTTCAATGTCTTCAATCTCACTCTCTACTCATCATGAAGAATGAAAATGCTCACAAAACTGAGTGTAGATGAAGATGTCATCAGTTCATTAATCAATCAAGATTGATATATCAATGAATAATTGAAAGATTGCATGCAACAGAAGTTTCATTCATGAATGAAAGTATGTGAATCAGTGTTGTAAATGCCTGATAATATCATGAAACATCTTGATATTCTGTTTCAAGACACTGTCATACAATAGAAAGTATTAAATTGATTACAGAGCATCTGACAAAGAAACACTTCTCTTACAACATTCATCTCTGACTTCAACACCAAGATTCTAGAAGCAGGTGATTAATCTTGAGAGAATTGAATGAAGATTAACATGCTTAAGAAGACATTAACTTTTGAACTCTTACAGATTCTTATAAGTGCAGATGAAGATCAGACTTATAAAGACTTCTGCACACAGCTCTGAACAATGAATGACTGTCTTATCAAGCTCAGAAATATACAGAACAGTGATAGAAGATGTTACATCTCAGTGACTCATACACCTGCACTGAGAAATAACAATAATGCAGATGCTATGAATTGAGTAGACTTGAATATCTATATATAAGCAAGAGTCTTCACTATCTGAACAGGCTTTCAAGTCCCTGGGATCACTTCTGAAGAAGTCACTGATTAACATCAATATGAAGTATGTATTAACTGTAACTGATCAGAACACATTGCTTTCAACCACTAATTAATCTATGTGTCTTCATACTTGAGAGAAAGATTAGTATCTTCTTGTTTGAAGAATGAATCAGCATCTGTTCATGTCAATCACATTACATTAGAGAAAGATTCAGAAGATAACTATGAGAATGTCTCAGTGAAACAGAGAAAAGATTAGCTTCTATTCAAATTTGAGAACAGAAGCTTGAAGAGGTCAGATAATAATAATTTAAAGAGAAGATGATAATGAATGTGATTCTTGTATCTACTGTGATTGATAACATGTATAATATGAAAGCCATGATAAACAGTGATCTATGTTACTATATAATAATAAAATCTTCAGTTGTAAGATATCATAATCTTCAGTATATTTCTTTATCAAAACCTTGACTCCGTGCAGAATTTGATGATTTAAAAGACATTTATATCTATTACATGATGAAGCTGATCATAGATGTGAGAGAACATTAATATGAAGATGTCTATATATGTAAAGTTGATAATCTTGATTACAATCTTATATTAGAACTTGTCTGACTATCTGAATAAGATATCTTATTAAATACTTAAAACAGAAGCTTGATATTCTCTAACAATGATAGAATTCATGAAGATGATATTCACAAGACTATTGATCTGACACAGATCTCTGTCAATATCTATGAAATGCTCAGAAAAAGAAGTCACTGAAAGAATTGCTGATAGCAGAATCATGTATTAATCTATTCTATCAGTCTGACTGATATTAAAAAGACTCTAGAAAAATTATTCTGTGTTATAATAACAGATTCTTGTACAAAACTCTTTTAATAATATCATAAATATCTAGATATCTTCTAATAAGATAATATTATAAATATACTTCTCTTACAAGGTCTTAGAGTGAATCACAGTATCAAGTTAAAGAAAAAGAATAATAAGAACTCTGAACTGTCATGAGACTCTCTTTATAACATGTTCTGAGATGAACTTCTTCTTCTTTAAAAGACACTTAATAATCTGTTGAATAAAGAATTCATATATATTAGTAACTCTTCTGCTGCAGCCTCTATTCTCTTTGTAAAGAAATCAGATGAAGAACTTCAAATCTGTGTGAACTACTGAGATCTGAACAGATTGATAAAGAAAGATTGATATCTCTTATCTCTTATCAATGAAACTCTAGCATGAATCAGATGAGCTCAATGATTTATAAAACTAGATATTATTATCATATTTCATAAGATTTGTATCACTGAAGAAGATGAATGACTTACAGCATTCTGAACATATTATAACCTCTTTAAATGAATAGTCACACTCTTTGAACTAGCTAACACTCTCAGTATATTTCAGAAGTATATTAACTGAGTGTTTCAAGATTTTCTTAATAAGTTTGTATCTACTTATCTAGATAATATTCTCATCTTCACTGATGAATTCAGAAAAGAATATTAAGAGTATGTATAAAAGATATTACAATGACTATGAGAAGTAGAACTACTGATAGATATTAATAAGTGTGATTTTAAAGTCAAGAGTATTAAGTATCTGAGTTTTATTATAGAAGCTGATAAGAGAATTTGAATGAATTCTGAGAAAGTCTCTGTTATTCTTGAATGAGAAGCTTCATATACTGTGAAAGATATATAAAGCTTTATCAGATTTACTAACTTCTATCAGTGATTTATATAAAACTTCTCAGATATCATGAGATCACTTACAGATCTCACTAAGAAAGACTCAGTATTTCAATAATTAGTGAATACTGAAGCTGCATTTATATAGATGAAGAAGATATTTATTAATACTTCTCTACTGATAATATTTGATTCTGATTATAAGATAGTTATTGAAGCCGATTTCTCTGACTATGTAATAGAAGAAGTGATATTATAATATAATAATGAAGATATTCTACAATTATATGTCTTTATATTTAAGAAACTGAGTTCTGCTGAATGCAATTATAAGATCTATGATAAGAAACTTCTCACAATTATATACTATTTAGAAGAATGAGACTCTGAACTCTGAAGTGTCTCTGAATTTAAAATAGTCATAGATTATAAGAATCTTAAATACTTTACAACTATCTGTAAACTCACTGAATAATAGATGTGATAATCTGAGTTCTTAAGCTGCTTTCATTTTACAATACACTACTATTCTGATAGCCAGAACTTGATAATAAATACTCTCTTATAATGAGAGTAAGATATATTATCTGATATAATAGATACTTACTGAATAAACTAAGAGCACTGGCTCTTGAACTCAAAGATACTAGTTAATCAAGATAAAACAGTTCATGATACTATACATGCTTCTTCAGTTAGAACTGTCATTGATATCTTCACTTCTTTCACACTGAATAAACTGTGATATACAGTAGTCTAGATAAATGAATTTCTTCAGACTCTCACTGAAGCAGTATATTAAGAAGCACTCTGATTTTCTTCAGAACTATATATAAGAACTGATATCTCAGAATATTCAATCAATGATAATAATACTCTACAATTCTGTGAATAATACTGAGTCTCTCACTCTGAATTCTTATACACTCAGATAATGCAAGAGATGTATAATTCATATATAATCAGTTATTCAGGCTGTAAACAACTGTATAGAATAATCTTCTGAGAGTTCTACTGATCTGAGATATTAAACAGTATCAGATACTTTATCTGAAACTGTAATTACTGTTCTTCTGTTATCTTATGAAAGAACTGTAGAAAAGATCTATTAAAATCACTTAATATCTCTGATAGAATCTGATAAGATATAGTAATTGACTTTACTGTTAATTTATCTGAGAGTAAGAATTATAGAAACATTCTGATCATTGTGAATTAACTGAGTAAAGATATAATATTGAAATCTTGTAATAAGATGAATACTGAACAAGTTGCTGAAGCTTTTCTATAGAGTCTGTTCTATTGAATGTATAAATTACTGAGATCTATAGTATCAGATCAGAGCTGTTAATTTGTAAGTACTCTCTGAATAAGAATCTGTCAAGTTCTCAAGATTATACACTGTCTATCAACTATCTATCATTCTAAGACTGATAATGCATCAGAATGAATAATTCAGACTGTGAAGAATTATCTCTGTAAGTTCTGTAATCACTTATAAGACAATTGACATGATCTTCTTCTACACACAGAGATTGTTATTAACAGTCAAGATATCATTTTAACAGATATAAGTCTGTTCTTTCTTACACACAGATATCACATAAAAGTGTTAAATCTTCTAGAGATTACACAGTTCATACTGAACCTCTGCAGTCTGATTCAGATTACTGATAATATAGTAATAAAGTGCTGAGATGTCTGTGATTGAGCAGAGGTCTTCATGACAACTGTAAAACAAGATTAAGAGAATCAAATTAATGTTCACTGAGGCTCTATTAAACAATATAAGATAGAAGATCTGGTATAATTGAATCTTAAGAATATATGAATCACATGTTCATCTTGTATGCTAGATTATCATCATATTAAGTATAAAGTGATAGAAGTTCTAGATAGTCACAACTACTGTCTTAACACATTATCAGAGATTCATGATATATTTCACACAAGCTTGCTTCACTGCACTGTCACTGATCTGTTCTCTTCTTAACTAACTTCTGACTGACAGTCATCAGACATTATAGAAGAAGATAATAAGCTTGAGTGAGAGATTGAGAATATTCTCAATGAGAGACTCTGTGATCACAGTCAGTAATATCTTGTGAAATAAGTCAGTTACAATCAATCAATCTGAACTTCAAGCTTCATGTTATCTGAAACAGTGGCTCTTGACTGATGAGAACTGCTTCTGAAAGAGAGGACTAATGTGGCGGGCTGCACCTGATCAATTATATAGACTATTTCATTACACTTCACAGATTTCAATCACTTCATTCTTGAATATGTACACTCTGATTCTCAGTCATTCTTGATCACTGATCCTCAGCCACTATGAACGCGTGTATATTCTTCCGCCCCGAAGCTCCATCATGTACATCATCACATACGTGTATAAATATTCACCTCAATCACTGATTCTCGCACTTTCTCTTTCTTTTCTTCTCTAATGTTTTTATCTTTGTTATATAAGACTTATCAATATTATACTGATCTATTCAGCGTAGGCCTCTTATATTTATAAATTATTGAGCTTGTCTGATCTATGCTAGGATTTCATTGATGAGAGATAAGAAATATCAATCTTTCTTTATCAATCTGTTCAGATCTCAGTAATTCACACAGAATCAGAGTTCTTCATCTGACTTCTTTGTAAAGAGAATAGAAGCTGCAGTGAAAGAGTTGTTAATATGTATGAATTTCTTATCTAACAGATTATTGAGTGTCTTTCAGAGAAGAAGAAGTTCATCTTAAGATATATTATAAAGAGAGTCTTATGATGATTCAGAATTCTTACTGTTCTTCTTTTTCAACTTGATACTATAATTCACTTCTGAATCTTGTAAGAGAGATAGATTTGTAGTATTATTATCTTATCAGAAGACATCTAGATATTTCTAATATTATTAAGAGAGTTTTGTATAAGAATCTGTTATTATAACACAGAATAACTTTTCTAGAGTTTTTTTAATATTAGTCAGACTGACAGAATAAATTGATATATGATTCTGCTGTTGATGTTTCTTTCAGTGACTTCTTTTTCTCAGTGTTTCATAGGCATTAACAGAGATCTGTGTCAGATTCATAGTCTTGTGAATATCATTCTTATGAACTCTATTATTATTAGGGAATATCAAGCTTCTGTTTTAAGTGTTTAATCAGATATCTTATTTAGATAGTCAGACAAGTTCTAACATAAGATTGTAATCAAGATTATTAACTTCATATACATAGATATCTTCACATTGATGTTCTCTCACATCTATGATCAGCTTCATCATGTAATGAGTACAAATGTCTTTTAAATTATCAAATTCTGTGAGAAGTCAGAGTCTTGATAAGAAGATACACTGAAGGTTATAATATCTTATGACTGAAGATTTTATCATTACATAGTAACATAGACTGCTGTCTATCATAGCTTTCATATTATACATATTATCAATCACAGTAGATACAAGAATTGCATTCATTGTTATTTTCTCTTTAAATTATTATCATCTGACCTCTTCAAGCTTCTGTTTACAAATTTGAATAGAAGCTAATCTTTTTTCTATTTTATCAGAGTATTCTTATAGTTATCTTCTGAATCTTCTTTCACTGCAATGTGATTGACACAGACAGGCACTGATTTATCTTTTGAATGAGAAGACACTGATCTTTCTCTTGATTGAGAAGATACTGATCTTTCTCTTGAGTGTGAAGACACATAGATCAATCAGTAGTTGAAAGTAATGTATTCTAATCAGTTACAGTTGATGCATACTCTATATTGATGTTGATCAGCAACTTCTTCAGAAGTGATCTCAGAGATTTGAAAGCCTGTTCAGACAGTGAAGACTCTTGCTTATGTGTAGATATTTGAGTCTACTCAATTCATGATATCTGTATTATTGTTATTTCTCAGCACAGGTGAATGAGTTGCTGAAATATAATGTCTTCTATCACTGTTCTGTATACTCTTGAGCTTGATAAGATGATCATTCATTGTCTGAAGCTGTGTGCAGAAGTCTTTATAAGTCTGATCTTTGTCTACACTTACAAGAGTCTGTAAGAGTTCAAAAGTTAATATCTTCTTAAGTATGCTAATCTTCATTTAATTCTCTCAAGATTGATCATCTGCTTCTAGAATCTTAATATTAAAGTCAGGAATAAATGTTGTAAGAGATGTGTTTCTCTGTCAGATACTCTGTAATAAATCTAATACTTTCTATTATATAGCAGTGTCTTAAAACAGAACATCAAGATATTTCATGATGTTATCAGATGTTTGCAATGCTGATTTACATGCTTTTATTCATGAATGAAACTTCTGTTTCACATGATCTTTCAATCATCTATTGATATATCAATCTTGATTGATTAATAAATCAATGATATCTTCATCTACACTCAGTTTTACAAGCATTTTCATCCTTCATGATAAGTAGAGAGTAAGATCAGAAGCATTGAAATATATAAGAGCATCTAAGTGTTCTTTCAGTGCTTTTGTATTTAATTCTGTAGATGTTGAAATCACATGAGTTAATTGTTAAATCTCTTTGTATTGACATTGTTGAGTTGCATGCATATCAGCTATTTATTATTATTATAGTTTTAACATTGCTCAGAGTCACTGTGACACTGTATCTATACTTATGTTCAGAGGTTCTTTCATATTATTATTAGACATGGTTATATTATTTATCAGATGTGTGATATCTGTGAAATCTGAAGAAGTGTAATCATATGAATATCTCATATGTCTGAGTGTCAGAACTCTTGAGTCTTTCACTGATATTCTCTTTATAGAATCTTATTACAGAGTCAGAGTGACTGATAAGCACACTTCTATCTGAGAACTCAGTGTTCACTTAACTGTTTGACTGTTTCTCTATTTCTTACACATTGTTACACATTTGAATATCTCTTGATGAATAATTGTTTCTGATAAGAAGACAATGTGTGAATAATCATTTTCTAATAAGAAGATGATGAATGTTTTTCTAGTATAAGAGGCCTACACTGAATAGATCAGTATAATATTGATAGGTCTTATATAACAAAGAGAAAAACATTAAAGAAGAAAAAGAAAGAGAAAGTGTAGAAATTAACAATCAGAGTGAATATCTATACATGTATGTAATGATGTACACAGTGGAGCTCCGGGGCGGAAGAATCTATATGCATTCATGGCGGCTGAGGATCGGTGATTGAGAATGGCTGAGAATCGGGGTGTACATGTTCAATAGTGAAATGGAAGAATCTATGAAGTGTAACAGAATAGTCTATATGATTGATCGGGCGCAGCCCGCCACATTTAATCTGATTCAGTAGAAAGTTCTTGAATTCTTTCTAAGTTATTATAGTATCAGTATACTTAAGCTCTCTCTTCTTAATAACTTAAGTAGATACAGAGATGTCTTTAAGAAGATTAATAGTATATATTACTTATATCTTATAAGTATTATACTGACTCAGATTAAGGCAGAATTTCTGTTCAAGAATACAGATAAAGCTGTGAAATTCAGATAATATATTTTTTTTATATCTCAGAGAATTTCTAATCTTAATCTCTCTATCTTCATAATAGATGTAGATGTGTAGAGACTGTGACAGTAACAGAATAATTAAAGAACTCATATCAAAGTATACAGCAGATTCAGAAATCTCAGATTTCTGCTAAGATAGAGATGTATATACTCTAGAGAATGATGTAGAGTTTCTCTTAAAGAGTGAGATCAGATTGATCTCAGTATAAGTGTATAAGATTATATCAGTCTGTTAGAGCTTGACTGATTCAAACTTATAATCAGATTAAGTGATTTGAATTATAATATAATAGAACTGAAGCAGTGACTAGTCAGCAGTGTTATATAGAAGTAGTTATTAAGAAGTTATATAAGTAAGCTTAACTATCTTACTTAAATAGCAAGCTCATGAACTACAGAGTTATTATAAGAATATCACAGATATAATACTTAGTATACTAAGATGATTGTATAAGAAACATAGTAACTCTTGTATATATTTCTATAGAAGAAAAACAAATCACTGACTTCTTTAATAAGAAGTCAGCATCTAGCTATTCTATATAGACAATGAGTGAATACTCTTCTCTTATTTCATAAGTGAGAATAGTCAGAGTAATACCTCAGCAGTATCTTACTATCAAGAAAGAGTAATCTGCTGATCTTGTATAAAAGCAGGGTTCTTATATTCATCAATTGAATCTTTCTATAATATATTCAAATGATGTCATAGAGTGGTTAGAAACTGGTTCAGATGAGATGAAATCATCCGCATGAAAGTGATGAGCCGTGTGAAACCGCAACAGGGCCTTGGCGCGGCCGGGAGCGTGACAAATATATTAATATTATGAAAGAGAGTATTATCAAATTGTATTATCAGATAATATCATTAAAAATATATTAATATTATGAATATTAATGTTGAAAAAATGTTGATACTTATACATTATGATGATATGATAGTTGAATATATATATATATATTATTTCTGATATTGACAATTGATTACAACTTATACAATAATTTTTGAAAACTTAAAATTAATTTCAATTATTAACTAATAGTTATAAACTTATAACTAATTAATATAAAAAGAAAAAAACTTTTTCTACTTATTATCTTTCTTCTCTTTCTTATTCTTCTTATCATTCTTTACAATTCACTTCTTATTCTTATTCTTCTTCTTCTTCTTCTTATCTGAAATGATAATTATCTTAAAATCTCTCTCTGCTGTCTTCTCAGAGAAGAGTTCTCACTGCTCTCTCTCAGTCAGATCAATCTATGTCTTAAAATCCTGCATTTTCTGATCTGCTGTCTCAGGTTTCATCTCAGTAGTAAGCAGATTGATATGCTCAGAGAGCAGAGCTGTCTTCTCAATATTCTGAATTATGAAGTGTATTTAAGATCTGAACAAGATCTTAATTCTCTTCTTCTCTGTTAGCTTCTGCTAATTAATTAGAGAACAGAAGTATTATTAAAAATCATTATCTTTTAATAAAAAACTTATCAGTTTTAACTTCTTTATCTTCTACTCTAATATCTTCTTAATCTTTTTCTATTACTGCTTATTTATAGTAATACTCTTCTTCTTTCTCTCTTTCTTTATCTTAGTCTCAAATCATTCTCAGAACTTCTTCTGATCTCACTGCTGCTGTATAAGACTCTTTACTATCTTCTTTTTCAATCTCTCACAGACAGTGTTATTTATATTATTTCTATACTTAGTTCAGTCTAAATCTATCAGAAGTGTTACTTAAAATTATTATTATTCTACTCTCTTACAGAGTCTTTTCAAGGTATTATAATGTATCTTATAATCTGTCTTCTCATACTTAAATATCTTCTTCTTCTCTCTCTTTAATCTGTGACAGTGCTCACACACCTTAATAGTCTACAGAATCACAGAATATTTGAAGAAGAATAACATGATTGATTTTAATGAGTGTTAAGAGAGAGTAAAGACAGAGAAGATAGCTAGTAATAATATAATAATAATAGTGATGATAATGATAATAATAATGATGATGATAATAATGATGATGATGATAATAATGATAATAATGAAAGAGAGAGTGCATTGAAATATATTATTAACTTATCAAATATAAAGAGATAAAGAAACTATTAACAGCTTTCAGAGATGTATAGAAATGACTACAGTGTTACATAGCAATATTATCTTTATTCAATGTATACACTATTGATATTCTTTGTATACATTTATCATATAATCTATATCAGAAATACATGTAGAAAACAGATCTTTATTACTAGAGAGAATAATTACAGTGATTCTCTATTTTCATATTATAAAGATAAGTTATTCTTATTTCTTTCTTCTCTCTTTTCTCTTCTTCTTCAACTTATCACTAAGTTCAAGCTGATATGAAAACTATTAAAACACTGTTAGAAACTCTTAAATTGAAGAGTATAGATTAATCAAATTTTAAATACAGATGAATCAAATTATATTTAATAATACTAATTATTCATCTTCTCTTTAATAAAATAACAGTCATGTCTTTTCTTCTCTCTCTTAAACAAAACATGGCCTGTGAAAAGTAAGTATCATATCAGATTATAATGATTAACACAGTCTCAGCATGTAGAACTGTATACACACAGTGTGTACTGAACTGAGAGACTATATAAGTTATAAACTGACAGCAGTATCTCAGAGAGAGCTGTGCAGTGTGAGAAAGCTGTAACTCTTAGTTAAATACACAGAGAGTGAATCACTGCAGTAAGTGTATATATATTGCATGAAAGTAACACTTTTTAATAACACTCAGTCTCTGATATTATGAAAATAGAGTCTCTCTGTGAGATCTGTTTTTATCAGAATTCAGAGAATCTTATATTTTTTAAAGCTATTTTCATATATCTTGTTTATAAAATTGATGAGAAAAATCATTAATTTCAGTGTTCTGTTCTTGATATTATTCAAGTGATAGCAGAGTTCATCTTAATCACACTTTTTAAGTGTATATTTTCTAATTATTCATATTTATACAGATATATACTGATTATTTATTAGATAATATTAAGATAATAACTTATCACAGTTATATTACTCTCACTATAAGAGATACACAGTTGATAATAAATATTGTAAAGACTCTGAGAAGTAAGTATTTTAAAAGTGCTGCAGCTCTGTGATCTTGATTTTTTTTATTTTTATTTTTTATTTTTTTATTTTTATTTTCTTTTTTTTCTTTTTCTTTTTTTTTATTGTAATTTTTTCTTGTTTTTATTTTATTTTTTATTTTTTGTTTTTTTTTATATTTTATATTTTTTTCATAATTAAAATTATATAAATTATAATCTGTGTTTAGAAAAGTAATGATATTTGATAACACTCTCTATTGAATTTTTAATAAATGAGTACTATATTATGATATTATGTAAGTGAGAAATGATTTCATAATCTCATTTAATGTTATTCTCAATAATGAAATCAGAATGAAAATATAACTAAGAATTCAAATATATTCTTTATCTAAGACTAGATTTTTATTTGAAAAGTGAATCTGAGATCTTTAATATTTGAAATAACATGATTTGAAATCAATGTAATGAACACAAATCATAATCAGAACTAATGCTTTTAGATAATATGATAACTGTAAAGTTTAATTCTGATCTCAGACACAGTTACATAGTTAGTCTAGTTGAATCTAATACTTCTCTGATATCTATAAGAAATATCACTATAGTGAGAGAATCTATAGTGAGAGAATCTTTAATGAGAAATAGTCTTAAAGATCTATCTTCTGATTCTGAGATTGCTGCACTTCTGATTCTAAAAAATCTCACATGTGTCAAAGCTTTCATGAAATGGAAATATTATTACAAGACCTGTGTTAAAGAGATCAACTATTTGAAACAGATTGAGATCTGATAACTGATTAAGAGAACATTATAAATGAGTATTCTCCGCAGTTGATAAGTATTTGACAAAAAGTTTAATAATATAGATGAGATTATCTGCTATGAGATCTGCTGAATTGTCTGCAGAAATCATTAACAGAAGAGAATCAATTACTCAAGAATCTTTGTATCTGTCATCTCTGCATTCATCTCTTAAGCTCTCATGACAATCTCAGCATTCTGAGAATGATATGTTCTGCAGATTGATATGATGACTGCTTTTTTAAATACTCAACTGCCTGCTGATGAACAAATATATATGAATCAACTCACAGAATTTCATGAAGACTGTGATAATCTTGTATATGAGTTGATGCAGAGACTCTACAGTCTTAAGCAAGCAGCACTCTTATGATATGAGAAGCTGTGAAAAATGCTATTATACTCAGACTTCTGTGTCAGTCTCTATAATACTAGACTATTTATTCATGATGAAAGATAGATCTATATAACTATCTATGTGAATAATATCTGTCTCTACAGCCTGAAAATTGATGATCTGAACTGAGTCAAAGCTGAAATCACTGCTAATTATGAGATCAACAATGTAGAGAATTTCAACTGCTATCTAGAAATGAAGATTAATAGAGATTTAACTTCATTAATATTGTTTCAATCTCTCTTTGTAAAAAATCTTCTGAAGAAATTCTCAATGAATGACTGTCACTCTACATTCACTTCTATGAAGAAGAATATTAATTTTATAAATAATGATAAGAATCTGATTGTATATATAACGGAATTTATTCTATAGTTCTATTTAGACTGACCGTGTGACCATGTCTGAAACTAGAATTAAACTTTACAGTTATCATATTATCTAAAAGCATTACTTCTGATCATGATTTGTATTTATCATATTAATCTCAAATCACATTATTTCAAATATTAAAGATTTCAGATTCACTTTTCAAATAAAAATCTAGTCTCAGATAAAGAATATATTTGAATTCTTAGTTATATTTTCATTCTGATTTCATTATTGAGAATAGTATTAAATAAGACTATAAAATCATTTCTCACTTATATAATATTATAATATAGTACTCATTTGTTGAAAATTCAATAGAGAGTATTATTAAATATTATTACTTTTCTAAACACAGATCATAATTCATATAATTTTAATTATAAAAAAAATATAAAATATAAAAAAAAATAAAAAATAAACAATAAAACAAAAATAAGAAAAAATCACAATAAAAAAAAAATAAAGAAAAAAATAAAAAATAGAAATAAAAAAAATGAAGATTGCAGAGCTGTAGTACTTTTAAAATACTTACTTCTCAGAGTTTTTACAATATTTATTATCAACTGTGTATCTCTCACAGTGAGAGTAACACAGCTGTAATAAGTTATTATCTTAATATTATCTAATAAATAATCAGTATATATCTGTATAAATGTGAATAATTAGAAAATATACACTTAAAAAGTATGATCTGAGTGAACTCTGTCATTACTTGAAAGATATCAAGAACAGAATACTGAAATCAATAATTTCTCTTATTAATTTCATAAATAAGATGTATGAAGATAATCTTAAGAAATATAAAATTTCTAAACTTCTGATAAAAATGAATCTCATGAAGAGACTCTATTTTCATGATATCAGAGACTGAGTGTTATCAAAAAGTGTTACTTTTATATAATATATATACACTTACTGCAGTGATTCATTCTCTGTATATATAACTGAGAGTTATAGCTTTCTACACTGTATGACTCTCTCTGAGATGCTGTCACTGATTTATAACTTACACAGTCTCTCAGTTCAGTATACACTGCATGTATACAGTTCTATTTACTGAGACTGTGTTAATCATTATAATCTAGTATAATACTCACTTTCACAGCCATGTTCATTTGAGAAGAGAGAAAAGATGTGACTATGTTTTATTAAGAGAGAAATAAATAATTAGTATTATTAAATATAATTTAATTCATCTGTATTTAAAATTTGATTAGTCTATACTCTTCAATTTGAGAGTTTCTAAAAGTGTTTTAATAGTTGTCATACTAGCTTGAACTTAGTGATAAATTGAAGAAGAAGAGAAAAGAGAGAAGAAAGAAATGAGAATAACTTATCTTTATAATATAAAAATAGAGAATCACTGTAATCATTCTTTCTAGTAATAAAGATCTGTTTTCTACATATATCTCTGATATTGATTATATAATAACTGTATACAAAGAATATCAATAATGTATACATTGAATGAAGATAATATTACTATATAATACTGTAGTCATTTCTATACATCTCTGAAAGCTGTTAATAGTTTCTTTATCTCTTTATATTTAATAAGTGAATAATATATTCTGATACGCTTCTTCTTTCATTATTATTATTATCATTATCATTATTATTATCATTATTATTATTATCATCATCATCATTATTATCATTATTATTATATTATTACGAGCTGCCTTCTCTGTCTTCACTCTGTTTCAACACTTATTAAAATTAATTATGTTATTTCTCTTTGAATATTCTGCAGTTCTGCAGATTATCAAGGCATGTAAGTACTATTAAACTAGCCGTCAAGATTATGAATTTCATGTTTGATTTCATTTGATCTGATCTCATACATTTCTTGGCGTGAATCCTGCTGAGACTAGTCATTAAAAAAACATGCAAAGTGACTATATATCAGATCTTAAAATGAAATCATGACTTGAAAAAAATGAGAAAGTGATTTCATTTGATTTCATTTAGTCTTATTCTTGGCATAAAGTTACTATTTTTAGACATTTTAAGGTTTTTTTTAGACTATTTTTAATTTTTTAAAAAGTAACACTTTTTGATAACACTCAAATAAGATTTAAAGTCATTTAAAGCAATAAAAATAATTTAAATTGAGAAGTGAAAATCATGGTCTCATTTGAAAAATGTGACAAGAGTAGACAGTAAGTCTCACTGAAACAGTATGAGACTACTATCTAATGTTAAAACTGTGTAATGGGATCAGTTGAATTAGTAATGAGACTATCAAAAAATCTGGTCCTGGTCTCAGACACGGTCACACGGTCAGTCTAAGTACTATTACAGATTGAAGAGAGAGAAGAAGAAGATGGTTAAGTATAAGAAGACAGATTATAAGATATATTATAATACCTTGAAGAGACTTCATAAGAGAGTAGAATAATAACAATTTTAAGTAACACTTCTGATAGATTTAGACTGAACTAAGTATAGAAATAATACAGATAGCACTATCTGTAAGAGATTGAAAAAGAAGACAGTGAAAAGTCTTATATAGTAGTAGTAAGATCAGAAGAAGTTCTGAGAATGATTTAAGATCAAGATAAAGAGAGAGAGAGAGAAGAAGAGTATTACTATAAATAAGCAGCAGTAGAAGAAGATTGAGAAGATATTAAAGTAAGAGATAAAGAAGTTAAAACTGATAAGTTTATTATTAAAAGATAATGATTTTTGATAATACTTCTGTTCTTTAATTAATTAGCAGAAGCTGATAGAGAAGAAGAGAATTAAGACCTTATTCAGATCTCAAATGCACTTCATGATTTCAGAATATTGAGAAGACAGCTCTGCTCTCTGAGCATGTCAATCTGCTTACTACTGAGATGAAACCTGAGACAGTAGATCAGAAAATGTGAAATTTTGAAGTACAGATTAATCTGACTGAGAAGAAGTAGTGAAAACTCTTCTCTGAGAAGATAGTGAAGAGAGATTTTAAGATGGATTATCATCTCAGATAAGAAGAAGGAAGAAGAAGAATGAGAATGAGAAATAAATTTGTATAAAAATGATAAGAAGAATGAGAAAGAGAGGAAAGATAATAAGTAGAAAAAGTTTTATTCTTTTTATATTAGGTAGTTATAAGGTTTGTAACTATTAGTTAATAATTGAAATTAATTTTAAGTTTTCAAAAATTATTGTACAAGTTGTAATCAATTATCAATATCAGAAATAATATATATATATATATTCAACTATTATGATTCACAAATCACTATAATATGTAAGTATCAACATTTTTTCAATATTGATATTTACAATATTAATATATTTTTAATGATATTATCTGATAATACAATTTAATAATACTCTCTTTCATAATATTAATATATTTCAAGAAATATAACAGAGATTAATTAGAATTATTTATTTACTTTTATATATTAATAATATTTAATCTGAGTTAGTACTAAAATTATAACTAAGCTAAGAAAGAAGATTATTTTCTCTTATATTAATTCTTCTTACATATATCAGTGATCAGTTATTAAAAATAAATTATTATCTTTTTAAATTATTATCATATCTTCTGAATTCACTTCTTTCACTTCTTTTACTTCTATTGAAGATTTATAAACTCTTTAAGAAATTACTGTGAATTACAAAGTCTATATTATTTACAATTCAATATAGAATACTCTCTTTCAATTATAATAAATAATTACTTCATTCTTCACATCTGATTCCAGGTCATGAAATTTATGAAAAACTCAACATAAACACTGAGATGAACTATAGAATAATTATTAACAGATTGTATTATAAATTACTGAGAAGTTATCTCTCTACTACAATTACTATAACTTTATTCAGAAATATTTATTATAAACTGATTATAACTCTGAAGAAATTTTTCAACATCTGAAGTTATCAGAATGTAAATAATAAAAGAAAAATAATCAGAAAATTACTACTGAGCTGATAAGTTATTCTATCAGATAATAATTTTTAATAACACTAACTTTCTAATTTGAAGAAAAGTATGTAAAAATAATTATATATCAGTACTCCGATTTTATAACTCTTATCTGATAACTTTCATGAATAATTACTTTATATATATATATCTCTGAATCTTTCTCTTTGATCAATTGAAAACTTTGAATTCTGAACACTTCTTTAAATACTTAATTCAAATCTTCATATTTCACATTAATTCTGTCTTCAGTTCAATCTCAAGATATACTACAAAGTTAATATATAATATCTAGAATCAGAGTTAAAGAATCATTGAAGAGTATCTCTCATAGTAAATATATAAACTAGTATAAATAATCTTACATTTATAAGAGTTATATGTTATTACATTGATAAGAACTGAACTTATTAAGAAATATTAATTGAATTTGAATCATTGATCAGTAGTCATACTGAGAATTATATAACAGAGATATTAATAACTGTGATTAAAAATGACTATTAAGATATTAGTTTCAGTCATCTTATAATTATAACTGATAATGATATGAATAACTATACTATGATGAAGAGCTTGAAGTAAAAATTGACTTTGCATTTCTGAAATAATAAATAAGATCATATTCTCTGCATTACTTATATAATTTAACTTATAATATAAAAACTGATAAAGAATCTTAATATCAAGATAAAGAATAATAAGATGACTGATTCTTAAGATGAGAATGAGATGAAAGTGATTACTTAAGTAACTTCTATATTCACTTTGTAAAAGATAATATTTTTTAATAATACTTTTTAATATTACTTTTTAATAATACTTTTTAATAATACTACTGTTAATTTTGAATAGATTAACTAATAATTTAAATATCACAGATTTGAAACATTGCTAATATAATTTGTATCTTCTCTAAATAATAATAATAATTTCATAATATTCAATAAATAAATAAATCACTCATATCACTGAATATGATACAGAATGTTAGAACACAGTGAAGTTCAATATATAAGATAACTGTTCAGACTCTTTGATTATGTCAGATAATTGATTATTGAGTATAATACTCTGATTAAGAAAAGATTCAGATATTGAAACTTTCTGATATAAAGTAAACTCAGTTAAAATATATGATTGATTTACTGTTTCAGTTTTATAAGATAATAAAGATAGTTTCAATTACTTATATATCAATACTGCAGTCAGTCTGATGAGTGTATAACAGTTTTTTTACTCATCTTAAGAAGCAGTTGAATCACTTAAAAAGAAATTCAGTCTGAGATAATACTATAGCACAGACTATTATTACTGTAAGAAATAAACTGATATATTACTACAGTAAAAGTGAATAATTATTTACAGAGTACTATACTATAGCAGCTCTACTAGATCTCTCTTATTAAGTTAATATTCACACTTCTCAAGATTGAATAGAGAAGAAATGAGACTTATATATTAAATTAGTCTGAGACTACTATAATGCTAACTATCAGAGATTTGAATGAGTAAATGTTAGAGATGTGAAGATAGTGAAATACAATTCTCTAGTAAGTAATGATCTTTGATAACACTTTATATTATATAGAACTATAATACTAACTTTGAAACAGAACTTATATACATTGATTACAACTAAAAATCAGATAAAACTACATACTTATAAAACTGAATTTGACTGCTATCTTCAAGATAATTTAATAAATTTACACATTAAATCAATTCTAAAGTTATGAAAAATTGTTGAGAGTATATATTCAACTATTACACTGATAGTATATGATATTCTGATAATTTCATTGACAGAGATGAGAATGAAGTGAAAGTTCAACTCAAGCTAAGATATTTATTATTATCATTAGAGACAATTATAAGAAGAAATAATCAGAAATTCATGATTATAAACATGAATTATCAGACAGTTTAATATCTCTGATCACAGTATATCAGAGAAGTGTAGTTTTCATAAGAAAGTGAAGAATAAACTTATATATAAATGTATTTAGTTATTTCATGAGTATTATCAATAATTATTACCAAATTATGATTATATAAGCAATTACTGAATGAACTGAATGAGACTGAATTTGATCTTCAGTCTCAGTCTCATTCTGATTTTGAAAGAATGATTATCTTTCACAGTTTATTCTGAGAAATTACTCTTATTTCACTGTTCTTGAATTAAATCTGATCATTTTTCATATCATTTCTCTCAGAAATGATTCATTTTCAGATTTTTTTGAGACTTGGTTCTGGTGGAACTCACATCAAGAAATGTATGAGACCAGATCAAATGAAATCAAATGTGAAATTCATGATCTCAGCAGCCAGTCTAGTTCTATTAATTCAGTATCAGATCTCTGTAATATCTGGTAATTAATACATATTCTAATGTAAGCTTCGCTGCAGAATTTCTTGAACAATTCAGCTCTCAGTCTATATCAAAGAACTGAGCTGTATATAAGTATACACTCTGATATCTACAGAGTTCAATTAATGAAGAAATAATTTATTACAGAGATGCTGAAATTGAATCTGTGACATACACAGATACTGATTGAGTCAGTAGAGATTCAGAATCTCATTCAATTATCAGTTATATCATCTATATAACAGATAGTCTCATTGCATAACAGAGCTGCTGATAAACAGAGGTCTTCAAATCATCAACAGAGGCTGAATATATTGAATTCTCTAAAACTGTATATAAGCTTGTCTATCTCTGTGAGCTTCTAGAAGACACTGAATTCATTTCATCTCATCTTAACAATCTGAATGCTAATAATCACCTCATTCTCATCACAGTTAATAGTCTTGCTTATATAATCTATACTGATAATAAGTCTGTCATAGAGCTATTCTCTTCTGAAGCAATTTCACACTGCTCAAAGCATATAGAGGTTTATTTCCACATTTTTCAGAATCTTATTCACAAGAATGAGATATCTATCTGATATGTTCTATCTGCTAAGAACACGGCGAATGAGCTTACTAAATCACTTGAAACATTGAAATATATGCATTAAAAGGAGAATATGAAGATGAAGGAATAGAGAAATAAAGAATAATGTATCTCATGACTGGTTTTTCATTACTATATATTTTCCAGTCACTTTTTGTATCAGTACTTGATTTGAAGGTGAATTTTGTATATAGCATTGTGTATAGTTACTCTGATAAGTGAGAGTGTCAGGTCACATGATCTGACTTACTAATTCTTTCATTATATAACTTCTCACAAGCTAGTAATCTTTCAATCATACAAGTTTTACGTCTTTCACATTAAGATAGTAGTTGTGACTGTCTAGAACTTCTATTGCTGTGTATTTCACATAGCAATAATTCAATGTACAGAATAAGTATGTGATTCATATATTTTGAAGATTCAATTATACAAGATCTTCTATTTTATACTGTTCTGCAGAACCTTGTCAGATATTAACTTAATCTTCTTAATCTTGTTTCACAGTTGTTATGAAGACCTCTGCTTCATTATAAGTGTCTCAGAGCTTTATTACTATATTATCAGTGATCTGAATCAGACTGCAGAGATTTGATGTGAAATGTGTAATCTCTAGAAGAATTAACACTTTCATATGAAATCTATATATAATTATTATTATTATTATTCTTCAATTATAGATGTATACAGTCAGAGACTATGATATCTATCTGAGAATCTTTAGTTCTCAGAGTGTTTCCTATATCTATAGAGTCAACTATTATACATTTATCAATTTGAAATATGTAAAATTAGAAAATTTCAGCTCAGAATATAAAAACTGTTTACAAATTACAGTATTTCAACATCTTCTGATACTTTGAAATCATTTAAAAATATCATGACAAAGGAAAAGAGAATATAGTCTTAAAGATAGACACATTAAATAGATAGATAGAAAAGAACAGAAAGAAACAAGTACAGTAAATAATAATTATTATTATTATTCTTTCATTATACTCATATGCAAGCGGAGCTTATGATCAGTCCTTGCGTGATGTTAAATACAGGTCAAGTGTTGATTATACAGAAGGAAATACAGGTGTTGAGATCATATCAAGATAACAAGTAGACTGACCGTGTGACCGTGTCTGAGACCAGGACTAGATTTTTTGATAGTCTTATTACCAATTCGACTGATCTCATTACACAGTTTTAACATTAGATAGTAGTCTCATACTGTCTCAGTGAAACTTACTGTCTACTCTTGTCATATTTTTCAAATAAGACCATGATTTTCACTTCTTAATTTAAATTATTTTTATTGCTTTAAATGACTTTAAATCTCATTTGAGTGTTATCAAAAAGTGTTACTTTTTAAAAAATTAAAAATAGTCTAAAAAAAACCTTAAAATGTCTAAAAATAGTAACTTTATATCAAGAATGAGACTAAATGGGACCAAATGAAACCACTTTCTCATTTTTTTCAAGTCATGGTTTCATTTTAAGATCTGATATATAGTCACTTTACATGTTTTTTTGATAGCCAGTCCCAGCGGGATTCACGCCAAGAAATGTATGGGACCAGACCAAATGGGACCAAACGTGAAATTCATGGTTCCGGCGGCCAGTCTAATAACAAGAACATAGGAAAATACAAAGAAGTGACAATTAGATACATGTGATAATAACTTTTCAGCTCAGAAACTTAGAGTGATTCATTGAAGTGATTTGTACATCTCTGTATTTATTAGAAATCTGAGGTGCTTGAGTTTCAGATTTAATGTATTCTCTGCGGGTTTCAAACCCACATGCTTTGATTTCCCATGCCAAGGTGCTACTGGGTGGCCGCAATAACTATTCAGCCACCGGGGCACAAGTACAGTAAATAGAGACTATAACAAAATAAAATTATTAAAAGATAGTGTATAGCTGTTTTAACAGACTATATCTAATCAATTTCTGTCTCTTCATATTCAGATACTTCTGAATTCAGTCATTTTCTTAGAGTTGATTGAGTTTCTGATAGAAAGTCTATTAAGTATTTAATTCCTGTCTCAGTTGAGAATAAGAACCTCATATTTAATTGATTTAAATCATACTTCTTCTTTAATCTGACTCTGAGACTATTGTATAATGTACAATGTATTATAATATACTCAGGATTTTCATTTGCATTGCAGAATAAGCACTCTGTTAAATCAAATCTATCATCAAATCTTTGTATATAGAATTTGAAATAATCATGTTCTAGTTTCAGCTGAATTATAGATGAGAATACTTTCTTTTTACATTTAATTGAATAAGATTTTCACTTTGATTTTATCTCAAATCCTGAATAATGTATGCTCTTCTTTTGTTTCTGCCAGCTTTTATTTCACTTGTTTAAACAAGATTCTTTTATCTTTCTCTTTATAAAAGATCAGGACACTGTTTTTTAAATAGATCTGCTTAATTCTGAACTCTTTTTTACTGCTGAATTAGTCAATTCATTGTTATGAATATTCACATGAGTAGAAACTTAATGTAGATGAATTATCAGTTTTAATATTCTTCTTCTCTTTAGAATTTTCATAACAGAATTCAAAATCAGTTCAAGATTCATTTGATTATTATAAATCTGACTATTTTTAAGTCTTTTTAAAGCAGCTTGACTATCAGAGAATATTCATGTCTCTTTCAAGCTATTTTCTCTTATATGTGATTTTATCTCAATAAGCTTGAAAGCATTTACTATTATAAATAGTTCAGCATTGAAGACTTCAGATTCACAGCTTAAATTTTAGAA
>NW_003101676.1:118444-121002 GCF_000003855.2 Blastomyces gilchristii SLH14081 | reverse complement strand
TATTATCTTTAGTATAAGCAATGTCTGTTATCTTAATCTGTTCAAACTCTCATTTTTTGAGTCATCTGAGTAAATCAGAATAGAGTCTTTTTATATTGATTATAAAGATGTTCTTTAAATACTGTTCATATTCTCTCTCTTTAGATAGTTCATTTATTTATAAGTCTATGAGAGATTTCAGCTTTTCTCTTAAGAGAGATATCTTCTCATGATTAATTTTCTCAATATTTAATGAAGAAAATTAATTTTTAATAAGTGAATATAATCTATACAGTTGAGAGAGCATTTTCTTTGAAGAATTATTCTTATTTCAATCAAGAAATCTATTTCAATTCAGTTCATTTTCTGAGTTGATTGATGAAAATGAAGAAGACACTCTTTCTCTGATTATATGATTTGAGCTCATCTTCATGACTCTCAGAGTATAGTTTATACAGGCTCTTTCAAATTGAATAGTAGAAGATGAAATTGAAGCTTCAATTTTCATCACTTTAATAGATGATGATTTGAATACTCTCAGAATTCTTCTTAAAGCTCTGTTTTACAGACTTTGAAAGAGTTCAGTGAAATTATCTTGATTATTTTAGTAAACTTAAACTTCATAATCAGCTACTGAGATGATATAAGCTATATATATCTGTCTTATAGTCTGAAAGAATAGATCTCTCTCAGTGTTTAATAGTCCGATTATACTATTCAGTAATCTCTCTGTCTTGATAATTCTTTGTTGAATATGATATTTAAAATTCAACTTGAAGTTTAATCATACTTCTAGTCATTTAATATTTAAACTGAGTTTAATCTCTTTATTTAAAAGAGTTAGACTTAGTTTTTTCTCATTGAATCTGAGAAAAAAGTGAATTAACTCAGTTTTATTCATATTAAATTGAATTAGATTGGTATCTGCTCTAACAAAGATTTTCTTTACTGCTTTTTCAATCACTTCTAAAATCTCTTTGATTGTCTTTGAACTTTAGACTAGATCAATATCATCTATATAACTTGAAGATCTCACTATTTTCATCTCTCTATTCTTGAATAGATATGCAGTGTATATTGCAAATAAAACAGATGAGATTAGAGGTTCTTACAGTACTTCTATTTTTATCTCAGTTTTATCTTATTTTATTTCATCAAAGAATAGTTGTATAATTCTTTTAGACATAAAACAGTTAACTTATTTTATTAGAGAAAGTGACAGTTTTACCATCTTCAAAGTTTGAATTATCTTAGACTTTAGAACATGATCAAATGCATCTTTTATATTAATAAAACTACAGTTGAGACCAGGTCTTCATGCTTTGCTACTTAAATGTCATGAATAACTAAAAGAACAGTGTTAATTGCAGAATATTATTTTCTATCTCTCATTTATTCATTAAATGAAAGAGAATTATTAATAGAGCTTATAAAAGATAATCTAGTAGCTATTATCTTTTCTAGAATTTTTCTCAAACAGTAGTAAAGCTTTAATTCATCACTTTTAAATTCATCTTCATCATTTCAGTGTAAAGTTTCAATTTAATGTTAAGTAGTAGTCTTAATTTCATTAATAAAGATTATTAAACACATAGTAATCTCACTCTTTAATATTATAAGAATAATTCATCTATAGTGTGTAATATTATCTGTAATACTTATTCAATAATTAACTTCTCTCTGAGTAGAAAGATTAACTTTATTATATAGTGTATAACTATTATCTACAAGATTCATGAAGAATCTTATCACAGATTTCATAGTTCTTATCATCAATATAAATGTTAAACATATTATTTTTATCTGCACACAGATCTTATAGAATAATAAAGCTTATTAATTAATAATTCTTATTTCTAAATGTAAATCTATCATTATTTTTATAATATTTGTGAGATTCAGATATTTTAGCTGTTAATACTATTACATTATTATATTATTCTTATTATTATTATTCTTTTATTATACTTATATACAAGCGAAGCTTATAATGAGTTCTTGCATGATGTTAAATACAGATTAAGTATTAATTATACAGAAGAAAATACAGATGTTAAGACAACACTAAGATAATAAAAATATAGAAAAATACAAAGAAGTGATAATTAAATACATGTGATAATAACTTCTCAGCTCAGAAATACAGAGTAATTTATTGAAGTGATTTATACATCTCTGTATTTATTAAAAACCTAAGATGCTTAAGTTCTGAATTTAATGTATCTTCTGCAGGTTTCGAACTCACACATCTTGATTTCCCATGCCAAGGTGCTATCAGGTGGCCGCATTAACCATTCAGCCATCGGGGCTATGAATAGAGTATATAATAGAGAGATTAAGAAAAAGAGTCTCTACTTTATCTATTTCAAATCAGAATATCTCTGTATAAACTGTCTAAATAAACTAAAATAGAGCCTCAGTGACTGAATGATTAATGCGGCCACCTGGTAGTGCCTTGGCGTGGGAAATCAAGACACATGGGTTTGAAACCCGTAGAAGATACATTAAATTCAGAACTCAAGCACCTCAGGTTTCTAATAAATACAGAGATGTACAAATCACTTCAATGAATTGCTCTA
>NW_003101676.1:115081-118344 GCF_000003855.2 Blastomyces gilchristii SLH14081 | reverse complement strand
CTTGACCTGTATTTACATCACGCAAGGACTCAAACTAAAATAGAAATTTAAAAAGTGTAGACAGAGTCAGTAACTATCTTCTTAAGAATCTTAAAGCTGATATCTGAATCTATTACTCTTTCAATGAAAATGCATGCTTGTAAGAAGAGACTGTATTATAGTACTACTATCTTATCAGTATAAAAAGTATTAATAAACTCAGAATCTTAGATTACTGTAGTGTTTCTGAAGCTCACAGAGTGAATAAACTGAATAATAAAAACTGAAAATCTGCTCTTATAATAAGCAGAGTGTGAGAACTTAGATCTGAGAACTGAGAGACTTATAAGAGTTATCTTTGAATTACAAGATCTCTCTGAAACTTGAAGAAGATTTATAGAAACTGTGATTATTACAGACATTATAAATAACATGTACTTAAGACTTATATGACTTTAAAGACACAATTCATATATAGCTGTCTATGAGTCAGATTTATACTTTCAATCAGTGCTAACAGACTTACTTACAGAGATAGAATCAGTTGATATTATAAAGTTAATTAAAGAAGACAAGCTCATCTATATAATAACTTTATAAATATCTGAGAACTTCACAGTTATGAAAACTGAGCTTTAGATATTAGAGAAATACTAAGATCTTACAGAGATATTTAGTTCAGCTAAGATAGCTGAGTTTTTATCTTACTGTAAGAAGAATCTGATAATAGATTTAATAGAAGAATAGAAACTCTTCTGAGAATTAATCTATAAGCTCTTTCATCACAAGACAGAAGTCTTACAGACTTATATAAAGAAGAATCTGAAGAATAACTTCATTTAATCTTCACAGATCTTCACAGAAGTCTCTGTGATATTTATAAAAAAGAAGAATAAAGATTTCAGATTATATATAAACTACTACAATCTAAACTTCAAAACTACAAAGAGTCACTATTCTCTGTCTCTAATTAAGAATGTAATTAATCATCTCACAGAAGCTGTTATATTCATATAATTAATATATAATTAATATATATACACAGCTCTGAATACAGTCTGAGAATGAATAAAAGACTATCTTTAGAACTGCACTGAGATTATTTGAATATCTAGTAGTATCTTTTAATTTAACTAATATCTCTGTAGTATTTCAGTCTTTTATTAATAAAATACTTTATATATATCTGAATGTCTTTATAATAATATATCTGAATGTCTTTATAATAATATATATGAATAATATAATAATGTACTTTATAAAGAAGAAAGAACACACTGAGCATGTATAAACTATGTTAAAGATCTCAGATGAGATAGAACTATATATTAAGTGTATAAAGTATAACTTCAGTATCTACTGAATTAATTTTCTAGAATATATAATTACTGCAGATAATATTCAGATGAAATCTTTATAAGTTAAGACTATTCTATTATAATTAAAGTTAACTAGTATTTATAAGATTCAGATCTTTCTAAACTTTATGAATTTCTGTAGATAGTTTATTATTATATTTATAAAAATCTTCTTAGCTTTTATCAACATACTGAAGAGTGAAAAGAAGAAAAAGTCATTTTATAAATAGAGAATAAAAAGATCATTAAGAAGAGAGAGCTGTAAGAACTTTCTTATCTCAGAAGTTTACAGAGTCTTTATAACATTGAAATAGATATTTATAAATATAGTAATACTATTTCACTTTAATCTCTTACTCTTAATTAGATTGAAGACAGATATCTTCTTCTTTATAATTTCAGAAATAGTCTTATAACTATAGTTAAATAAGAACTGAGTTTCAGTGATCTTTTTCTTATAGAAGATATAACTTACAGAGATTAACTATAATATTTATAATTAGAAGCTTCTTATAATAGTGAAATTCTTTTATCACAGATATTACTATTTCAAGAGTCTTATAACAGTGATTACTATTAGAACTGATTATAACAGCTTATAATAGTTTACTTCAATTAAGAAACTCTCACAGCAGTAGATTCACTGAGCTTAGAAACTGAGTAAGTTCTGATTTAAGATAGAGTATATCAAGAGAACTAAGAACTCAGTAGACAGATTCTCTCACAGATCTGACTATATTAAGAAGATCAGAATAACAGATACAGAGAGACTAGAGAAGATAAAAAAGCTTTATAAAATACTTAAACTAAGTGTTATAAAGAGATTGACTGAAGAGTCTCTTAATTCTTTATAAGAGAAGAGAAAAGAGAGAGAAAAGAAGTCTATATAACTACTCTTTATAATACTTAGAGTTAACACTCTGAGAATCTTTATAAAAATTCTTGAAGAGAGTATCTATAATCTGAAGAGTTTACAGACTTTAAAAAGTATTATAGAAGATCTGATGTAAGAGAAAACAGAGTATAAGTCTTTATAAGATCTTCTATTCAGATTATCAAAACTGTAATTAAAGAATAAATATACTCAGTATATTCAGAAACTGCTTATAGCAGAGATCAATTCTGCAGAAATAAAGAATTAAAGAGACTTAAATAATCTCTTATAAAGAGAGAACTGAATTTATATATTTATAAATAAGTTTCTATATATAGAACTTATTAAAAGATATCATGACTTTTCTCTAATAGATTATTTTACAGATACTAGAACTTATAAGTTATTTATAAGAAAATACTTCTAATCAAAGATATAAGAACTTATGAAGAAGATAGTGATTTCTTATACTATTTATCAGAGTTTGTAGATAGTATAGTTCAGATTATATGAAGAACTTACTTCTCTATTCATCTCATAAAAATCTTGAGAATAGCTAGAAATGAATACTCTTATAAGTTCTTCTGAAAGTAAGAATATATATAATATCTGATTTGATAGTGTACTGATAATAGTCAATCACTTTATTAAGATAACATACTTTATATTCACTTATAATAACTTAAAGTCAAAGAATTTAACTTATATCTTCATTTATAATATGATTCAGCTGTATAAATTGTCTGTAAACATTATCTCAGATAGAGAATTAATCTTCACAGAGAAGTACTAATCTGATCTAATAACTATACTGAAGATCTTATGAGATTTAAGCACTGCTTTTCATCAACAGACAGATGATTAGATAGAATATCTGATAAGTATATTAAAATAGTATCTACAGTGCTTTGTTAATTACAATCAAAATGACTGAGTATATTAATTATCACTCACAGAGTTTATATATAACAACTTAAAGTATATCAGTATAGATAAAACTCTCTTTAAGATACTTACTAAGACTTACTTATAAATGATCTTGATAGATGAAT
>NW_003101676.1:105201-114890 GCF_000003855.2 Blastomyces gilchristii SLH14081 | reverse complement strand
TAAAGTCTTATAAAATTATAAAGAAAGTTAGTTTACAGTTCTATAGATTAAAACTGTTATCTGAGTTACAGATATATAATGTTTTTCATATCTCTTTACTTCATAAATATAAGAAATTCTTAGAAGAGAATTCTGTGACTTATCACTCTGTTTATAAAGTATTAGAGAGTGAAAGAAAATATCAGATTAAAGAGATTATTACCTTATAAAAATAAGACTACAAGCTCTGATTCAATATTCAGTGATAAGAGTAGACTGGTCATCAGAACCATGAATTTCACGTTTAGTCTTATTTAATCTGATCTTATACATTTCTTGACGTAAATTCCGCTCGGATTAATTATTAAAAAAACATGCAAAGTGTGGCGGGCTGCGCCCGATCATTATATAGACTATTCCATTACACTTCATAGATTCCGCTGAAAGCTCCGATTCTCAGTCATTCTCAATCACTGTCTCAGTCATTCTCGATCGCTGATTCTCAGCTGAAAAACTCACAGAATTTCTATTCTTCCGCCCTGAAGCTTCATCATGTACATCACTGTGTACATGTATAAATATTCACTCTGATCACTGATTCTTGCACTTTCTCTTTCTTTTTCTTCTTTAACATTTTTCACTTTGTTATATAAGACCTATAAATATAATATCAATCTATTTAGTGTAGACCTCTTATACTTGAAAAACATTCATTATCTTCTTATTAGAAACAATTATTCACACTTATTATCTTCTTATTAGAAATGATTACTTATCAAGAAGATATCTGAACGCGTAATAATATGTAAGAAATAGAAAAATGATCAACCAGTTAAGCAGACACTGAGTTCTCAGATAGAAGCTTACTCATCAGTCACTCTGACTCTGTAACAAGATCTTACAAAGAGAACAAGATCTTACAAAGAGAATATCAGTGAAAGATATAAGAGTTCTGACACAAATGTATGAGATATTCATACAATTACACTTTTTTCAATTTCACAGTTATCACACATTCAATGAATAACATATCTACTGATAATATAAGAGAACTCTCAAAGGCGAGTATAGATGCATTATCACAGTGACATTAAGCAATGTTGAAATTACAGTAATAATAAATAGCTGATATGCATGCAACTCAACAACATCAATATGAAGAGATTTAACAATTGTCTCAATAAGAAACCTCTTCACAGACAATTTCAACACTGACAGAATTGAATATAATACAAGTGTCAAAAGAATACTTAGATACTCTTATATATTTTAATACTTTTGATCTCACTCTCTACTCATCATAAAGATTGAAAATGCTCACAATACTAAGTATAGATGAAGACATCATCAGTTCACTAATTAATTAAAATTAATATATCAATGAACAATTGAAAAATCATATAAAACAGAAGTTTCATTCATAAATGAAAGCATGTGAACCAGCATTATAAACATCTCATAATATTATTAAATATCTTGATGTTCTGTTCTGAGATACTGTTATATAATAGAAAGTATTAGATTCATTACAGAGTGTTTAACAGAGAAACACTTCTCTCACAACATTCATTTCTGACTTCAATATTAAGATTCTAGAAGCAGATAATCAATCTTGAGAGAATTGAATAAAGATTAGTATGCTTAAGAAGACATTAACTTTTAAACTCTTACAGACTCTTGTAAGTGTAAATAAAGACTCAACTTATAAAGACTTCTGTATAGAACTTCAGACATTGAATGATTATCTTATCAAGTTTAAGAGTATACAGAACAATGACAGAGGACATTACATTTCAGTCACTCATACACCTGTGCTGAAGAATGACAATGCAGATGCTATGAATTGAGTGAACTCAAATATCTATATATAAGCAAGAGTCTTCATTATCTGAACAGGCTTCTGAGTTTCTGAGATCACTTCTGAAGAAGTCATCAATCAATATTAATATGAAGTGTGTATTAAATGTAACTGATCAGAACACATTGCTTTCAACTGTCAATCAGTCTATATACCTTCTCACTTGAGAAAAAGATCAGTGTCTTCTCACTTAAAGAATGAATCAATACCCGTTCATATCAATCACATTGTATTGAAGAAAGATTCAGAAGATAACTATGAGTCTATGAGAACACTCTGATGAAATAGGAAAAAGATTAACTTCTATTCAAATTTATAAACAGAAGCTTAAAGAGGTCAGATAACAATGATTTGAAGAAAAGATAATAATGAATACAATTCTTGTATCTACTGTGATGAATAACATGTATAATATGAAGATTATGATAGATAGTGATCTATACTATCATGCAATGATTAAATCTTCAGTTGTAAGATATTATAATCTTCAGTATATTCTCTTATCAAAACTCTGACTTCTCACAGAATTTGATGATCTGAAAGACATTTGCATCTGTTATATAATGAGACTAAACATAGATATCAGAGAATATCAGTGTGAAAATGTTTATACATATGAAGTTGATAATCTTGACTATAATCTTATGCTAGAACTTGTCTGACTATCTGAACAAGGCATCTTATTAAACACTTGAAACAGAAGCTTGATATTCTCTAACTGTGATAGAATTCATGAAGATAATATTCACAAAACCATGAATCTAACACAGATCTCTGTCAATACTTATAAAATGCTCTGAAAAAGAAGTCACTGATAGTAGAATTATATGACAATCTATTCTATTAATCTGACTGATATCAAGAAAGCTCTAGAAAGGTTATTCTGTACTACAATAACAGATTCTCATATTAAACTTTCTCAATAATATTATAAATATCTAGATGTCTTTTAATAAGATAACATTATAAACATATTCCTCTTATAAGGCTTAGAAGTGAATCACAGTATTAAGTTAGAGAAGAAGAATAATAAAGACTCTGAATCATCATAAGATCTTCTTTATAACATATCTCAAGATGAACTTCTTCTTCTTTGAAAGACACTCAATAATCTGTTAAATAAAGAATTTATATATATTAGTAACTCTTTCACTGCAGTCTCTATTCTTTTTGCAAAGAAATCAGATGAAGAACTCTGATTCTGTATAAACTATCAAGAACTGAATAGATTAACAAAGAAAGACTACTATTCTTTATCTCTTATCAATGAAACTCTAGCTTATATTGAATAAGCTCAATAATTTACAAAGCTAGATATTATTACTGTGTTTCACAAGATCTGCATTATTAAAGAAGATAAGTGACTTACAGTATTCTGAATATGATATAATCTCTTTGAATGAGTAGTCACACTCTTTGAACTGACTAATACTTTCAGTATATTTCAGAAGTATATTAACTGAGCACTTCAAGATTTTCTTAATGAATTTGTATCTATATATCTCAATGACATTCTCATCTTCACTGATGAGTTTAGAAAAGAATATCAAGAATATGTATGAAAGATATTACAATGACTATAAGAAGTAGAACTACTGATATATATAGATAAGTGTAATTTTGAGATTAAAAGTATAAAATATCTAGGCTTTATCATAGAAGCTGGTAAGAAAATCTGAATAAATTCTGAGAAAATCTCTGCTATTCTTGAATAAGAGATCTCATGTACTGTGAAAGATGTACAAAGCTTCATTAGATTCACTAACTTCTATTAGTAATTTATATGAAACTTCTCAGATATTGTAAGATTACTTACAGAACTCACTAAGAAGAACTCAGTATTTCAATAATTAGCAGACACTGAAGCTGCATTTATACAGATAAAGAAGATATTCATTAATATCTCTCTACTGATAACATTCAATTCTGATTATAAGATAGTTATTGAAGTTAATTTCTCTGACTATATCATAGAAGAAGCTATATTGTAATATGATAATGAAGACAGATCAACCGCTCCACCACGAACTCGCTCAATTTTTCGAATAAGAACCCGCCGATAGATTCATCGAAAAGCCCTCGATCATACGAGCATTCTGACCCCATCGCCGACCGCATACCCTGTGTGGTGGTGGAGTTATCCAGCCAAACATGAACCGGACGTTGTTCGAAACTCCTGTGTGGGAGTATCCCCCGTTCTCCCCTACCACACCACAACCCCGGGCCAAAGTGCCATACAAATTGTAAGGTGAAGAGACCTAGCCATATGCACCAATCTTCTCGATTTTGGAAGATCCCCGATCTGTAGTTGTGGAGATATCTGAGGAGCGACCTCCGCGAAAACCCTGTTCATCTTTGATGTTCCAAAACACCAACGCCAAGTCCCACCATTGTACCGCCCTTCCTAATCTGGCCCATCCCCAGCAGAAAAATACAAAAAGATACCTCAGCGATAATATCAAGCACATAATCAACAGCCACTTCTGAAGTGCAACCTCCGCGGTCTGTCTTCAGTGTATCTGGACATCAATGCCAAGTCTCGCCCTCGTACCACTCCTCTCAATCTGGCCCATCCCCGACAGAAAAGTACAAAAAGATACCTCAGCAACTGTACTCAATACATAATCAGCAGACACAACAACTATAAAATCAGTATATCTCAAGGTCTGACTGAGCCTTTGATCCCTGCACAGTGAGATATATTAAATCTAGTTTTAATACCTCAATATTCAATAGATTCTGCAAGAGATTGAGAACAGCAACACTAGATTTCTATTGAATTTAAGAATTAACTCTATATTGATATAATCATTGACAAAGTCTTCTATTTTGAGATATAAATAACCAGTTCCTCTACATCTCGCTGACAATATTTATATTATTATATAGAAACAGACTTATATTCTCTATAATATCAAGACTCTGAAGAGGGAAAGTCTTGATAGAGAATATACAGTAGTGCATATCTTAGCAGTTTCTATCTCATTCTTCTGCAGCAGTTAATGCAAAAAAAAAGATTTTAGAAATAGTTTTTTACTTCTCTTAAAAAAGTAAGATGTTTTTCTCTGGGTTTTACACAATATTCTTACAAAGAATTAAAAACAGAGTTATTTTCTGTCATAATTTCATATTCTTTTAAGTAAGAATTACTTTTTCAGTGACTGAAGAGCTTTCATTAATACTTAATTCTTTTTTACACTCTTTATTAACTGATTTGAGTTGCACACCTGTTGTGTGAGAAGAATTGAATAATTTAGAATAAAATTGAATAGTTTTAATCAATTTCTCTTTAAAAAATTGATTTATTTTTTGTCAGTTTTTCTCTCAAAAACTGTCATATTATCTGATTTACTATTAATTGATATCATACTTTTTCTCATTGTATCTCAAGAAAGAGATTGTAAAGATTTTATTGATTTATCTTAAAAATCAATTTTAGTTTATTAGATTCTCTTCAAAAATCTAACCTAGTTACTGAACTAGTGTGAAAAAAATCAGATGTTTTATATATAAAAGTCTGCAATTCTTCTTTTGAAATAGTCTGACCAACTTTTCAATTGAAAACAGACTTAGAAATCTCTTAATTGAAACAGTCTGATCAACTTTTCAATTCAAAAAGAGTTTAATAAATATCTCAATTGAATTAGTCTGATCAACTTTTCATTGAGTAAGAACAATGAGTTCAAAAGTACACTCAGTTATTATGAAGAAAGATGCTTTCTCAAATACTATTTCTGAGATTGAAATTCTGAAGAGAAGAAAGAAAGAAGAGATAGAGAAACAATAAGTTCTTGAAATACAGAAACTTGAAAAAGCAAGTAAAATTCTTGAAAAGCAGTGTCTGAGTGAGATGAATGAAGAAGTTCTGTTAATTCTTCATACTCAGGCTAGACAACTACAGAAAGTGATCAAGTTCAAACTTGGAATTTCAAACACAGTTTAAAAAACTTTGAAAATTTCTAATACAATCACTGACTCTTCAGTTTGCTCTTCTTTCTTTTCTACTTCTTCTTCTTCTTCTTCTTTGAATTAGAAGAAAACATATGCTCAAGCAGCTGAATCTGCTATCTCTAAACCTGCTGTCTCTAAATCTGCTGTCTCAAAACCTGCTCAAAATCCTGAGAAAACTGAGAAGAATACTGCTCATGCCTCTATTCATAGAAAAGTGAAAAAGAAAATGTAAAAAGAGAAAAACTTTCAAATCTTCAGAAATAGAAGACTTATTCTCAAAGTCTCAAACCAGGACATTCTGCAAAGAAACAAGCTAAACTCAAATCTCATTTTCAGAATCAGAAATGAAATTAATCAGCAGTTCTTTTCTCAGTTGATGACTGATATTGAAGTTCAAAAATCAGTTATAGCTTCAATTGAATCATCATTCTTTGAAAACTCCATCATTCTGACTACAATGCCTGAATTCAGTACTGAATTCCTTATTCAGAATGAGAATCTCTGAAAGTCAGTAGTAGAATCTTTATTAAATATAACAATTCTATCTGAAAGAGATGAAAAGTGAGATAAATTCATTCTTCATAATATTTCAGTTGAAATTTTTGACTGTGAAGAAGAAATGCTACTTCTCAAAAATGAATTGAAAGAATACAACTCTATTCAACTGAGAAAGAAGCCTGTATGACTAAATTCAATTGAGTTCAGACAAAGCAGGAGAAATGCCTCTGTTCTAGTATATATAAAAACACTTGAACAGTCAAAGATCTCTGAAGTAAGAGTAGCAGGTTTGAAAATGAGAGTTCATGAATACAAAGACTCAAGAATGAACCTCAAAGCTCAAACACAGTGTTCAAACTGTCAAAGATATGAACACTTTATAATTTCATGTTTTAGAGACTCAAAATATGCATTCTGTGTCAGAGATCACAAAACTAGTGAGCATAAATATGAAACATGCTCAAAAAGAGGTGAAATTTGTTAACATACTCTGCTTAAGTGCTCTAATTGCAAAGAAAAACATGCATCTAGCTCAAAAGAATGTATGTTTGCTTCTAGAACTCAAAAGAACTGAAGAAAAGATAAAGCTCAAAGTCAATCTAGAACTGAAGAGAAGAGTCAAGTCAGTAAACTCACAACTGCAAGCTCAAAAAGAAGAAACTCTCAACTATCTAAGTCTTCAAACTTCAACTCTTCAGCTAAATGTAAACAGAACTTGAATTCTCAAACTTCTGTTAAGATTAGAGAATTGAGAAATGACTCTGATGATAAACTAGATATAATGCAAGCAGTTGAGATTCCTACTTTTCAGAACAGTTATAATCTACTATCTGATGATAGTGATTAGATTCTACTCTACTCTCTTTTAGTATGAATATATAACAAAAACAATAAAAAAAGTTTAAAAACTCTTCAAAAATCACAGTTATTCAAAATAATGTGAATAGAAACTTAAATTGTATTTATTCTTATCTTCAAATTATATTTGAATAAAAAGTTGATTTTATACTGCTTCAGAAGCTGAATTTTGATACTGAGTAAAAATATGTTATTTCTCATTCAAGCTACTACTGCTTTTTATCTCAAAAGTCTGAGATAAAGTCAAGAGTAGTGATCTATGGAAGAAAGAGATTAAGATATCAATTTAATCTAAGATTTGATATCATGTCTGACTCTGATATTCTGGTGAGTGATATTATAGATAAAGAAAATGAGTTTGATACTATACAGCTCATAAATATCTATAATGAAAAGTCATTGAAGAAAAATAACAATATCTGAACAATTGATAGAGGATTTCTGAACATAACTTCATTAAGAAACTCTATAATTATAGAAGATTTCAATGCACATCATCCCTGATGAAATTCAGAATGCAAGAGAGCAGTGAGAGCTGATAATCTGATTGAATGAATCTTTGAGCATTCAATAGATTTGATTAATAAGTCTGATCAACAAACATTCTTTAGAAAAGGCATGAAACAGAAGTCTATTATAGATCTAATCTTCATATCACAAAATCTAATGAAAAGAAGACTTATAAACTGGTTTATTAATTCAAATGAGACATCAGAATCAGGTCATGAGATTATTCAATTTGATATTGAACTGAGTGAAAAACAAATGAGTGAAAATCCTCTTCTCTCTAATCAGTATAACTTTGAAAAAGCTGATTGAAAAGCAGTTGAAGAAAGCATAAAACTGCTAAAATCTGAAAGACAGAATGAGCTATATTGAAATTCTGGTCAAGATATCTCAAATGAAATGCTTGAGAATAGAGTGAAGCTTATTACATCTATTATTCTAACAAGTGTTAGAGATAATATTTTAAAAAGAAAATCTTCTGAGTATTCAAAACCTTGATGGAATGAGAATATCTCATCTAAAAGAAAAGAATTAGCTACTGCTAGAAGAGATTGGAAAAATAATGTAATATCTGATGAAGAGTTCAAAGCTGTCAGAAATGAATATTTTTCAGATATCAAAAGAGTTAAAACAGACTGCTGGAATAAATTTCTTGAAGAAGCACAAGAGAAGGAAATTTTTAAAGCTTTTAACTATACTAAAACAAGAAGTGTAGCAAAACTTCCAGCCTTAGAATATGAGTTTCAGAATGAATCATATACAGCAAACTCTTTTAAGAAAAAATGTTAAGCTTTCATGAGAATTCTCTTTCAGAACTCATCAGACTCAGATTCAGATTCAGAGAAAGAGAATATATCACTTCTCAACTACATTGATGAAAATGACTGGGAATGGCCTGATCTTACACAAGATGAATTAGAGTCAGCTATCTTCTCAAGTTCTGTTAAAACTGCTGCAGATCCTGATTCAATTAATTACTTGATTATTCAAAATATATATTCCTACTTAAAGAATGAATATTTTGAGCTCTTTTTCAATCTCTTAAAAAATGAATATCATTCTGAATGCTGGAGAGAAGCCACTGAAGTGATTCTTATAAAACCTAATAGAAAAACTTCAATTCCTAAGTCATATAGAGTAATATCTCTATTGAACTGTTTAGAAAAGGTTTTAGAAAAGATAATAGCTACTCAACTATCTTTTATAAGCTCTATAGATGATTCTCTTTTATTCAGTGAATAAATGAGAGATAGAAAACAGTGTTCTGTAATTGACACTGTTCTCTCAGTTGTTCATAATATTCAAATAGCAAAACATGAGAATCTGGTCTCAACTGCAGTTTTTATTGATATAAAGAAAGCATTTAATCATGTTTCAAAGTCAAAGTTAATTCAGATATTGAAGATATTAAAACTGTCACTTTCTCTAATAAAATGAGTTAACTGTTTTATATCTAAAAGAATTATACAACTCTTCTTTGATGGAATGAAACAAGACAAGACTGAGATAAAAATAGAAGTATCACAGAGATCTTCAATCTCACTCATTTTATTTGCAATATACACTGTATATCTATTCAAAAATAGAAATATGAGAATAGTGTGATCTCTGAGTTATGTGAATGATATTGGTCTAGTCTACAGCTTAAAAACTATCAAAGAGAATTTGAAAGTAATTGAAGAAGCTGTAAAGAAAATCTTTGTTAGAACAGATATCAATCAAATTCAATTTAATATGAATAAAACTGAGTTAATTCATTTCTTTTCTAGACTCAATGAGAAAGAACTATCTCTAACTCTTTTAAATAGAGAGATTAAACTCAGTGTAAATGTCAAATGATTAGAAGTATGATTAAACTCCAAGTTGAATTTTAAATATCACATTCAACAAAGAACTGTCAAGGCAGAAAGACTATTGAACAACATAATCAGACTATTAAATACAGAGAGAGGTCTATCCTTCCAGGCTATGAGACAGTATATATAGCCTGTATTACATCAGTAGCTGATTATGAGGTTCAAGTTTGATGAAATAATCA
>NW_003101676.1:14644-105044 GCF_000003855.2 Blastomyces gilchristii SLH14081 | reverse complement strand
AGAGTTGTAAAGATGAGCTCAAATCATATAATCAGAGAAAGAGTCTCTTCTTCATTTTCATCAATTAACTCTGGAAATGAACTGGATTGGAATAGATTTCTTGATTGAAATGAAAATAATTCTTCAAAGAAAATGCCTTCTCAACTGTACAGACTATGCTCTCTGATTAAAAATCAATTTTCTTCTTTAAATGTTGAAAAAGTTGATCATGAGAAGTTATCTCTCTGGAGAGAAAAGCTTGAATCTCTTATAGACTTATAAATAAGTGAACTATCAAAAGAGAAAGAATATAAACAGCATTTGAAGAGAATTTCTACAATCAATACAAAAGACTCTATTCTGGTTTATTCAGATGGCTCAAAAAATGAGAACTTGAATAGATTAGGCGCAGGCATTGCTTATACTGAAGATAATATTAATTTTATCTCAGATTTCTGGAATCTAGGCTCTGAATGTGAAGTCTTTGATGCTGAACTATTTGTAATAGTGAAAGCTTTCAAACTCATTGAAATAAAATCTCATAAAAGAGGAAATTGTTTGAAAGAGGCATGAATATTCTCTGATAGTCAAGCTGCTTTAAAAAGACTTAGAAATAGTCAGATTCATAATGATCAAATGAATCTTGAACTGATCTTAAACTCTGTTTTGAAAATTCAAAAGAGAAGAACATCAAAGCTGATAATTCATCTGCACTGGGTTCCTGCTCACATGAATATTCATGGTAATGAATTGGCTGATTCAGCTGCAAAAAAGGGTGCAGAATTAAGCAGATCTATTCAAAAAATTGTGTCCTGGTCTTTTATAAAGAGAAAAATAAAAGAATCTTGTTTAGACAAGTGAAATGAAAGCTGGCAGAAACAAAAGAAGAGTATACATTATTCAAGATTTGAAACAAAACCCAAGTGGAAATCTTGTTCAATTAAATGTAAAAAGAAAATATTCTCATCTATAATACAGCTGAAACTAGGACATGGCTATTTCAAATCTTATATACAAAGATTTGATGATAGATTTGACTCAATAGAATGCTTGTTCTGCAATACAAATGAGAATCCTGAGTATATTGTAATGCACTGTGCATTATATAATAGTCTCAGAGCCAGATTGAAAGAGAAGTATGATCTAAATCAATTAAATATGAGATTCTTATTCTCAACTGAGACAGGAATTAAATACTTAATAGACTTTCTGTCAGAAACTCAAGCAGCTATAAGAAAATGGCTAAATTCAGAATTATCTGAGTATGAAGAGGAGGAAATTAATCAGATATAGTCTGTTAAAACAGCTATACACTCTCTTTTAATAATTTGTTTTATTATAGTCTCTCTTTACTCTATCTTTTTCTTTATCTTTTTCTTTCAATTTCTTTCTATCTATTTATTTAATGTGTCTATCTTTGAGACTGTGTTCTTTTTCTCTTTTCTTTTGTCATGATATTGTCAAATGGTTTCAAAGTATTAAAAGATGTTAAAACACTGCAATTTGTAAACAGTTTTTGTATTCTGGGCTGGAATTTTCTAATTTTGCATATCTGAAATTGATGAATGTATAATAGTTAACTTTACAGACATAGAAAAAACCCTGAGAACTAAAGTTCTCAGGTAGATGTCATAGTCTCTGACTGCATACATCTATAATTGAAGAATAATAATAATAATAATGATAATGAAGATATCTTATAATTACATATTTTTATATCTAAGAAACTGAGTATCACTGAATGCAATTACAAGATCTATGATAAGAAACTTCTTATAATTATATACTGTTTAGAAGAATGAGACTCTGAACTCTGAAGTGTCTCTGAATTTGAGATAATCACAGATTATAAGAATCTCAAGTACTTTATAATCACTTATAAACTTACTGAATAACAGATGTAATAATCTGAGTTTTTAAACTGCTTTCATTTTACAATACACTATTATTCTGATAGTCAAAACTTAATAACAGATGCTCTCTTACAATGAGAGTAAGATATATCTTTCAATATAACAGACACCTGTTAAATGAACTGAGAACATCAGCTCTTAGATCTGAAGATACTAATTAATCAAGATGAAACAACCTATAACACTATACACACTTCTCTGATTAGAACACTCTCTCTCTGAACTGATACTGATACTGATATCTTCACTTCTTCTACACTGAATGAACTGTAATATACAACAGCTTAAACTGATGAATATTTTCAGACTCTTACTGAAGCAGTATAATAAGAAGTATCTCAATTTCCTTCAGAATTACATATAAAGACTGACATTTCAGAATATTCAATTGATGATAATAACACTCTGTAATTTCATGAATAATGCTGAGTCTCTCACTCTGAATTCTTATACACTTGAATAATATAAGAGATGTATAACTTATATATAACTGAACATCTGAGTTGTGAACAACTATACTGATTAATCTCTTGAGAATTCTACTGATCTGAGATATTAAATAGTATCAGACACTTTATCTGAAACTGTAATCATTGTTTCTCTATCATCTTATGAAAGAACTGTAGAAAAGATCTACTAAAACTGCTTAATATCTCTGATAAAATCTGATGAGATGTGATAATTAACTTCACTATCAATCTCTCTAAGAGTAAGAGTTATAAGAACATTCTAATTATCATTGACTAATTGAGTAAAGATATGATATTGAAATCTTGTAATAAGATAGATACTAAATAAGTCACTAAAGTCTCTCTACAAAGTCTGTTCTATTAGATGTATGAATTACTGAGATCTATAGTATCAGATTAAAATCATTAATTTATAAGCACTCTCTAAATAAGAATCTGTCAAATTCTCAAGATTATATGCTGTTTATTAACTGTCTATTACTCTGAGACTGATAATATATCAGAGTGAATAATTCAGATAGTGAAGAACTATCTTTATAAGTTCTGTAATCATTTATAAAATGACTGATATAATCTTCTTCTACACACTGAAGTTGATATCAATGACTGAGATGTTATTTCAACAGATATAAGCCTGTTCTTCCTCATATATAATTATCATATGAAGATATTGAATCTTCTAGAGATTACACATTTCACACTAAATCTCTGCAGTCTGATTCAGATCACTGATAATATAGTAATAAAGCTCTGAGATGTCTGTGACTGAGCAGAGGCCTTCATGAAAACTATGAAATAAGACTAAGAAGACTAAACTAATGTTCACTGAGATCTCACTAAGTAATATAAAATAGAAGACTTGATATGATTGAATCTTAAGAACATACAAATTACATATTTATCTTATATACTGAATTATCATTATATCAAGTATAAAGTGATAGAAGTTCTAGATAGTTACAACTACTATCTTAACACATTATTCAGAATTCATAATGTCTTTTATACAAGCTTACTTCACTGCACTGTCACTGATCTGTTCTCTTCTCAACTGATTTTCAACTGACAGCTGCCAGAGATCATAGAAGAAGATAATGAACTTGAATAAGAGATTGAAGATATTCGTGATAAGAGACCTCACAGCTGTGACTGATAATATCTTATAAAATGAGTTAGATATAATTATCTGATCTGAACTCTGAGTTCTGCATTATCTGAGACCGCGGCTCTTGATCAATGAAAACTAGACACAATCAGAGAAGAAGAGAACTAATGTAGCAGACTGTGTCTGATCATCATATAGACTATTTCATTACACTTCATAGATTTTATCAAAAGCTCTGATTCTCAGTCATTCTCAATTACTAATTCTCAGCTAAAAAACTCACAGAATTTCTATTCTTCTGCTCTGAAGCTTCACTGTGTATATCACTGTGTATATATATAAATATTCACTCTGATCACTGATTCTCACACTTTCTCTTTCTTTTTCTTCTTTAATGTTTTTCACTTTGTTATATAAGACCTATAAATATTATGCTGATCTATTTAGCGTAGGCCTCTTACAGAATAGAACCGTACTACTAAGAGTTAGAAGTTGATCTGAGAAAGGCACAGAGTTAATTACTGATCTAAAGATTGAGTGCAGTGACAGATCTGAGAAGAGTGAAGACACTGTTACAGATAATGATATCTCTGCTTCATCAGTCAGTAGAAAGTAATTAGAGAAGTCATAGAGACACTTACAAGAAGCTCAGCAGTAGTTAGATATTATTTATAAAGATATTAAAATTAAAGTTTTTTTATTCTTAAGAAGTTCTTAAATTAATATACAGATATTATTAGAAATACTCTCTCTCTATTATCTGAATAAAAATACTTTGTGAATGAATAAGAATACTCACAGTTTGTGAAAATGAGAGCTGTTATAGAAAGAGAGAAAAGAAGATGAGATTTCATAAATAAATCTGAGATATTTATACTACTCTAGAGAGGTTTATTTACACTATAAGTGATCTCACAGAATAGTCAGATCACTCTAGTAAATAAAGAGTGATTATAAATCACAGATATAAATCTTTCTATATAACTGTAAAGAGTGATTACAGACTATGAATATCTTGATTCTATAATTCTATAGAGTTGATAAAAGAATGATAATTTATAAGAATGAGTGAAAGATTAACTTATAAATACTTCTCTTTAATGAGAATAATCTTACAGAAAGTAATTCATCTGCAGAATGAATCTGTGTAACAGTCACATAAGAATCTCACAGAAAAATGATTGAAGATTAACTAAAACTCTTTAGATTGAAAGATGTAAAATGAATCTGTATAATAATTATATAAGAATCTCACAGAAATGATTGAGAGTCAACCAGAACTCTTCTGTATAAAAGATATGAGATGAATCTGTATAATAGTCAGAGAAAGATCTACAGATTATAAAAAATCTCACAGAATAAAAAACTGAGTGACAGACTCTTTTCTCTTTATAATAACAAGGGATTTTTCCTCACTGAGGTTTTTTATAGATATAAAGAGTTTTTAGCAAGTATCACTGCAGTGCTGAGCCTGATTCTATGAAATTACTCAGTGAAAGACTTCACAGATAAAGTCTTAGAGAGAGAAAAGTATGTAAGAAATTCTACTTCTTATGAATTCTTTATCTCTATTTCTATCTCTTATATAATCAATAGAGTTAGCAGCTCTTGACTACACACAACTATATAGACTGAAGTTCATGAATACTATTCATACCTCAGCTTAAATACTATTATACATTTAATCTCTATATTTATCTTTCTACTGTAAATACTTCTAGTAGCTATCAGTACATATCACATCAAGCTGCAAACATTTAAATAATCGCCTGCGAGCACTTATTCTTACAAGAATATACAGTAGTGTATATTTTAACAGTTTCTATCTCATTCTTCTTTTTCAATCTCTTGAAAAATGAATATCATTTTGAATGCTGAAGAGAAGTTACTGAAGTGATTCTTGCAAAACCTAATAGAAGAACTTCAATTTCTAAGTCATATAGAGTAATATCTCTATTAAACTGTCTAGAAAAGGTTTTAGAAAAGATAATAGCTACTTAACTATCTTTTATAAGCTCTATTAATAATTCTCTTTTATTCAGTGAATAAATGAGAGATAGAAAGCAATGTTCTGTAATTAACACTGTTCTCTCAGTTGTTCATAATATTCAAATAACAAAGCATGAAGATCTGATCTCAACTGCAGTTTTTATTAATATAAAAGAAGCATTTGATCATGTTTCAAAGTCAAAGTTAATTCAGACTTTGAAGATGTTAAAACTGTCACTTTCTCTAATAAAATGAGTTGACTGTTTTATGTCTAAAAGAATCATACAACTATTCTTTAATGAAATGAAATAAGACAAGACTGAGATAAAAATAGAAGTACTGTAAGAATCTTCAATCTCACTCATTTTATTTACAATATACACTGCATATCTATTCAAAAATTGAGATATGAAAATAGTGTCATCTCTGAGTTATGTGAATGATATTGATCTAGTCTACAGCTCAAAAACTATCAATGAGAATTTAAAAGTGATTGAAAAAGCTGTAAAGAAAATCTTTATCAGAGCAGATATCAATTAAATTTAATTTAATATGAATAAAACTGAGTTAATTCATTTCTTTTCTAGATTCAATGAGAAAGAACTATCTCTAACTCTTTTAAATAGAGAGATTAAACCCAGTTTAAATATCAAATGATTAGAAGTATGATTAAACTTCAAGTTGAATTTTAAATATCATATTCAACAAAGAACTGTCAAGGCAGAAAGACAATTGAACAACATAATCAGACTATTAAATACAGAGAGAGATCTATTCTTTCAGACTATAAGACAGTTATATATAGCCTGTATTATCTCAGTAGCTGATTATGAAGTTCAAGTTTAATGAAATAATCAAGGAAATTTTACTGAACTCTTTCAAAGTCTGTAAAACAGAGCTTTGAGAAGAATTCTGAAAGCATTCAAATCATCTTCTATTAAAGCAATGAAAATTGAAGCTTCAATTCTCTCTTCTACTATTAGATTTGAAAAGACCTGTATGAACTATGCTCTGAGAGTTATAAAGATAAGCTTAAATTATATAATCAGAGAAAGAGTCTCTTCTTCATTTTCATCAATTAACTCTGAAAATGAACTGGATTGAAATAGATTTCTTGATTGAAATAAAAATAATTCTTCACTGAAAATACCTTCTCAACTGTACAGACTATGCTCACTGATTAAAAATCAATTTTCTTCTTTAAATATTGAAAAAGTTGATCATGAGAAGATATCTCTCTGAAGAGAAAAGCTTAAATCTCTTATAAACTTGTAAATAAGTGAACTATCTAAAGAGAGAGAATATGAACAGTATTTGAAGAGAATTTCTATAATTAATATAAAAGACTCTATTCTGATCCATTCAGATAACTCAAAAAATGAGAATTTGAATAGATTATACACAGACATTACCTATACTGAAGATAATATCAATTTTATCTCAGATTTCTGAAATTTAGGCTGTGAATCTGAAGTCTTTGATACTGAACTATTTATAATAGTGAAAGCTTTCAAACTCATTGAAATAAATTCTTATAAAAGAGAAAATAGTTTGAAAGAGATATAAATATTCTCTGATAGTTAAGCTGTTTTAAAAAGACTTAGAAATAGTCAGATTTATAATGATTAAATAAATCTTAAACTGATTTTACACTCTGTTTTAAAAATTCAAAAGAGAAGAATATTAAAACTGATAATTCATCTGCACTGAGTTTCTACTTATATGAATATTCATGATAATGAATTGACTGATTCAGCTGTAAAAAAGAGTTCAGAATTAAGCAGATCTATTCAAAAAACTGTGTTCTGATCTTTTATAAAGAGAAAGATAAAAGAATCTTGTTTAGATAAGTAAAATAAAAGCTGACAGAAACAAAAGAAGAGTATATATTATTCAAGATTTAAAATAAAACTCAAGTGAAAATCTTATTCAATTAAATCTAAAAAGAAAATATTCTCATCTATAATACAGCTGAAACTAAGACATAGCTATTTTAAATCTTATATACAAAGATTTAATGATAGATTTGATTTAATATAATGCTCATTCTGCAATGTAAATGAGAATTCTGAGTATATTATAATACACTGTGTATTATATAATAGTCTCAGAGTCAGATTAAAAGAGAAGTATAATTTAAATTAATTAAATATAAGATTCTTATTCTCAACTGAGACAGGAATTAAATACTTAATAGACTTTCTATCAGAAACTCAAGCAGCTATAAGAAAATGACTAAATTCAGAAATATCTGAATATAAAGAGGAGAAAATTGATCAGATATAGTCTGTTACAATAGCTATATACTATCTTTTAATAATTTGTTTTGTTATAATCTCTCTTTACTTTACTTTTTTCTTTCTATTCTTTTCTATCTATCTACTTAATATGTCTATTTTTAAGACTGTGTTCTCTTTTCTTTTGTCATGATATTGTCAAATGATTTCAAAGTATCAGAAAATGTTAAAATACTATAATTTGTAAACAGTTTTTATATTCTGAGCTGGAATTTTCTGATTTTACATATCTGAAATTAGTAAATGTATAATAGTTGACTTTAGAGATATAGGAAAAACCCTGAGAACTAAAAGTTCTCAGGTAACTGTCATAGTCTCTGACTGCATACATCTATAATTGAAGAATAATAATAATAATATCTATTACTACAGTTCATAGAGATTTTCTATAATACTTGAACACTGCGGCTTTCTATACTATGACATCTGATAGAAGTGTCTTCAAATATATACACACTTCAGATAATAAAGAAGAACTTGACTCTGTAAATGTAATTAATAATAAGCTGATCACACTCACTAGTATTGATAAGATCTGTATTTATATATATGAAATGAAAATATTATTATTATTATTATTATTATTATTATTATTATTCTTTCATTATACTCATATGCCAGCGGAGCTTATAATGAGTTCTTGTGTGATGATAAATACAGATCAGATGTTGATTATACAGGAGGAAATACAGATGGAATGAGATCACATCAAGATAACAAGCACATAGAAAATATAAAGAAGTGATAATTAAATACATGTGATAATAACTTCTCATCCCAGGAACATAGAGTGATTTGTTGAAGTGATTTGTACACCTCTGTATTTATTAGAAACCTGAGGTGCTTGAGTTCCGGATTTAATGTATTCCCTGCGGGTTTCGAACTCACATGCCTTGATTTCCCACATCAAGGTGCTACTGGGTAGCCGCATTAACCATTTGATCATCAGGGCAATGAAATGAAAATAAATATGTAGAATATTCACTACTTATCAGCAGTCTTCTGCAATGTCTTAAGCTTTAATCAGCTTGTTAATAAAGAATTTGACTTTGAACTTCTTTAAGATAAGAATAATCACATCATTGATTTTGAAATAATTAATAAACACAATTAATACTTCTACACTGTGAAAACAAATTATCATATCTATTCTATTCACAGCACTTATAAAGCTGCTCTAGTTATAGTTACACAGGCATCTCTGAATTACAATAATACACTCTTTATATGATATATTCATCTAGAATATCTGAATATCACTGATAATTAACAACTAATAAAAGACCTTATCTCTGATATTATAATTAAGAGAGGCTCTGAAATGCTGTTCTATGAGATCTGCAAACTTATAAAAGTTAAGAAGAAGATCTCATAGATCTCTATAATAAGAGAATATATCTGCAGCATCTGTTTACACTTTAATATTATAGAAGACAGTAAATTCTTCAACACTCTTGATAATTTTTCTTCATTTCTTCAAGACTACAGGTATCTACTTCTTATAGTAAATAATATCACATATTATAAGACTGCTTATTTTCTCAAGAATAAAGATCAGCTATCAGATGTTATTGATTTTCATCTTAAATATCTTCAGAATCTGAATATAAAACTTGCATTTACACATTCTGACAGAGTCATTAAAATAAGTGATTAACAGATATAAGCAGTTCTCACTGAATTCAGTGTTAAATAAGAGTTAACAGAGCTCTATATTCTCACTCAAGATAATATTACAGAATGGTTCATTCAAACTGTTATCTTAAAAGCTTATATTATAATAATATAAGCAGGTCTATCAGTCAACCTATGAGCAGAGACTGTGTTTACAGTGATACTATACATTAATATAGTCTTAATAAGTATTCTCTTATTTTCAGATGTGATTCAACTGAAGAATCAGATCTCACTAACTCTTTATAAAGTATGAAAAGACAGACTGTTCACACACAGTAGTAACTTATAAGTGATTGAATCAACTGTTTACATTCTTAAGAAAGATCTCTGAAAAGAATATAATAAGTTCACTGAATTCAGTGAATAAATGATTCTAATTGAATATTACAGTGAGATGATATATAGAATATTATTATTATTATTATTCTTCAATTATAGATGTATGCAGTCAGAGACTATGACATCTACCTGAGAACTTTAGTTCTCAGGGTTTTTTCTATGTCTGTAAAGTTAACTATTATACATTCATCAATTTCAGATATGCAAAATTAGAAAATTCCAGCCCAGAATACAAAAACTGTTTACAAATTGCAGTGTTTTAACATCTTTTAATACTTTGAAACCATTTGACAATATCATGACAAAAGAAAAGAGAAAAAGAACACAGTCTCAAAGATAGACACATTAAATAAATAGATAGAAAGAAATTGAAAGAAAAAGATAAAGAAAAAGATAGAGTAAAGAGAGACTATAACAAAACAAATTATTAAAAGAGAGTGTATAGCTGTTTTAACAGACTATATCTGATTAATTTCCTCCTCTTCATACTCAGATAATTCTGAATTTAGCCATTTTCTTGTAGCTGCTTGAGTTTCTGATAGAAAGTCTATTAAGTATTTAATTCCTGTCTCAGTTGAGAATAAGAATCTCATATTTAATTGATTTAGATCATACTTCTCTTTCAATCTGACTCTGAGACTATTGTATAATGCACAGTGCATTACAATATACTCAGGATTCTCATTTGTATTGCAGAATGAGCATTCTATTGAGTCAAATCTATCATCAAATCTTTGTATATAAGATTTGAAATAGCCATGTCCTAGTTTCAGCTGTATTATAGATGAGAATATTTTCTTTTTACATTTAATTGAACAAGATTTCCACTTGGGTTTTGTTTCAAATCTTGAATAATGTATACTCTTCTTTTGTTTCTGCCAGCTTTCATTTCACTTGTCTAAACAAGATTCTTTTATTTTTCTCTTTATAAAAGACCAGGACACAATTTTTTGAATAGATCTGCTTAATTCTGCACCCTTTTTTGCAGCTGAATCAGCTAATTCATTATCATGAATATTCATGTGAGCAGAAACTCAGTGCAGATGAATTATCAGCTTTGATGTTCTTCTCTTTTGAATTTTCAAAACAGAGTTTAAGATCAGTTCAAGATTCATTTGATCATTATGAATCTGACTATTTCTAAGTCTTTTTAAAGCAGCTTGACTATCAGAGAATATCCATGCCTCTTTCAAACAATTTCCTCTTTTATGAGATTTTATTTCAATGAGTTTGAAAGCTTTCACTATTGCAAATAGTTCAGTATCAAAGACTTCACATTCAGAGTCTAGATTTCAGAAATCTGAGATAAAATTAATATTATCTTCAGTATAAGCAATGCCTGCGCCTAATCTATTCAAGTTCTCATTTTTTGAGCCATCTGAATAAACCAGAATAGAGTCTTTTATATTGATTGTAGAAATTCTCTTCAAATGCTGTTCATATTCTTTCTCTTTTGATAGTTCACTTATTTGTAAGTCTATAAGAGATTCAAGCTTTTCTCTCCAGGGAGATAACTTCTCATGATCAACTTTTTCAACATTTAAAGAAGAAAATTGATTTTTAATCAGAGAGCATAGTCTGTACAGTTGAGAAGGCATTTTCTTTGAAGAATTATTTTCATTTCAATCAAGAAATCTATTTCAATCCAGTTCATTTCCAGAGTTAATTAATGAAAATGAAGAAGAGACTCTTTCTCTGATTATATAATTTGAGCTCATCTTTACAACTCTCAGAGCATAGTTCATACAGGCCTTTTCAAATCTAATAGCAGAAGGAGGAATTGAAGCTTCAACTTTCATTGCTTTAATAGGAGATGATTTGAATGCTTCCAGAATTCTTCTCAAGGCTCTGTTTTGCAGACTTTGAAAGAGTTCAGTGAAATTCCCTTGATTATTTCATCAAACTTGAACTTCATAATCAGCTACTGATATAATACAGGCTATATATAACTGTCTCATAGCCTGGAAGGATAGACCTCTCTCTGTATTTAATAGTCTGATTATGTTGTTCAATAGTCTTTCTGCCTTGACAGTTCTTTGTTGAATGTGATATTTAAAATTCAACTTGGAGTTTAACCATACTTCTAATCATTTGACATTTACACTGGGTTTAATCTCTCTATTTAAAAGAGTTAGAGATAGTTCTTTCTCATTGAGTCTAGAAAAGAAATGAATTAACTCAGTTTTATTCATATCAAATTGAATTTGATTAATATCTGCTCTAACAAAGATTTCCTTTACAGCTTCTTCAATTACTTTCAAATTCTCTTTGATAGTTTTTGAGCTGTAGACTAGACCAATATCATTCACATAACTCAGAGATCACACTATTCTCATATTTCTATTTTTGAATAGATATGCAGTGTATATTGCAAATAAAATGAGTGAGATTGAAGATCTCTGTGATACTCCTATTTTTATCTCAGTCTTATCTTATTTCATTCCATCAAAGAAGAGTTGTATAATTCTTTTAGACATAAAACAGTTAACTCATTTTATTAGAGAAAGTGGCAGTTTTAATATCTTCAATGTCTGAATTAACTTTGACTTTGAAACATGATCAAATGCTCTCTTTATATCAATAAAAACTGCAGTTGAGACCAGATCCTCATGTTTTACTATTTGAATATCATGAATAACTGAGAGAACAGTGTCAATTGCAGAACACTGTTTTCTATCTTTCATTTATTCACTGAATAAAAGAGAATCATCTATAGAGCTTATAAAAGATAGTCAAGTAGCTATTATCTTTTCTAAAACCTTTTCTAAACAGTTCAATAGAGATATTACTCTATATGACTTAGAAATTGAAGTTTTTCTATTAGGTTTTGCAAGAATCACTCCAGTGACTTCTCTTCAGTATTCAGAATGATATTCATTTTTCAAGAGATTGAAAAAGAGCTCAAAATATTCATTCTTTAAGTAGGAATATGTATTTTGAATAATTAAGTGATTAATTGAATCAGGATCTGCAGCAGTTTTAACAGAACTTGAGAAGATAGCTGACTCTAATTCATCTTGTGTAAGATCAGACCATTCTCAGTCATTTTCATCAATGTAGTTAAGAAGTGATATATTCTCTTCCTCTGAATCTGAATCTGAGTCTGATGAGTTCTGAAAGAGAATTCTCATAAAAGCTTGACATTTTTTCTCAAAAGAGTTTGCTGTATATGATTCATTCTGAAACTCATATTCTAAGGCTGAAAGTTTTGCTACACTTCTTGTTTTAGTATAGTTAAAAGCTTTAAAAATTTCCTTCTCTTATGCTTCTTCAAGAAATTTATTCCAGCAGTCTGTTTTAGCTCTTTTGATATCTGAAAAATATTCATTTCTGACAGCTTTGAACTCTTCATCAGATATTACATTATTTTTTCAATCTCTTCTAGCAGTAGCTAATTCTTTCCTTTTAGATGAGATATTCTCATTTCATCAAGATTTTGAATACTCAGAAGATTTTCTTTTTGAAATATTATCTCTAACACTTGTTAGAATAATAGATGTAATAAGCTTCACTCTATTCTCAAGCATTTCATTTGAGATATCTTGATCAGAATTTCAATATAGCTCATTCTGTCTTTCAGATTTTAGCAGTTTTATGCTTTCTTCAACTGCTTTTCAATCAGCTTTTTCAAAGTTATACTGATTAGAGAGAAGAGGATTTTCACTCATTTGTTTTTCACTCAGTTCAATATCAAATTGAATAATCTCATGACCTGATTCTGATGTCTCATTTGAATCAATAAATCAGTTTACAAGTCTTCTTTTCATTAGATTTTGTGACATGAAGATTAGATCTATAATAGACTTCTGTTTCATGCCTTTTCTAAAGAATGTTTGTTGATCAGACTTATTAATCAAATCTATTGAATACTCAAAGGTTCATTCAATCAGATTATCAGCTCTCACTGCTCTCTTGCATTCTGAATTTCATCAGAGATGATGTGCATTGAAATCTCCTGCAATTATAGAGTTTCTTGATGAAGTTATGTTCAGAAATTCTCTATCAATTGTTCAGATATTGTTATTTTTCTTCAATGACTTTTCATTATAGATATTTATGAGCTGTATAGTATCAAACTCATTTTCTTTATCTATAATATCACTCATCAGAATATCAGGGTCAGACATGATATTAAATCTTAGATTAAATTAATATCTTGATCTCTTTCTTTCATAGATCACTACTCTTGACTTTATCTCAGACTTTTGAGATAAAAAGCAGTAGTAGCTTGAATGAGAAATAACATATTTTTACTCAGCATCAAAATTCGGCTTCTGAAGTAGTATAAAATCAACTTTTTATTCAAATGCAATTTGAAGATAAGAATAAATATAATTTAAGTTTCTATTCACATTATTTTGAATAAATGTGATTTTTAAAGAGTTTTTAAACTTTTTTTATTATTTTTGTTGTATATTCATACTAAAAGAGAGTAGAGTAGAATCTAATCACTATCATCAGATAGTAGATTATAACTGTTCTGAAAAGTAGAAATCTCAACTGCTTGCATTATATCTAGTTTATCATCAGAGTCATTTCTCAATTCTCTAATCTTAACAGAAGTTTGAGGATTCAAGTTCTATTTACATTTAGCTGAAGAGTTGAAGTTTGAAGACTTAAATAGTTGAGAGTTTCTTCTTTTTAAGCTTACAGTTGTGAGTTTACTGGCTTGACTCTTCTCTTCAGTTCTAGATTGACTTTGAGCTTCATCTTTTCTTCAGTTCTTTTGAGTTCTAGGAGTAAACATACATTCTTTTGAGCTAGATGCATGTTTTTCTTTGCAATTAGAGCACTTAAGCAGAGTATATTGACAAATTTCATCTCTTTTTGAGCATGTTTCATATTTATGCTCACTAGTTTTGTGATCTCTGGCACAGAATGCATATTTTGAGTCTCTAAAACATGAGATTGCAAAGTGTTCATATCTTTGACAGTTTGAACACTGTGTTTGAGCTTTGAGATTCATTCTTGAGTCTTTGTATTCATGAACTCTCATTTTCAAATCTGCTACTCTTACTTCAGAGATCTTTGACTGTTCAAGTGTTTTTATATATACTAGAACAGAGACATTTCTCCTGCTTTGTCTGAACTCAATTGAATTTAGTCATACAGGCTTCTTTCTCAGTTGAATAGAGTTGTATTCTTTCAATTCATTTTTGAGAAGTAGTATTCCTTCTTCACAGTCAAAAATTTCAACTGAAATATTATAAAGAATGAATTTGTCTCACTTTTCATCTCTTTCAGATAGAATTGTTGTGTTTAACAAAGATTCTACTGCTGACTTTCAGAGATTCTCATTCTGAATAAGGAATTCAGCACTGAATTCAGACATTGTAGTCAGAATGATGGAGTTTTCAAAGAATGATGATTCAATTGAAGCTATAACTGATTTTTGAACTTCAATATCAGTCATCAACTGAGAAAAGAACTGCTGGTTAATTTCATTTCTGATTCTGAAAATGAGATTTGAGTTTAGCTTGTTTCTTTGCAGAATGTTCTGATTTGAGACTTTGAGAATAAATCTTCTATTTCTGAAGATTTGAAAGTTTTTCTCTTTTTGCATTTTCTTTTTCACTTTTCTATGAATAGAGGCATGAGCAGTATTCTTCTCAGTTTTCTCAGGATTTTGAGCAGATTTTGAGACAGCAGGTTTAGAGACAGCAGGTTTAGAGACAGCAGATTCAGCTGCTTGAGTATATGTTTTCTTCTGATTCAAAGAAGAAGAAGAAGAAGAAGTAGAAAAGAAAGAAGAGTAAACTGAAGAGTCAGTGATTGTATTAGAAATTTTCAAAGTTTTTTGAACTGTGTTTGAAATTCCAAGTTTTGAACTTGATCACTTTCTGTAGTTGTCTAGCCTGAGTATGAAGAATTAACAGAACTTCTTCATTCATCTCACTCAGACACTGCTTTTCAAGAATTTTACTTGCTTTTTCAAGTTTCTATATTTTAAGAACTTGTTATTTCTCTATCTCTTCTTTCTTTCTTCTCTTCAGAATTTCAATCTCAGAAATAGTATTTGAGAAAGCATCTTTCTTCACAACAACTGAGTGTACTTTTGAACTCATTGTTCTTACTCAATGAAAAGTTGGTCAGACTAATTCAATTGAGATATTTATTAAACTCTTTTTAAATTGAAAAGTTGGTCAGACTGTTTCAATTAAGAGATTTCTAAGTCTGTTTTCAATTGAAAAGTTGATCAGACTATTTCAAAAGAAGAATTGCAGACTTTTGTATATAAAACACCTGATTTTTTTCACACTAGTTCAGTAACTAGGTTAGATTTTTGAAGAGAATCTAATAAACTAAAATTGATTTTTAAGATAAATCAATAAAATCTTTACAATCTCTTTCTTGAGATATAATGAGAAAAAGTATGATATCAATTGATAGTAAATCAGATGATATGACAGTTTTTAAGAGAAAAACTGACAAAAAATAAATCAATTTTTTGAAGAGAAATTGATTAAAACTATTCAATTTTATTCTAAATTATTCAATTCTTCTCACACAACAGGTGTGCAACTCAAATCAGTTAATAAAGAGTGTAAAAAAGAATTAAGTATTAATGAAAGCTCTTCAGTCACTGAAAAAGTAATTCTTACTTAAAAGAATATGAAATTATGACAGAAAATAACTCTGTTTTTAATTCTTTGTAAGAATATTGTGTAAAACTCAGAGAAAAACATCTTACTTTTTTAAGAGAAGTAAAAAACTATTTCTAAAATCTTTTTTTTTTGCATTAACTGCTGCAGAAGAATGAGATAGAAACTGCTAAGATATGCACTACTGTATACTCTCTATCAAGACTTTCCCTCTTCAGGATCTTGATATTATAGAGAATATAAGTCTGTTTCTATATGATAATATAAATATTGTCAGTGAGATGTAGAGGAACTGGTTATTTATATCTTAAAATAGAAGACTTTGTCAATGATTATATCAATATAGAGTTAATTCTCAAATTCAATAGAAATCTAGTGTTGCTGTTCTCAATCTCTTGCAGAATCTATTGAATATTGAGGTATTAAAACTAGATTTAATATATCTCACTGTGCAGGGATCAAAGGCTCAGTCAGACCTTGGGGTATACTGATTTTATAGTTGTCGTGTCTGCTGATTATGTATTGAATACAGTTGCTGAGGTATCTTTTTGTACTTTTCTGTCGGGGATGGGCCAGATTGAGAGGGGTGGTACGAGGGCGAGACTTGGCATTGATGTCCAGATACACTGAAGACAGACCGCGGAGATTGCACTTCAGAAGTGGTCATTGATTATGTGCTTGATATTATCGCCGAGGTATCTTTTTGTATTTTTCTGCCGGGGATGGGCCAGATTAGGAAGGGCGGTACAATGGTGGGACTTGGCGTTGGTGTTTTGGAACATCAAAGATGGACAGGGTTTTCGCGGAGGTCGCTCCTCAGATATCTCCACAACTACAGATCGGGGATCTTCCAAAATCGAGAAGATTGGTGCATATGGCTAGGTCTCTTCACCTTACAATTTGTATGGCACTTTGGCCCGGGGTTGTGGTGTGATAGGGGAGAACAGGGGATACTCCCACACAGGAGTTTCGAACAACGTCCGGTTCACATTTGGCTGGATAACTCCACCACCACACAGGGTATGCGGTCGGCGATGGGGTCAGAATGCTCATATGATCGAGGGCTTTTCGATGGATCTATCGGCGGGTTCTTATTCAAAAAATTGAGCGAGTTCGTGGTGGAGCGGTTGATCTGTCTTGATATATAGAATATAAAACTCTGTAAAAGATGAAGTTATCATATTCAGCAGTGTGAAATTCAATAAGAATATCACACTATCACAGCTAGTGAGCTCAGTACTTAATAATTACAACATAATTGATATATTTTACATACTGACTACAGATATTCTTACTTATAATAATTATCTCTATATTAATTCATCACTGATCTCTGTATCTATGCAGAAAGAGTTTCTCTCTGTATAGATATTAGTTAAGAATATCTCTCTTTCATTCATCACTACAGTCACAGGCTGCAAAGTCAGATATCTCTGAAAGAAAGTTAGTAAGAAGTCATCTGTAACTTTAAAAAGATGCGAAAGATCTTGAAAAAATATTATAACTTTCAATCTCATTACTCTGAAGATATTCAGTATTATTAAATTTTAGCTCTATTATATATTCAAGATCTGTATTACATACTAAGACTCTGAGACTGTTGCAGGAATTAAAGTTTCACAAATATATAAGAAGATAATTACATCTTTATAAAAAGATGTTTAAATAGCTGTTATAAAGAAAGAGCTTGACTCTGCAGCTAAGTATAAAATTTTTAAGATTATAAATAAGTTAACTGTTAAAATCTGAATTCTTGATAGTCATTAAGTTTATTATGTTAAAATCAATATAAACAGCAGTATATCATTCTATAAGATAAGATGAATTATTCAGAGTTTTCATTAATAAAAGAGTGTTAATTTCAATAATATCTATATCTCTATTATCTCTGTCTCTGTCATCTGTGCTATGCTTGCAGTAGCAGTAGTGAAAAGTTGAAATGTTTATTAAGTTGATTTTATCACAGTATTTCTGAATACAGATCTGTCATCTAATAAGCAGCTCTATATAAAGTAATCAACTGAATTTGATAATAATACTAGTTATGTATGCCTGCTTCTGCAGTCTCTCTACAGTCTTAAACAGACTCTCTACTTGTGATTTAATCTACTTACAAGTCATCTTAAGAATATCAGCTTCAAATTCTCTTATCATGATAAGAGTCTCTGATTTAAAAGAGATTCTCAGATATTTCTCACTCTCTATGTAAACAATGTTAAGTTAATAGATCTTAATATGAATACTATTGAACAGATATTTCATTAAATTATTAATTAATTCACAGTGAAAGATCTAGAATCTGTAAATTATTACTTAAGTATAAAGATTGAGAAGAATAACAGTAATATTAAGCTATTATAAGTCATCTATATTAAATTAATATTGAAGAAATTCAGAATAGCTAATTTCTGAGCTGTAAGAATCTCTATGAAACTTATCTTTAATTCACTCTTCAATTCTGAATCTTTTAATAAGTTTAAATATCAGTAAGTCATTGAATTACTTTAATATCTTATTATATACACTCATCTCAACATATCTTTTACAACTGTCAAGCTTGTCTATTGATTAAGTAAGTCTATATAAGTATGCTGAGCTGTAGTTAAACAGCTCTTTTACTATATCTACAGCACAACTGATCACTATATTTATTATATCACTGAAGTGAAAGAGATCAACTTTGAAGTCTTTACAGATTCTGATTAAGTAGATAATATTAGTAACTGTAAATCTATATCAGATCTTCTTATTCATCTCACTGATAGATTAATTATATAAAAATTTATTAAGTAAACAATCATGATACTGAGTATTACAGAAGCAGAGTATATATCTATCTCTGAAAATCTTAAAACTGTAATCTGACTATGTGAACTGCTTGTGAAGCTTGAATTTCTATTCTCTGATTTTACAGTTTCTCTATATATTAATAATAATAACAGAGTAATTACTGTAGTAAACAGTGAAAAGATCACTCACAATATATATTATATTAATATTAAATATTATCACATTCATGACACTGCAGCTGCAGGTATTATTAAAATCATATAAATAGATATTATCAGCATAACTGTGAATACTCTAATAAAAGCTTTAACAGCTGAAGTTCATGAAGATGCTCTGATTAATATAGAAATCTGAACATTTACAGTCAGAAAAGCTCTGAAGACATTCTAATAAATGCAGAGTTTTATCAGCTTACTATCTTTACAGTAGTTCATTTATTTATTCATTTTACTGTTTTCTTTATTCTTATTCTTTAACTCTTGTTAGTTCTCTGCAAAATCTTTGATAGAAGACACTATTATTTTTATATATAATATTCTTTCTCTACTTATAAAACTGCTCTGCTGAGTTGTAAATATTTACTCACTAGAGTAGTAATTAAGAAGAGTGTCAGATTTTCTCTCTACAGACTGACTACTTCTGTATAAGTAAGATGTTTACTGATTACTTAGCAAATATCTACATATATAAAAGGCCGTATAATAGATAAATCTTAATAATATAATTAACTACTACATTATATTATCTTCATCAGAATTTAATTTTCAATCTCAATTTTATTTTAATTTTTAAAGTATAATTATTTTTTATTATTTATTCTGAGAAATTACTCTCATTTCACTATTCTTGAATTAAATCTAGTTATTTTTCACATTATTTCTGAAAAAAATAGTTTATTTTCAGAATTTTTAATACTCAGTTCTAATAAGACTTATATTAAGAAATATATAAGATCAGACTAAATGAGATTAAATATGAAATTTATAATTCTGTCAGTCAGTCTACATATAAGATTATGTGTAGAAGAAGTAATTGCTACAGTAATATTACTGAAACAGACACTGCTATAAAATTATTATACAAATTCTAAAGTAAAGAAATCTAACTCTATTTATTAATTTTCTTAATTTTGAAAGATCTCTGATCTGTAATTATAAAGATATTTAAAGAGTAATCTCTGTGAAAACTCTGTCTATTTTCAATATTCTAAAACATTAATACTAAGTCTTACTTATATAGTTAGTACTCTCTGTAAATTCTTTGAAGATAGTAGTTAATATAATCTTTTACTAAGTCTATATACACTGTAGACTACTGAAGTAAAAGAGCTTAATTATTATCAGTATCTACTGATAAATGAGCTGATTAATTATAAAACTCTTAATATTCTCTTTTAAATTAGCTATTACAGAGTATAGTACTTCTCTTAGTAACTTCTTTCAGTAACTCTCTATAGTAACTTCTCTTAGTAAACTCAGTTCTAGAGCTTAAGAGACTTCTAAAGTATATTTCTAGAATATCTCTTAACAGTGTTAAATGTTCAGAGTATTTATTTAGAATTTTTAAGTTTATTCTAAGATTTAACTCATTTATATTAACTATAGTAGAACTTATACTTAATAGTCTTATAATCTGTAAACTACTGAAATAAAAGAGCTTAATTATTATCAGTACCTGCTGATAGAAGAGCTGATTAACTACAGAACTCTTAACATTCTCTCTTAGATTAGCTATTACAGAGTACAGTACTTCTCTCAGTGACTTCTTTCAGTCAACTTAGTTTTAGAGCTTAGGAGACTTCTAGAGTATACTTCTAGAATGTCTCTTAGTAGTATTAAATATTCAGAGTATTTATTTAAAAATTTTAAGTTCATTCTGAGATCAAATCCATGCATGTTGATCATAGCAGGGCTCATGCTTAACAGTCTCATAACCTGTAGGCTACTGGGGCAAAAGAGCTCAATCACCACCAGCGCCTGCTGGTAGAAGGGCCGATCAACCGCGGGACCCCAACACCAACGCAACCCCCCAAGAGCCTGCTGAGTCAGCCCCGTCGCGTCTTCCCAATCATCTCGCGTCAACACCATTAAAGCAAAAGAATGAGTTGAGGCTCGTAGACGGTTTGCTGTGGACTAGGAAGGAAGATAATACAGCTAGACAATGGTCATGACTCCGTCGTAGGATGCCTTCCCGCTCCCTCCTGCATCATGAATTCCTCCGCCCTCCCTTCCACCTCCACCTCCACGGCCAAGACCCCTCACACCTCTGGCCCCGTCAGTAAGTTCCGTTGCCTATTCTCCCATGACATCAGACGCAAAGCAAAACGGTGGCACGATGGCTTCCTCCGTGTTCATTCATTCAACAAGCGGGTGATGGTTTATGATACCCAAAACAATTTCGTGGGTGATCTACATTGGCGGGAAGGAGAGGAGCCGAACGACGGCGATGAATTGGAACTGGAGCGAGGAGTCCTCGTGCAGGTCGGCGAGTGTGTGGAGAAGACCCAGACGGACTTGACAGAGCTACTAGAGAAGAGGAGCCATGCGTCTGCTACCTATCCGGCAAACGCGTTCTCGCCAGAGGCCTCCTCTCGGTTAGCGTTTGCTATCAATAGTAATAATGCGGCACTGAACTCGTCGGGACGGCTGAAGTCGCTGAACGAGCTGTTGGGTATCAGAAAAACGCCAATTGGAAGGGCTGCCTTGCCGTCAAGGTCACCTTATGAGGAACGACATTGCATCGTTCGTCCCGACGACAGATGTGATACCAACGCTACGGAACGCGCTCCAAAGAGGCAGAGAGTAAATACCCGTGAGCAGGGAAGAGATCTCGATAGGCCATCACGACAGCACCGGCTTCGTGACTCCATATCATATTCCTCCGTGTCAAGTTCACTCGCCTCATTTAAGCCAGCAAGCGATTTGGCGTTGAACAGCGCCTCCACATCATCCAAATCTTCGTCGAGGGAGACGCCCAACACTACGAAAAATGGGGACAGGTCGAAATCGCAAACCACCATCGATTTGACTAACCAGACTGGATCGGTCAATACGCTCAGGATGACTATCGAAAAGCCTCGAAAGAAACTAATGTATAAGGACTTAATCCCTGCACAGGCAGGCCGACGGCCAACACCCAGACCTCAACAACGCTCAGCAGAGACTCCGAGCAGTAGAGTACGAACGCAAAGAGACAGTCGACCCCAATCACTCATCGATGACGTAGACCCAGCCGCTGAAATCGAAAATATCCCTCCTACCGGCCCCGGCTTCACGTCTCCCTTAACGGAGATAAATAGTACGATCCACTTCATACCATCAACTTCAACCCTACGTGCCCTGCAGGAATCGGATTCTGCACTACCATCCTCTCAAAGGACGAAACCCATAGACCAGTTCTTCAAGCCAAGTTGCCAGCAACAAGCACCGCCTATTGCGACAATGAAGGCGCCAGAAAATCCTTCTCCAAGCCCAGCGGTTGAAACACCGCAAACCACCACGGGCCCCACTACGAGCACTACTACGGAACACCCTCCCTTGATATCCCCTGACAGACCTCAATCCCATCACCGCCCCTTTACTCGCAGCCACTCAGATAGGATTCCATCACTACCCCAAACTAAAAATTCCTCCCATCGCCCACCACCCGCTCAGCATATACACCCCCACAAATCAACAATAATAAAACTATCCGAAACCCTCCCGCTCCCGCTCCCCCTACCCACCACGCAACCCGCTCTGGCTGAAAGGAGCGACCCACCACCACCATCCCCTGAACTAAAGTCCGCGGCTCCTCCCCCACCAAAACCCCTCCAGAAGGCTCTCTCAGACGCATCAACTGTCCTAGGAAGAACAACCACGTCTAGTACAACAGCAGCAGTACCAGCACAGACGGCCCCACGCACCCGCCAGAGCCTCCTTGCCCCGAAGAGGAACCAGCACGTTGCCACTTGTGTAGATGTCGACGAGGAGGATCAGGGGCCGTGGACGGAGGAGGCGCTTGATTTGTTTGATTGGTGGCCGCCTGGGCGGGCGAAGCCGGAGCGGAAGGGGGAGAGGGTTGGTGTTGGTGGGTGATGAGGTTGAGAGGTTGGGGAGTATGAATCTTATCATTTATTTCTTCAGTTTTCTCATCTGTGTGTTTTTTTATATGCTAGCTGCCTAACAGTAGACGAGACGGGCGGTTTCGGTCCCGTTTTATGTTTTTTTTTATTTGATTATTACATGATACATGATTATGTCTTTTTGGCATTTGATTATATATTAGATAGAGGAATGGAATAGTACGGGATTAAACTTGAGTCAATGGAAATTTACATACATAGCTATGGCTAGTCGAGTGATCTGATTAAATCGTATGGACGCGGTCCTCTCATCGTCTATGTCCGGAATCATGGCAAGCGAATCCCACGCCCTAAGGTATGTACACCTCTATCGAAGTGCCTATGTACAACAATTATCTATACGACACTTTATACAAAACCATAAATAGAACGCGCAAAACCCTTTATATCCCACCCCTTCATCCATCCCTCCTCTTCACCAACGTCCCCGCCACATACGGCAGAACCGACCATTCAAACCACCTCTGAACATCCACCTTTTCTTACCCCCCCTTCTTTGCCGCCTCCGCAACCTTCCCCGATTCCCTTGCTATTTGGGATGCGGCGTAAGGGGGAGGTAAAAAAATCGTACCGCAGCAACGTATAAACAACCTGCATGAATCTCGCCACAATACTCGCCCCTTCCCGCCCCCTCATCCGCCCACAGCAAATAGACCATCCATTCCGCACATGCTCACAAACAACCAATTTCCCCCCAGGTTTCAACAAATCATACAACCCCCTCACCGTGCCCCGCTGGTCAGGCACAGAGCACAAAACTCTCACACAGACAATCGTATCAAACACCCCCTGGCCCCGTTGCACTAACCCCCCCACCTCCTCCCCTCCCATAACCCACGCCTCCGTATCCGCCAACAACCCCTCCCTCCCCAGCGCAGGGTACAGCTCCTTCCGCTCCGCCGAACACGGCAGGATTTGATATTTCCCGTCGAGCCCGCACGCCTCGATCTTCGCCATGAGATCCTTGTGCAGGCCCTGGCAGGGCTCGGCGCCGTACATGCGGATTAGGTTTGAGTTGGTGAAGAGGGGCGTTTGCGTGCCGGTTCCTGGACCGATGTCGAGGACGATGCCGTCGGCTGTGGCGAGGAGGGGCGGAATCAGGGCTGATGAGCCGACGCGGGGGGCTTCGACGGGGTCGCGGGCGCCTATGTGGGTTTGGTGTTGTGTTAGTTAGATTCTCTTGTCTTTTGTTTTTCCCATGAAGCCATCCATGCGGCATACGGTTCATCCATCCCCCCCCTCCCACCCCCACCCCCACCCCCAACCCATGCCAGAGGCAATACCAGGAAAAGATAACCAATCTGATCCCGAATCGCCCCCTTCATATCCACTTCAAAACGTCGCACATAACATACGCCAAACACGGCCCCAAATGCTCTTAATTTTTGATATAACAAAACTGAAAACGAAAAGAAAATAGATGTCAGAGAAGAAGAAGAAAACGAACCTGAAATATTAATCCAAAACCTCGAAAACGCCTCATCGCGCACCTGCTGCAGGCGAAATATCGGAGCTAAAACCTCCCCCCTTCTGAAGACTGTCTCTAGCAAGACAACTGTAAATTCTGTGAGGGACACAAAAGGGGGAAATCTAGAACCCGTGAGCACTCCCGGCGCGGGAGGCGACGGCCTCAGGTGAGGAAGATCTAGTTAGCGCTGTGAATTTCCCTTGTTTGGAGAGAAAGGTGTGTGCGTGTGTATGTGTGTTGTACATGGATCAAAGAGTAGTGAAGGTAAGGATGGCAGTTACAGTTTATATTGTTGTATACGAAACTGGCATGAGAGCTAATGATGGTGCAGCAGGTAGGAGGTGGGAAGAGATAGGGACAGAGACAGCGGCTATAGAGATTGGGCGTACGGAGCAGATATGTGCATGCAGAGGACCATTCTGTCGGCCACATAACGATGCATCCAAAACTCAAGTTTCATATCATATCATGTAGATCCAGGGGTATCATAAGAAAGAAAGCATAGCCACATTCAATATTTGTGCATATGAGGACGGGGAGGTAGGGGGAAATAAAGACGAAGGAGGTGGGAGGAGGAACTCAATCCCCCCCCCTTTTTTTTCCGGAGGCGAAATCATAACCTCATGCACGCTTGGAAAAGGAGGATCCAGGACAAAGATGTGGGAATCTAAGAAAGAAAAACCACAGCGAAGAAAGATGCGATGCAGAGCAGGTGCGGAACTAAAAGAAGAGAATATGGAAACGATAAGGAAAAAAAAAATGAAAAAAAAAAAAAAAAAAAAGGAAAAGGTCAACACTCACGATACGCAGATCCCACAAGCAACTTGCCTGGTTCAACTATGCTCTCCACGCGCTCGGAGAAGGTAGGCGGGCCGTTAGATGCCATTGTTTCTGTTCGGTATATAGATATATATCCGTATATATGTATATATCAACCGAATCGCAAGAAACGAAAACAAAAAAGCAGCTCTAGACTGAATAGAACTAGCAAGCAAGCCTGGATAGCTTGGTTCGGTATGGTATAAAGTAACCTTCCGCTCAATGATACCAGAGCTTTCCGTCCTGCTCTCTGCCCGCCGTGCTGTGCTAAAATACAGGAGGGAGTATTCTTGAAGTTGGTTGGAAAGAGATGGAGAAGAGAAGATGGGGGATGGCTTTCTCCCGTTCGATAGTTTGTAAGAAGTACTTGTAAAGTACTAAGTAGTTCTTCCCCACTCCGCTCTGCTCTCCTCCGCTGCGCTCCTGGCTCCAGCAATCCAGAAAAAAAGCGAGCTTTGGCTAGTTGAGCCCTTTTTCAAAAACAAACCAAGGCTACCCTGTGAGGTCTCTCTTATCTCACCCTATCTCAATTACGCGCCAGACGCGCGTGTTGTCAACTGCCGTAGAACGCAAAATGCCGCACGTGTATCTTATATAACTAATAATAATGATTAAAGCAGCGCAATGTATCAAATTGGGCGAACGGCAGGGAGGTAATAAAAACCAGATAAGAACAAGCTGGAAAAATAACCTTATATGGCAATAATTAAACCCAGCAGCAGCATGAACACGGAGAGAGATGCAAAAGGAGGAAGTCACGTGACCCTGAATTTGAGAGGAGGTCTTTCTCGGGTTGCCGAGCATATGCCGAGGCGGAGACTGGCCGAAATTCGGCTCTGGAAATGATATACTGGTTGCTTTCGTTATTTCATGTCATACAAAGTGTTCCCAGTTGAAATTATGTTCCATAACAGATATATATGCGTAAAATAATGGACAAGGAACAAAACGGGGAAGAAAAAAATTATGCCTGTCTTCCTTCTTCTCCGATTAACTAATAAGATATTCTAACGGAAAAAAGAAGCAGAGAAAATAGGGACAAAAAGACGAGAGGAAGAGGTATATCAGTGAGAACTCCGTCTGTATTCCATATGCACAATGTATAAAAAATCAAAATCACCAGATGAGGTCGTCGCAAGTAGCATGTACTATGTAAGTAAACACATTTAAAATATCAACGGACAAATGGGGTAGAAGAAGTAAGAACTAGGCAACATTAAACGAATAAGAAAAAAGCAAAGAAAAAGAAAAAGAAAAAGAAAAAGAAAAAAGTAAAGCAACAACACCCTGTTCCCTCTAATCTATACTCACAGGAATTTAAACATGTAAATTGAAAACGGACATAAAGCGGACTGGACCGTAGGCAGTAACGGGAAGCAGTATTTTGGGTCGGGGGGGCGGAGAATGATGGTTGACGGGATGCAGAATTAAAAGGGAGCGGGGAAAAAAAAACAGAAAGGGAATATATACAATGAACGGAAAATAAAAACAAAGAAGTGTTAATAAAAAGATATACAAATCCCATCTCAAACCGGGTCACCCGTACTCTTCTCACACCACCAGACCAGGAATAAAATTGGGGAGGGAAATATAACTTCCCTTGACTTCGGAAACGTCATCATAAACACCAACTAAAAGCCCCGGGCTCAATGCTGGAAATCAAAGTCATATCCCATACTGTTCGCATCTGCGTAAACGTCTTTGACGGGATGGAAAAGTATGGACGGAAGTATATGGCGTCCGTGTCGGAATTCGTACTACAGGGGAAACGGCGGGGTTATTGGTTAGCACACAGACGATTAAACTAAATTTCAGACCACTTTCTCCCATGTGTGTAAGGAAGGGAAAAAAAAGCTACTCACAAATCGACCCCCCGTCCGACCCTTGCTCCACCCCAAGAAATTCCAATACAACCTCCCCGCCAAATTCGCCCGATAATACCATGACACATCCAGAAACCTCGCCTCCCTCTTCCACCCAAAGGGGCTATCCTTAGAACTACCTGCCCGCCCATTGACGCCCGGGTTAAACCACCGATCCGTACGATTGGTCGGTAAATCTTTATCAGAGTAGATGGGATGCGGTGCCGCGACAGCTTTAAAACCATGCAGCAACGCTGTGGAGACGGGGAATAGTTCCGAGGACATGTGTCGGCCGAACATATTCTCCCGATCCATCGCGAGGAGCAGGCGTCTGGATAAGCGCGAGTGCGTGATTAGCGACGCGCGCCGCGGCGTGTTTTCTCCTAGGTAGCCGTAGACTTCGTTGCGGATGACCCATTCCGTGCCGATGGGGTGGAAGATGGGGAGGAAGCCGATGTAATCTGCATCCTCGCCGACGCCCCATCGGTACTCTGTGTCTTGGTCGGGTGAGGGTACGGCCGGGACGGGGCCGATGGGCCGCAGGTGTTCGTGGTTGATGGGCAGAGGACCCCACACGGCTTCGTTTTCGAAGCGCTGCACGAAGTTGCGGAAGCCGTAGTTGTAGCTGCCGTGTAGGGCGGGGATGTAGAAGCGGGCGTTCCGCTCCCAGAGGCCCCTACGCGGTTGGGAGCGGGCAAAAGAGGCGATTTTGTCAGCCAATTCGTAGTGGTGGCCAGTGAAGCGGGAGTCGAGTTCCCAGTTCCAGATGAATTCGTATTGTGGGTGGGTAAGGGCGAAGTATTGGACGGAGTGCCATTGGGCACGGTGGACGCTGTATATGTATTGGTTAGGAATCACTGGGCCTTTTTTTCCTTCCTCCTTTGAGGTGAATACACGTATGAACAGGGGCAAAAAAAGGTGGGATATAAAACGTACTCGGTAAGTTCCATCTTGACAAGGTGTGGGTAACGCTTTGACACGGTAGGGGCATTCCATAGAACAGTCATACCCCAGAATTCCTTGGGCACATTCTCCCGCACAACTTGCTGGTATATATCGGCCTTCTCAATCTCGATTTCCTCATCCTTGACATGCAACAGCAGGATAACCGTATACTCGCCCCCAGACTGCAACGACAGCTCCGAAATCAATGACCGGATAGTTTGCATATCATTATCGGAATACTCCTTCCCAACATATGAGCGGAGGAGAACAGCCGTACGGGCCTCCGGCGCGATCTGGCGTCGCGGGGAATCCCGCGGTAAATGTGCAAGCAGCCCCTCCTCGGTCGAGAATCTGTCTACGTTTCTCAAGAAGCATTGCTCTTGTAGTTTCTCCCAGTTTACCTGGCCCCATTTAACCCTGGACGGTTTCTTCCAATTGTTAACAAACGTATCATTCTCCCCATAGCCATATGCCCCGTATCTTGTGTAGCGGTCGAAGAATATATCTCCATTCAATCCTATAGCCTCATGAGAGCCAAACATGGGTTTGGGGAATCCTTTATTTTTGGTTTTTTCGGCAGAACCGGTAGTTAGCCTGCAAGAATAGAGTATAGCAGAACAGGGAATTCTTTGAATATAATAATATATATACCTAGATCACCCACATAACACCCCACCTGGTCATCAAGATTCTGTGATATGGGCTTCCCCCTTGGCCCGTCACATGGGGTATATCTGCCACGATGCGAACTTTTCCAGCGCGCACTCTCATAATTTGGGTAAGGACGGTATATTTTAGGAATCTTAGGCCCACGCTGGGCTCCGAAGCGAGGGTCATCTAAGACTTCTGAGTGGTTGTAGTGTTCTGGAGTGGTGAGATGGGATAAAGTTGAGACAAAGTTCCTGAATGCACTGTGGGGAGCGAAAGAATTAAAATAAGGCAATTCAGAGTCAGTATCAGTACACCGACCGCTTTGGTATAAGCGATATATAATATATACCCAAGGATATGATGTAGGTAGATCTAGATATTAAAAAGAACGGACCTGGGGTACTGGCTCGCCTCCGCGGCATATTGTTCTTGCGGGACAGGGAACTGTCTCTATTATCAAAGCGAAAACGCATTAGCTTATTCTCTCGTTCAGAAAAAAGCAAGGAATGAACCTCTAGAAGGAGGGAGAGAGTGAGTACTTTTGGTTGATGAAGCTTCTGGCGTAGGGCGAGCGCTGCAAAGACTAGGGTACACAGCAGGACAAGCAATAGCACAGCGCGCCGAAAAGATCTCTGCAGCAGAATCTTGTTGATAGCTCTCATGGCTCATGGGAGGCATGCATGCTTGAGAGGCAGATTCAGGCTTTTGAAAGCGATTGACAAACGAGGGTGGGGTGACTTTCTGTGTATGTTACTGAGAGGTAGAAGAGGGAGTGGGAGTGAAAGATTGAGGGTGTGAGATGGCTGCGAGAAGGTTGAGATAACCTTATTTTATTACTCGGGCAGGACGATGTCAATCAAGCTACGGGAACGCCAGAACCAGGTCAATTAGCTGAAAACTGGCGTTGATCATTGGTGGAATACAATGCGATGTACGGACAGCGCAAAAAATGTTTCCAAAAGAGAGTAGAGTTGTGTTGGGGAGCGCTGGTATATTTATTTGATGCTAAATATCTTCCCGGGCGCGCGCAACAACGAACCCTATTTACTATTCGGCGCATTAAGTATATCCTATCCGTCTATAACTCCAGAAATTTTTAACCATTAAAACAAATGCGCTCCTCTCACCAAAATATTTAGTATTAAATATTAAACCTTCCCGCTATCACCACACCAAACGAAAGACAAGTCAATAGGAGAAAAGAAAAAGAAAAAGAAATATATTATAAAAGAAAATAAGAAAGAGAAAAAGAAAACCCACTTGCGTGACATGACAGTCCAGTCCTCTCCTCTCCTCTTCCTCCCTCCCCGGCCGCTTAACCCGCCGCCAAAACAAGCTTATGTATGTGCTCCATACAAGGCTCGCTCTCCCCTGTTTGCTCCACGAACCCATGACGATCCAGAGCCAACCAAACCACGCCAACCACCAACCATCACCGAACAACATTCCCGCTCTCATTTGCCCACAGACGAGAAGTTCAAGCGGGCTGGCTCCCTACTGGCTCACCACCTGTAACCCACTCCGAACATCGACCCCATCAGCCACGCAATCAAGCAGCGACAAGCACACCAAGCATCGACACCGTCGCCGCGTCGAAAAACTGGAGAGCGTGGAGCCCCGCTTGCTCCAATTCTTAGTGGACGTGGATGGGGCCGTATGGCGCCGTTCTCTCTTCAAAAAATAACAATCTAAAATAAAGGATAATTGTTTTCCTCCTTCCTCGCTATCCAAGGTTCTTCCAACATATTTGCCGTTCCCTACAGATTCCTGCCAAGAAAAAGCGGGGATTCTTATCGCCGTTAAACTTTTTGTCCCTGAAACCGTTCCAAAATTTTTCCATCACTTCAAATTCACGTGAGCATGTTCCAGAAGCATTTCATATTCAACTTACGACCAATTACTTAATACCAACGTAATTCACAAAATGATAGCCAAAAAAAGGGGAAAAAAAAAGGCTTACAGCTCCCTCCCTCAAGAAGAAGGGGGGGAAACAGTATATGATTAGCTTCTCATTAAAGTGACACTAGGAACAAAAAGGACAAGAAGGAAAAAAAGGAAAAAAGGGGGTTGGAAGTTATCTCATTCCTGAAAACAAAATATTTAGAAAATAAAGGAAAATAAACAAAAGAGAAAATAAAAATCAGAAAACAGGCAGGGCGCGATGGAACTCGTTATTGGATTGTTTCAATAGTAGTAGCTATTTAGTGATCCGGGAGGAAAAGACAAGGAGAAGAGCTATAGGGGCGGGCACGAGAACATGGTAATATAGACAAAGGAAAAATCAAGGAAAAGTGAATAGTTTCGCGGGTGATTATACCCGGGTAGTGGTGAGAGCGAAGGGCAGGGAGAAGATAAAAAACGACGATATTATATAAAGATATAGCAAACGGGAACCTATGCAACAGTATAAGGGGGCCTAGGTTCAAAAAGAGATAGCAAAGGAAAAGGAAAAGGAAAACAGAGAGAAAACCACGACGAATAAGAGCTGAGAGTTTGCGCCTGCTGGGCCGGGGACGGGGGCGGGAGCGGGGACAGATTCAATTTGTATACCAATATTCCTTTTTGTCGGTGTCCTGGGTGGTATTGTAAAACAAGGCAAAAAGAACCCATGTCAAATAAATCTATCCATTTAAAAGTTAAGACGTGGATTCCCCTCCAGAAATTTCTGTAACCCGATACCGCGAAAAGGAAAAAGGAGGACGAGGTGACAGAAAACGAAAAATTATGCACCAGCCAAAATGGGGAAATGAAGAGTATTATACCGACAAGGAAATTCGTCAGGCGTGTAGGAAGATAGGACAGGCTTTTATCCTTGCTGGAGAGGAAGCCAACTGGTCTAATGTCGGAGTGATGGGTGATATAAACGAGCTATCCGTGCTTGTGCGGGTTGGGGCTGGCCTTGGAACTATATCTGCTTGTCCTTGATAGGGAGCTAACATCATGCTTGCCTAAAATGAAGAAAATCGAAAAGATTAGCTACATGCACGACTTTTCAAAATTTCTAATGATAGAAGGGAAAAAACTGAGCAATGTAAATATTTACCATCGCAACACGCCCGCACATTCTCCAACCGATCAGCTTCCATCTCCTGTTGTTCAATAACCTGTCTCAAATCTTCCGCGCTATCCCGCTCCGCAGCGGCGGTGCTATCCATACTCGCCCTAGCGTGCCCATACCTACTCCGCCGGCTCGAGAACGTCCCTTGCACGCCCGAATTTCGAAACATCGTGCTAAGGCGGGATACAGAACCGTGACGTGCGGCGGAGTTCGCTTCGTTGGATAAGGCAGGGGATACACGGCCAGGTGTCGCAGGATGTCGAATGGTTAGCGTAGGCTCTGGATAATGTTTTGAGTAGCTTCGTGCATTCCGGCTGGTTCGGGAGGCAATGGACATGCGCGATCTACTCGTGCGGGACGTTGATCTAAATTCTGGGTTGAATTCGTTGATGTCGTCAGAGTTCAAGTTATCGCGACGTTCCGCCGCCGCCTCTTCGCCCGCAGTTCTCAAAAGGAGATATGACAGTGCATTATACCACGTTTCATGCCTTTGGCTTGTCGACGCGGTGAACTTTACGACACGGCCGGGAGTCACGATCTCCAGACTTTTGCGGTGCAATCCAGGAGGGTATGGGTTATCATCATTGACGACGCGAACGGCTTCAATTGCGACACTCTTTGCCTTGTGTTGTGATTTCCCTGCTGCCTGCGGGTCCTGGTCGCTCCAGTACAAAGTTCGAGTGTACGGGTGGACCCAGAAATACCGTTGATGGCGATTACTGCTTGATACATCAGATCGCCCAGTCCTACGCGTGTATTTCCAAAGGAACTCGCCGATCATGGTCTGGGTAATCGCTTGGATCATACGGGGATCGGTACCAGACTCGAAAGGGTATCCCGATTTACCAATGTTGAACCGTACATCAAGCTCTGACGCGAAGGAGGACGCTGATGAGCGGCGCGATATTTGACTACTGCGTCGAGTATGAACACGGGACGTGACACCATCCTTGAGACTTGAAGCTTGCTCATTCGGAGTACGAGGACGAGTTTGGGCGTTCGTGCGATAGGCAGAAGCAGGGGCGAGTGGCGGTCCCATCGTTCTAGGAGCAGGGGCTTCTAAGGATAGCCGTTGGGTTGCAGCAGCAATAGCTTGTTTATGATCAGAGGGCAATGGGGGAATGGCCGTCACTGAACCGCGTCGTTGGCTGCTAGCACTTCCAGGGCGTTTGACAATAGTTTGGGGAGACTGGAACGAATCCTTTAGTGTTGTATGTACAGGCCTCGCCTTGGGTGTAGAGGGAGAGCCGGGAGCTCTGTCGACGAGGGCAGAATGTTGCAATGGTTTGTCATGTGAGTCAGTTCCCACAGAAGGAGCACGTTCACGAGAGGAGCGCTCCAAAAGAAGCATATCGATCTGGATTGCCGTAAGTATTGTCTGGGCTGCATGCTCAGTAGTCGCAACCTGAATCTGTGGGACGGGTGATGGAGACTGCGGTGCAACAAAGCTGTGGACAATTTCACTGAAAGCATTGTTGGCAAATGGCGGTGGAATATCTTTATTTTCTTTGATATCGATCTGTTGCACAGGCTCGTCGGCTGGTGGATAAATAGGACAAATGGGGTCAGTGCCGACATCCACTGATTTGAAACCGACATTGTAATGTTCCGTAACTCCGTTGATATGCACCGCAGTATTGGGTCTTTCGGGTAACGCTTCAACATCGTCAACATCATGCTTTTGGAATAGGCTGGGCTGTGCTACCGCCCCACCCAATGGTTGGGTTTGCGCTGGTTGAGGTTCCACTGGCTCGGTTTCTTCCGTGAAAATCGACGAAATCTGAAGCTGCAGGCTTGGCTTCTCAGTAACTTCTGGCGATGTTGGCTGCAATGGTTCAGTTGTCTCAGTATGGATCGGCGAAAGCACAAGTTCCAAGTGTTTGGGTGGCAAGGTGGCCTTCGCAGGAACAGCTACAGGGTGAGTTTCCTCATAAGCAATTGCGGAGATATTTAATTTAGGAGTGGATTGCGGCCGCTGTTCTACGTTTTCAACAGTAGGAGCAACGGGTGCGGTTGCTTCGGATACAATCGGCGAGATGCACAATTCCAAGGGAGCCGGCCTAGCCAAAGCTGGGGGTTCTTCCAGCTCAGGTTGGTTCTGATGGTGCTTTTCGGTGATAGGTCCATCCCATATTGTCTTAGGCGGAGTATCCAGAGTAATTGGGAGATCACTGGTGCCAATAGCAGATTCTTTTTGCGGGGTGTACTGTGTGGCAGAGTCGACCAATTCCGCTGGACCCTGTGGCTCAGCAGCGATGATCGAATCGGAGTGGACAGCCTCTGGTTCTGTGGGCGTTGAGGGAACGACGACATCGTGCGCCGGTTGAGCAGCTTCCCACGGTTCTGTCATCATTCCAGAATCTACCATTACCCTGGTTACAGAGTATATGCTAGGTACCTCAGACGGGCGTCGTTGGTCGATGAATCGAGAAATATTTGGTGTCGAGGTCTGAGATACTGTAGTTGAACGACGAGGCGTTCCGAAGTCGCTACCGCTGTCCGGTCCATTAAGTTCTTCCAGTTCCGCAAAAAGACTCTGTCCAGATGGTATGATTGGAGGGTGTCCTTGCGAGAAACTAGTAGCGGGAGAATTTCTCGTGCTCAGGCTGCCACTCTCGGGTGCCATGTCAACATCTCCAGAAGCTCGCCCACGGCGACCACGTTGCATCTTTAGTCTGTAGCGTTGAGGTTGCATCCTAACGGGTGTACGCGAATCATTGTCGTCAAATTCGTCGTCTGATGTCGATGCTGTGCTCATGAAAGATGTTCGATCGCCAGGCCTCGCGGTGGTTAGCCTCAGAGGCTTCTTACTCCTGACGGTTGTCGCAGGCCCTGAACGGCTTTCGGTTTCGGTCAGCTCCTCTTCAGTTGTATCTCCAACCAAGCTTTCAGCAACGGTCTGGAAGGCATCGCTCTCAGTGGCGTTTTCCCGCTCATTGGCAGTCTCGAAGGCGTCCTCCGTTTCGTTAGCGGTTTGGTAAGCGTCACTTGTATCGGCGGATTGAGTGCGAGAGTGGCCAGATGATGGGAACGGGTTGAATCTGCCTTGCGGTTTCGGTTTCCTCGTGGGACTTGCTTCAACGGTATGGTCCTCCCAATCAGGTTCTTCGATTTCAATTTCGGCAAAGCCGCGCCTGGCACCAAGCATTTCTGGCCGGGGAGGCTTTTTGAATACATCTTGTCTCCCCTTCTGGCGTTTGTTGGCGCTGGACGGAGCAGCCGTCTCCACACGTCGCTGTTCAATCTCATCTCGGGCCTCCTGGAGCATGCGCTTGAGTTCAATCTTTTCAGTCTTTTCACGATGGATATTGCTCTTCAGATTCTGGATCATGCGGTGAGCGTGGTGTAGAGAGCTTTTCAGCGTCTCAGATTCCAAATGTCCATGTCGCGGAGTAGCCTTATTTGGAGACGGAGGGGGTGAATTTTCTGGAGTGGTACCGTCCGATTCATCATCCTTACCCGCTGGAGCTACGACCCTGGCGCCCTCTGCCTCATGCTGTCGAAGTTTGGCAGCGACAGCCTTGGCTAGCTCTTGGTTTTGGTTAGTGAGTTCTTCGACTTTCTGCTGAAGAGAGTTCCGTTCTGTATCTCCAACATGCACATTCCTCCGAAGAATATGAAGCTCAGAATCGTAGCTCTTCTGTGTAGCCGTATTATCCTCAATAAGCTTCTCGTTGACTTGCTTCAACTCATCGAACTTTCGTTGCGTTTTGGTTTTCTCTACATTGGCGGCATTCAAACTTGCTCGCAACTTTTCCTCCCTCACAGCAGCTTCCTTAGCGGCGGCAAGCAGTTCCTGTGTCTGCGTTTCGAGCCTCCAATTCTCATCCTTGTAACGCTGTTCGTTATCATCAAGAGCGCGCAGGCGCTGTGTATAAGCTTCTGCTTCTAGTTCAAGCCTGGACTTCTCTAGATTGATGGACTTTATAGTTTCCTCCCGCTCTACAAGAAGCCCCTGCAATTGGCGGACTTGGGCGAGCAAAGATGTACTAATCTCCGTCGCAAATTCGATGTCGTGGACTCGACTGGATTGTTGATTCCGCTGTCTTCTGGACGGCACAGTAATCTTTGTAGGCGAGCTAGTGGCCTGGCTGGAGAGTACGGCGGGGCTGGCAGGATGCTGTATATGTATAACAAAAAATGGCGAAAGATGCATAAATTAAAATCAAAAACTCACCAAAAACAAAACATTTATATGAGCGGAAAATATCAACTAGTTCCAAGAGTAGACGAAGTACTTACCCGACCATCAAATGAAGGGGTGGTCTGCCCATCCTCATCAGTAGCAACAAGCCGAGGCTTAGGGCCTAATGATGCACGAGCAGCCTCCCGACCAATATCATTATATTCCCTCTCTAACTCCGCCAGCTTCCTCCGCAACTCTGGTCCGATTTCGCCCTCATCCTGCCGATGTTCAATCTCCTTCAATTTGTCCGAAAGTTCCCTCTGCTGCTGCACCAGCGCAGTGCCTAGTTTCGAAGCATCCTCCAACCTGCGTTCGGTCTCTGCCAGATGGGCTTCGAGCGCACGCTTCACCTGTGACGGTGAGGATGCATTGAGCGTAAAGAGCTGTGAGCCAAAAGAGGAATATCGGTGCGATTCGCGTTGCTGTTGCTGGGCAAACACTCCGGTTGAACCGGAGTTGGAGACGAACGGGTCATCCATGGAGGAGAGAGGATCTGCTGCACCCGGACGGGTGACGGTGACAGAGGTTGCTACTGTTGGTTGGCAAACGTGGCCTACGGGCCCCTCATCAGATGGCGGAGGTTAAAATCAAAGAGAAACCACGCTACAACCAGTTTTATGAATAGATATGGTTCCAAAGTTGTCGCTTCTCTGCTTCCCCGTGGTTTCGTTCGCTTTCGATTTTCGATTCTCTGGTCGTTTAGACGTGCAACCACATCTCGCTATCACCGCTTACGTGGGAGACGAAGCAAGCTCTCCTCCCGCGATGATAGACCACAGAGCAGCACAATTGACGTGGGGTTGAAGAAGGGGTGGGAGATAAAACGAGAGAGATAGGCGGTTGGTTACCCCTGACCCTGCTGAGCCCTGTATTGTACCCAAAGTAGGACCCTATTCCTGACGCTGGGACTGCGATGTCTGACAAAGGTGGAGAGCAGTCGGATGCACCGAGCAGCGTTCTGCGTCGATGGGATTGCGAAGAGGGCCGGATGGTGGCGTCCTGAGTTGGCGTGGGCGAGGTGATTTGTTGACGGGGCGGTGGGCTAGGCAATGTAGTAACGCGTTTGTTTTGCTTGTTTTGGCGTGGGTACAACACTGGGCAGAAACTCGCTGACAACTCTCTCCACTCACACCCGCGGGCAAAATGGAGGTGGAAATAAATAAATAACAAAAAACAGGGAAAAATTGTAAGAAAAATATCAATACCAAATGACACGTCGTACGAAGACAAACGGGACTAGATACTTATTGGAAGAGGAGGAGCATTAGGGATTACGAGAACGAAGAGAAAAATGAATAAATATCATAAGTGACCGTGGGCAAGAATAATTCAATAAAAAAGAAATCAACAAACACAAAATAGAAACTAAATGAATGACTGATCACCCACGCACACAGCTTCTTTTAAAAAAGAAATATATAAAAAAAACTGTTTGGGATATGCGATTCTCTTTTCCACGACCTGCTGGCCGTGTTCATCAGGCGGGGATGGGGAGAGGAACAGAAGAAAAAAAGAAAGAGAAGAAAACGAAGGGGGAAAAAAGACAGCGAAAAAGCTCCGCGTTATTTGGCCGGGGCGGTGGGACGTTTCAGTCTTCTTTTAGTACTTTTTGGCTCTTGACTTAATTCTTCTGATTACGCTTCCATCTCGTCCGTTTCTTATGATTAGGGGCAATTACAGCGTAAGGGCACCTACAATGTTTACCGCCCGTAGAAATACGTCATTTATCTCTACAAAAAATAATAAGTTACTATCGCGGCATGAGCAGCAGCAGCAGCAGGAGCAGCACTATGAACCATTTTTTTAAAAAATTTCGCTGTGAGTTGTAACAATACGATTCACATGGAGTGAGGGCTGGGAGTTATCGATAAAAAAGTCCCCAGATCAATCAGCACGGAGCCAGAGTTTGACACACTGTCTGTCGATCAACAGTGCTACCAGCAACCATTATTATTATTATTGCCTGTTCCTCCTGTCTTCGAAAACAAGAATCGCCAATGGATATGTCCATCCGAAAATACCTCTAGTCTCTAGGCGTCAGTTGGGGGGAGCCGCCTAGAGCGACAGTTTTTCAATGGTGCATCGACAGCCTATAAATACTCATCGTCGTTTCAAGATGGATATTGATCCTGGGACTCTCTCTCTGTGTCTGCTATTCTCAAATGCATATATTGAACTTCTTCCGGTTATTTCAAGGAATTTCTTCTCTGGAATCCTCTAAGTCAGTACTTCAATCTCTGCGATTGCACAATTGTTTCTGCTGCCCTGCAGTCTCCATCTTGCAGATACTGACAACATGATTTCTCAGTAAGGTCTGATTTGGATCTTCTTCAGCAGCAACAGCAACAAAGAGGGTCAGTGTGATAAACCAAAGAAAGACTGGTGATGAGCTCACAGTTTCAGACAAGAAGTATGCTAACACTATATAATCATTCCAATTAGCCAATTGCATTCAGTGCTTCTGGAATCAGTCAACTACCTTGGATCTGTGCTGTACCTCTACTACATAACACAGGACATGGAGGCATTTTATCATTATCAGTGTTGACCCCAAGCTCTCATCAGATACACAAGTGAGAACTGTCTACTCTGTACACTGACTGATTATTGAAGAACATCAAGATTTAGAAGCATAGCACCATTTGAGTTGAATGGAAAAAATTTCAACTTCAATTTGTATTTGATAAATACATCAAGTAACGTACTTTTCTAAATCATATTAGTACATCTGTATAAAATATGTTGTTCTACATACATTAGTTATTCATAGGTTACTAATTTGTAATGTAATAGAGGCCATTCACTAAGCTAATTATACAGTCCGCAGCCGCGTTCCCTACTAAGCAATGCTTCCTCCATTTCCCCCTTGCCAGCCAGTTTCAGCTGCCAGATGACAAAACCGAGCACACTTATTACACAGGAGTTTCATATCACCTCTTTCCTCAACATCGAATGGCTCAAACTCGTGTACTTGATCCCAGTGCACAAAGTCAGCAAGTGGTCTCGCAGATCTAGCTGAAGCTATTCTCTTGAGTGTTAAGAGACTGTGGCATCTACAGCAATTTTCTACTATCAAAATATAGCCTCCATTATTATGTGGTCTCTGGCTTGTGGAAAGTAGGTCTTGACTAGACTGAAAGCACTCTGCCCTGAAATTTCCCTTCTCTTTTCAACAAAGACCGGTTCTATTTTCCCTCTTCACACATTATCTGAAATAAACACGGCCTCCACGCATTTCGAGTGCCCTTATCAAGTTTTTTCAGCCAGAATATCATCCTCGAGCTTTTGAGTGGGCTGGAGGAGAATGGTATTATTGCGAATGACGGTAATTATTAGAGCAACAAGGAAACAGTCAAATCAAACCGCGAATCTTGGAAGCAAGAGGTTGGGTCGCGAAAAGATGTCAGTTGTTGTGAAATTTGGAGATGAAGGAGATTACTGAGGATTTTTCTTTCAAAAAGGGGCTTTTCATTTTAATTTCGTTCTGCAAAGGTCGTTTTCGCAAATTCATCGAAGAGGGCAGGGTCCCACCCCGTATCTGGAGATGGGTGACAGGCTGGAAGAAAAGCGGACGACCATAGTAGTCACAGAATCCTGTAATTTATGCCATGATCATAACCAATCCCCCTCGAGTATTTTAAACATATCGTCCACTAAATTAGGCTCTTCGGCTTCGTCGTCCGTGTCGGACAGGCCGTATTCATCCTCAAAGCAGATATTGTCTTCTTCACTTGATATGTGCCAGCCTGAATATAATGATCCACATGGACTAAGTCGGTCATTTCCAAACAGTGTCGAGCTGCCAGCCAAAGCATCCAATAAATCTAACATATCAAGAACCTCTCGACCCGCAAGGTGTATCTCGTTATGATTTTTAAACGCAGGCAATATAATCTTCTCGTACCAACTGCTAGTTTCATCGAGCTCATCCCAGTGCCAATGCCCAACAATTTCGTGCACTGTGACTTCCCATAAACAAAGATATTCGTCCTTGTAATATTGATAGGATTGTTGGTAGGAGTCAGGTACCCCATAGTAGCGCATTTCAGCATCCATGTTGACGATTGGAAGGCCATCTGCTATTCGTATATTTGGGCTAACGGCAGTAATTGTCTGAGCACCCCGGTTTGCTGTCCTATGTTCTACAATTCTTTGTAACTCCCTCGCAGAGGCTGTAAACGAAATAAAAGGAGTTGGCGTTCAATCATTGTAGTCGGCGTGAATAGCCAAAATTCTCCTCGAGTGCTCAAAGTCTCTAGAATTTGGCGTGGCGATCTTGATAGCATCCGCTTTGTTTGATCCGGTTGGCTACCGGACCAGCTATCCCATGTTCTGAGCAGTGGACTTTTGAAGCTACCGATAGTGCTAAAACGCCATGAGTGTCTGTCCTCTTCCTCTGGGATTGACTGGAGAGAAGGATTTAATAAGAAACTTGACACGAGAGCTCGATATAGAGAAGCTTCATCCACCATGAGTAGTAGCAAGCCTGCATCTGATAGCTAAATAGCAAGCAGAACTGAGGATGAAGAGAGATGGTGAGTAGTGATGAGGACTCAGAGTTGGTGACAAGGCAGAACCTGGGGATGGATGGACTGCTGAAAGAAGATGGGCACAAAGGAGCCTGGCAGAAAGCTGAAAGAAGTGAAAGAGAGGCGACTACAAACGACGTGGAAGACGGTGACTAGGCGGCTGGGAGGAAAAGCCTGGCGGATCTAGTACGTACATGTGTTATGGGATGTATTGTCCTCATCGACTCCCATGATTCTCAACGGTGTGACCAGATCTAAATCTGGCTCCCACTCTTCTTTGGCTTATGCCATGGTTGGCTTAACTAATAATGCCGATACAAGGTTGTGTACTCCATACTATACTTCTGTGTTGAAAGAAAATTGCCTTTAAACTTACGCCACGGGTAGAACCTTAGCGCATACTCGCACTTTTATTGGACAGAGCGTTTGAGTATACCGCCAAGAAATCACGTGGATTCATTGCCCCAACCTTGGAACCCAATAATGTCTGTGAGATTATTAAGGTGCAAAGACAAGAGATCGACGGAGGTGGTGTAAAACATTTCGATGACATCTCATCGAAGTAATAAAATCCAACACAGATACTCACCATGGACGAGACACAAATAGAACATCCCGCGCCCCAAATCTCATTTAAGAAAAGATCGGCCAAAGCAAAATCCAGCTTCCGCAAGAAAGCTTCCTCGCCTCCTCCGGCCCCAGCCTCCAGCTCAGGCTCCGACTTTTCCGACTCCGATGAAGAAGGCGGGCGCAGAATCAAGCGCAGACGAAAGAATGCCACAGTAACCGCGTCATCAGCGGTTACAGGTGCAGAGGGTCAGAGAGCCGGCCCTCGTGTGAGTGATGACGGTGCAAATCGCAGCTCCACACCCACCGCCACCGCCCCCTTCGCACTTCAGCAAACAAACGACGCAACAAAACAGTCAAACTGGTTCGATGAAGAACGTGACGAGCAACTGCTGAGCGCAAAGAATCTACTGGGCAACACCAGAAACAAACCTACTACCGCCGCTGCGTCAAATCTAGATGCGGACGGCACATACCGCGGCACAGCAAATTACCAATCCTTCATCCAAAAGAACCCCTACGCGCCCACCAAGCAGTTCGGCCCCATCAAAGCCCCCACGAATATCAGAACTATCACTGTTACCGATTACTCCCCGGACGTCTGCAAGGATTACAAGCTGACGGGGTACTGCGGCTTCGGGGATGGGTGTAAGTTCCTTCACGCGCGTGAGGACTACAAGGCGGGCTGGGAGCTGGATCGGGATTGGGAGATTGGAACGAAGGGGAAGAAGGTCGTTGGGCGGACGGTTGCGAGTCGGGCGTCGAAGGCCGGATATGGAGATGGGTCTGCTAATGCGAATGCGAGCGGAGGCGAAGACGAGGATGAGGATGAGGATGAGCTACTGGAGAACATCCCGTTCGCGTGTGTGATTTGCAAGAAACCGTATAAGGAGCCGATTGTTACCAAGTGCGGGCATTACTTCTGCGAAGCATGTGCGTTACAGCGGTATCGGAAGAACCCGTCGTGTGCGGCGTGCGGGGCTGGGACGGGCGGAGTGTTTAATACGGCAAAGAAGTTGAGGAGGTTGCTTGAGAAGAAGAGGGAGCGGATTCGAAGGAGGAAGGAGAAGGCGAGGGAGGAGGGGGAGGAGGTTAGTGATGATGATAGTGAGGGGGAGGGGAGTGGCGCGGAAGATGAGAGCGCAGGCGAATAGGGAAGAGTTGATATATCTGGCTCATGTGGTGGTTTCTGCTCACATGCCTTTTAAATTCAAGGATGTAGTTTTTGATTCGCGGCGTTTGTATATATATGTGTGGCCTGGAATTTCGAAGGTGTTGCCAATGTCAGATAGATAGATGCATGCCTTCTCTATAGCTCATTTCCATCTTACGATACAAGCAAACCATGAGTTGACCAGATTTCCAAACTTCCAATCGAGTCTTAGGTACTTTACTTTAGATACTGATATCCGGACTTGTATATAAACGCTTACTATATTGACTCAGGGCACCCAAGCTGTCCCTGCCGGAATTACTGAGATGTCCGGCCGGATTGTCACACGTGACGTGCGGATCTGACTTGGATTCAGGATCCCCCTTCGACATCAGCTCCTAGGACTCAGACAAACTCTTTACCTCGAGCGGTTCCCCGGAGGGGGATTGGAGATGCGGAGTGCTAGCAATACCCAACATCTTTGGCCTGCCAATGCACTAGCGAAATCATTATCGGGAACTCTAAACTTCAGCTCTCTGGCACTATACAATAACCGTGGACCAAACAGTGGACCTTCAACATTTTACCAACACTCTCCTGGTCATGCTGAATCTCGGCGGAAGGACTCTTTTTCCTGTCTCGAATTCTCAGTTCGATTGAGTCCTCACAGCAGTTCGATTGAGCACAAGGGAAGATATTGATGACGGGTCCCGGTACAGATTGTGGAACCGGGTCTGATGCTCTGGTTTACCTCCCAATTGAGAGCACGAAAAGTATGCCTGGGAACCATAGTCTCATTGATTTCGAGAAATACGATCTCCTAGCTGTGCTCTGGTGAAGTGGTGATTCCAGGCACCTACTCTCTTGAATCACGCCGAGATGGGCTCCACTGGCTGAGATGTTCACCAACCATGATTCAATTATTCTCTTCATGCATGGGCGTTCACCAGGCCCCAAAAGTCCCAGCTCATCGGCTGGGACCTGTCAGCCATGCATAAATCGCACCTAATAATAGATACAAGAAGCCGACGATCAGCCCTCAAAATTGAATTTATACCAAGCAGGTCAAGCGCGGCATCGGTCTTTTGGCAACATCAATAAAGTCCACGTTCGATCGATTACATACAATGGGAAGTCACAAAACGTCCAACGCTAATAAAGGTGTCTTCTGGGAGTCACAAGCTATTATTATTCGTGAAAGGAGACCAGATGTGGATCTAGTGAACTCTGTTTACCCATCTCTGGAAGGTCACTTGGAGGCTTCGATTTGCACTTTACGAGGAGGATAATTAACCAATCTAATGAAGCTAAGCGTCCACCCATGTCCACCAGCTAAGCTCGATCAAGAAATTGGCGGCTACTAAGGCTCTAGTCATGTCTCCCGTTCTCCGAAGCTCCAAGCAATTTGTGAGGAAGTTATAGAGCTGTCCGTACCGTACCTGAAAGGCTTGCGTGAGGCTGCTGTTGCCGCCTCATCGTCCTCTTTACATGTCTCCTCTCTTTACCAGGCAGAGCAAGGAAGCCGAAGCACGGCGAGACAACCAGCGTAGGAGAAGATGCCCAATTCAACCACCTGTGCTAACCTGCACCAAACCAGCATGACACCAATGCCCGCGTCGGCTCCCAAATTGATGTCGCCTAGCGTCCCCGACTAGAAAGAAAGCCCGAAAGCCAGAGGATGGCCCAATAATAATAATTCTGTTCATCTGGACTCATTTCTTGAGCCTTTCGACTCGTTTTTAGCCAAGTGCTTCTCGTCCAACGCTTTCTAATTCTAAAATGCTAGCGCGCATGCCTCGATCGGTGACTTATTCCTTAGCTTGATATCGGACAACCTCAAGCTCGAAAAAAATGGACAGGCAAGAATGAAATCTTCCCCCTGTCGGGGCGCTGTCACTTTCTTTTTCCACGATCCAGCCGATACCACTCCCATCTCCAGGCTCTCTGTGTCTCGCTCTCTGCCTACAACTTTACTCTGCTATCGACACTCCTTGTATTCGCCTTGTAAGGAATTAAGGGGGCCGGTGTGCTTCATCATGTCATTCCCCCCCTCCCCCCCAAATCTAACAGCTCCAATTTTCGCATGAATTGATTTATTCTGGCCCTTGTCATTCCTGGATTCCTGGGCAGCCGCCCGATTGCGAAAGCATTTCCGCCCCCGCCAGGCCCGACACCACCAGAGATGTTTGTCAGTTTTCGTCGGCCGGCGGCTAGGCACCGCAAGCTCAAGCCGCTGGCGTGCGCGCTGCTATTATGCACTTTCCTCACTATGACACACTACATCATCTTGAGATTTCGCATTTCAGTTCCGCCACCAACGAATCTTGTAATACCAGACTCCTTTGGTGTTCCACTGGCCATTGTGATGGGCAAAACGAAGGGGGAGAATGCGAATTGGGCATATTCGATGTTCCCAGAGTTAGTATCTTAGCATGTTCCCCTAGATGACCCTCCAAAAATCGAATAAGAAACATGCATAGCCTGCATCTCCCTTGGTAAATTACATGCCTCCGGCTTCTGACTTAAAATATAACAAAAACAGATGGACTCCGTTTGTCTACAGCGTCGACGACGAACCAGGCTATGGCCTGCGCGTGCCCAACCGCGGCCGCGAATCCATGCCCTACCTCACCTTTATAATTGACCACTACCACAGCCTCCCAGATATCGTTGCTTTCGTGCACGCCAACAATAGACAATGGCACAACCAAGATATCGGCTACTATAACGACCACGTTCTCCGCCGGCTGCGCCTCGAGACCGTTCGCGAGAGAGGGTACGTAAACCTGCGCTGCCGGAACAGCCCAGGTTGCGAGCCCTCCAGCGTCCTCCCGCATAACCCGAGCTTGGTAGAGGTAGAGCTGAACGACACCCGCTCACGCTTTGCCAATATCTATGCACATTTGTTCGAGATAGATGATGTGAAGGAGGTACCGCACGTAATTGGTTCAGTGTGCTGTGCGCAGTTTGTGGTGACGCGAGAACGAATTTTGCAGAGGCCGCTGAGTGATTACGAGCGGATGAGATCGTGGGTATTGTCAGGGTCTCGGCCGATGAATGATTATGATGTCGGGTGGGTGTTCGAGAAGCTATGGCATGTGATTTTTGGTCAGCCGCCAGTATAGTGAGTTAGATTTCTTGTCTGCTTCCTTTACCCTTTCGCCTAGAGGGTTTATATATTTTGGGTTTTTTTGCTTGGTTCAACACAACGGCTTTTGACTTAACTAAACATTGTTTGTTTCAAGCAGCTGCATATCCGAATCGCAATGCCTCTGCGAGCTCTACGGGAAATGCGGACCACCAGGGCCCCGGGAGCTCAAAACAGTATTTGAACCTGTCTCATAATTCTTTTTTTGTCTCTTCCTCGGGATATCGGAATCACTTCTCCTTTAATATTTCTAATGTCGCGATCACTTTTCTCTATTCACCTATACCAGGGTTTTATCTGTTATAAACCCACATTGTTCCCTTACCCACCCGCGTTATTTTATGCCCTTTTTGCGAGAAATTGAGGGACAAAGAGAAAGAGGCGCAACAAGAAATCGGAACATTAGAAAGGTTAATTCTCTATATAGAGATGATTTTTGCATTTGGACGGCATGGAAGCGTTGGCGCTTCATAATTTTAACAGTGCAAAGTATATTGAATTACGCCATCCATTTACGTACATACTTTGATGGAAATAAAAATAATACGTACACTTTCTTCTCTTTGCTTCTTCCTTCCACTCCATTAACCAGTCTTTGACATATACTAGTTTAACACTATAGAGCCCTTCTCCCCTTTAACATTGCATGCACTCATCAGTGATCATTGTTTCAGAAACAGCAGCATGCCTGCATGCCTATCACAATGAAATTATGCCTATAGATATGATATGCTGTACAACCCCCAGATCGACAACCAAGGTACAAAAGCTTGGCATAATTCAGCCGCAATCACGTGGTGACATGCTTACGTCAGCCAATCGCCAAGCCAGCAAGCAGAAGGCAGGCCTTTGCAAGCCCCAGCAGACGCAACCGCTCCAGCCAACTTATCCGCATCCAGCTCATCCTGACATCCTGACATCCTGACTTCCTCCTGACTTCTTCGCGTTGCTTCTTCCCCTCCATCCCCCCACCAGTTCCTTGCCACCTCCTACGCCCAGCTGCTCTCCATCGTCCTCATAGCTTATAACCCGTCCCGCTTTATCTCTCCAGTCTTCTTCTACCCACCTGCTTTATTCATATCATTTCCCCTCTCTCATCAACTGCCCCCCAGTTGAACCTCGTCGGTGGCGCAAGATGAAGTTGACGTTTAGAGTATGTTCATACCCGTTTCCCACCGTTCTCGCTCCCCTGATTAGGATAAACACAGCTCTTTTCTTCGAAGTTTATATACTGATGATATTTTTTTTTCATTTTGGTAGGATTTGAAGCAGCAGAAGTTCGTGATCGAGGCCGAACCTTCGGAGACGGTACGCCTGCCCCTCATTTCGTATATGTCCATAGAAAAATATATCTATATATACAAGAAGATATATACGCTTGTACCAAGTTTCCCCCGTCATGACTGGTTGCCATCATGACGTTTTGACGCAGGCAGCCCTGCTAATACCTTATCTATCCAACAGGTTGGCCAGGTCAAGGAGAAGATTTCCCAAGAGAAGGGCTGGGATGTCGCGCAACAGAAACTTATCTATTCGGGTTCGTCATCTCATTTTTCTTTCCTATTTATCGTTGATATTTTTCCCGATGTTTCATCTGCTTCCTCTCTGGTTCTAGACTTTTCCCGCAGTTGTACTTTCACTGGTATTTGATAGCTGTTGGGAAGTGGGGCAGAATGATGTGATATGAGGAGGGCTCATCTATTTTTTTATTTTTTATTTTTTTATTTTTTTCTTTGCATAGTTCATAATATTGACTTTTCTTCGCAGGCAAAATTCTACAAGATGCAAATACTATTGAATCATATAACATCGAGGAGAAAGGCTTCATAGTGTGCATGGTCTCAAAGGTATTTACTTCTTCACCTTTATCTGAAAATTTCGCCATGTTCGGTTTACTAACGTCTTCGCTTTACTTTTGGGTGCAGCCTAAACCAGCCCCCTCAACGTCAGCAGCCGCATCTTCTCAGGCTCCTTCGACTCCCGCTCCCGTCGCCGCTTCAACCCCTACAGCTCCCGCCCCCCGCTCCAATCCAACCACTTCAGATGCCCCCGCTACGCCGTCGCCTGCAGCTCCAGCTGCTGCCCCAGCTGTGGGTGGTGCCGCTACGTTCAACGACCCGTCAGCTCTTCTTATGGGCCCTCAGGGTGAACAAGTAATCGCACAGATGGAGTCTATGGGATTCCCAAGAAGTGACATAGATCGAGCTATGAGAGCTGCGTTTTTTAACCCAGATCGAGCCATCGAGTATCTCCTAAATGTAAGCCCTTGGGTAATTCCTTGTCTTCGTAACGATCCGCTGACCCTCTCAAGGGCATCCCAGAAACCTCTCAGGCTGAGCAACGAGAAGCCGCCCCTGCGCCGCCAGCGACAACGGCTCCTACCGGCGGCGCAGCGCCAGCAGCAGCAGCCACTGAAGGCGATGAGCACGTCAACCTTTTCGAGGCTGCAGCACAAGCTGGCACGCCCCAAGCGGGTGCAACCGGGCGCGGCGCTCGAGCTGCAGGACAGGGACTAGCTGCAGCAGCCGAAGGGCAAGGAGGAAGTCTTGGCAACTTAGATTTCCTACGGAACAACCCCCATTTCCAACAGCTACGACAGCTCGTGCAGCAACAGCCGCAGATGCTCGAGCCAATCCTGCAACAAGTTGGCGCTGGTAACCCACAACTCGCGCAACTCATTGGGCAGAACCAGGATCAGTTTCTCCAGTTACTCAGCGAAGATATCGATGATGATGCACAGTTACCGCCAGGCACGCATCAGATCACTGTGACGGAGGAGGAAAGAGATGCAATTGAAAGGGTATGGATGACGCTTCACTCTTCCCTTGATTTCGTTCAATTCATTGGTTCTCCAAATAAACACATTAAACTAACACGCATCCTTTTTGCTTTGTCTTTGTAGCTCTGCCGTCTAGGATTCCCTCGCGACTCCGTTATCCAAGCCTACTTCGCCTGTGACAAGAACGAGGAACTAGCAGCAAATTTCCTATTCGAGCAACCTGACGAGGGTGACGATAATTGAAGGGAAAAAAATTGTGGTCCTTTCCTTCCCTTCTGCGCTCACCATGGAGCATGCCCCCTATCTATCCACCAGTACCTATTTAACTTCGTAACTTAATTCATCTCGTGACACCCTCCTCCACGTTACCATTCGCTTGTACTTAAAAATTTCTCATCCACACATCCATCCCTTCGTCCATCCGTCCAATGAATGACCCCACTCAACCTCATGTTCCCCCTTTCCCCCTGTCCCTTCTACTTCCCTTTACTCCCTCAGATATGAAATCTCTCGCTACCCGCTTCATTCAACCCTCACCCCCCAACACACCTTGGCTCTCAAATAATTTAAGCAAACATCAAATCCTATCAGCTATTCTTCCTGCTGTTATTTCTGTTGTATTTCTCCTTCATTTCTGCTTCATGCTCTCTCAAACTACTGGACGTACCCTACCGGCAATCTAGCACTACTAGCAATAACTAGCACGCGAAATGGAAAGCTCAAACTGTGTTTAATGTTTCGACCTCCGTTATGGTTTGCTTGAGTGGCTTAACTGCTTTCTTGTTTCATTTTTAATTAACTACTTAAGCTACTGGGCCTGGCATGTTTTTTGCTTGAGAAATTTTTTTCTTCTTTATTTTCCCCCCTCCCCCGTCCTTTCTCGCTTAGCGTTAAATCAATTTAATCAATTTGAGTTGGTTTTGACGTTGTTTCCCATTTTCGTTGTAATATGCATTATTACTACTATGATAAAGAGATCTACTCTTAAAGGAGACATAGTCCGTATTTACCAATGATAAATTAAGCTATGCCCGCCTGCTTCGGATGTGTAATAGAATTTCCTTGTGAGGGCGCTGAAAGCTGAAAGCCGCGTGCGTCTTGCAAACGCAAGGAGTCTCGACTCGAGACATGGGGATGGTTTATCTCAGCGGGCTCAGACCCTCTGGCTCGGTTTGAACGGGTTGCAGCATTATTATTAACTAATCCGGCATGACACTAACCTACTTTTGATACAAGTCATGTGCTCAGAGCAATCCTCGCCAGAGGGTCTGAGAAGAAATGGTTCCATCTTCAATGAAGATTCCTGAGATTTACAAGGATTTTTCAGATTCTTCAACTTTGACTTTCTATTACTATATATCCACATATCTTTGAGATTTGAAAATCACCTTAGCTTATAGCTAAAGAGAAGAAGAATAGAAATATTTCTTTAATATTTCAAAAAAATCTATATTTAAGATAGATGTATACTCTTGAAAATGATCATATTTTTTGATCTCAGAATTTCTAAGAGCTTTTTTTTGTATGAGAAATTGGATCAAAATTCCTGTGTTCAAAAACACACTGATCAACTTTGAGGTGATACTTCTATCCTAAGAACTTGAGATATGAATATAAAAATCAGATACATCGCGAGAACATTGTTATTCTAAGGTTCTAAGGTGATACAGAAATGATGAATCTATGAAGTTGAGTTGGAATTCTCTTCCATACTCAGGGTACTGAGCAAATCATTCCTGTGTTGCTAATAACCAGGAACCATTTCTTCTCAGACACTTTGCAAGATATTATCACTCACATGACCTGATTTTACTATTTGGGTTAGCTTATTGCTTATTTGAGGTTAGCTCATGACATAATCATCAATCCAATGTTAAAACAGCAATGAATATCTGGAGAAGCGTCTGAGCTTGCTGAGATAAGGGGATGGTGTCTTTTCTTCGAGGCAAAGAAATGGGAGGGAGCGCTTTTCCCGAACCACTCACTTCACTATTTGTTCAGGGTCCCCCCAGCGGTAATCATGCCTTTTTATGCTGGGACATCTCCCCCCAACTCATTTCCGTTCCCTTTCTTTCCTCTTCATCTTCAGCTACGAATATTACAGCTGCATTTCCCCTGGACTATATCGTAGGTTTCCTAGGTAGGACCACGAAATAAATATACAAGAACAGTAAGTAGCTTATTCAACACTGAACGAAACCACTCATCCTTCAACAGTGCTTCAGCTAAAGGCCTATCTATCCCTCGGATGTAATTTCATGATCTTGAAGGTAAAATCCCTGTCGTCTTCTGGCACCTTGTTCGCTGAAATCCGCGCGAAAAGGTTTCTGCTTTCCTGATGGCAGAAACTGATGAATAAGTATGAGAGAATATTCAACGTTTCCACACCTGCAATTTCTTAATAGAAAAAGAGCGCTCCAGTCATATTGCTGTTTTTTGCACATGCCAAAGGGGCAGGAACAGTGCTTTTTATATCCAACAACTGGACATTAGTGGAGGGAGCGGACGTCTTCTGTCCTGTGGTTGACAAGGACCTTGTTAGGCTTAGCATCTAATGAAGTCAAAAAATTGGCTTATGAATAGTACATGTGAAAAAGAGCAAGAGTGGGTGAATGAAATTAAATACATACCTGTGTGGACAAATGCAAGCAATTTTAGTGTCTTGAGACTTCATGAACAGTTAGTTTCCATGAGAATGAAGCATCTAAGAGGAGATCATTCAAGTGGTGTAGATCAATAGCTGGAGGATATGATGAATCAATAATCTCATCAAGTAGTGGTTGCATAAACTGAGTTTGATATACACAAGTGATGAAGAACAGCATGTTCATTTTCTAGTCAGAAGTATTCACACACTTTTGATGATTACGGGTTGTTTATATTGGCTGCCTTGTCTTTTTCATATCAAAAACTTCGCCGTTTAGAAATCAGGGAGCGTCGCTCAGGTTGAGTGAGGACTTGGTTTTCTCCCTAGGTGGGGGGGTTAACGAGTTAAATATTAACCGCCTCGAGACGACAATACCCTAGCGCCATGTTCGCGAGCAATAAAAAATAAAAGACAATATAAAAAAGTGACCGGAGTGAGATGGTCAGAAGCAAATGGCCGGCTGAAACACCCTGATAAGAGGCTATTTAAGGGAACAGCAGAAGAGAAGTGATAACTACACATTACCTACCTACATCCAACTCCCCCTTCTAACCACCATGTTGACCCTAGCTATCCATAAAGCAATGTAAGAAAAAAGGACTCCGTGTATGTTGAGCGTGGGTATCATTTATAATAATATAATAAGGAACGGTATGTAATGTACCTAAGGTAGAGGATTGTTATGCAGCTGTCCGTATCTGCAAAATTGAGAGCATGGATGCGCCCTGTGGCTAGTTCTAGGGGGTCTGCTCCAGCTAACGACATCTTCGATGGGAGATAGTGAGAGAGAGAGAACAAGCGTTAGAGGTAGTAAGAGCAGTATAGAAAAGGCTGAGGTTGTAGAGCACGGTGAGAAGCAAGAAGAGGAAGTAACTATTATATAAAGAGAGCAAGAGAAAAAAAAAACGGAAAAGAGTAACAGCAGGAAGATATTTTTTGTTCATTTTTGATTATGGTCTATCCCGAGATATTTTCCGGGGGAACAAAATCTCTAACAAGGAAGCCTCAACTAAGTTACCGGTAGCCCGAACGGCATATATTTGTATTTGCGTTCGGCCTTTGTTGGCAGCCGTATTAGCTGCAATAGGTATATCTAGAAGGCTATATGAGATAAATAAAAACCTGGAGGAGATAAAATAAAATAAAATAAAATATGAGACGCAAAAACTCTGTATGGGCGAACCAATTTCATTTCTGTTCCTGTCACCACTCATCTCAGTATGTTAACAACATTGCTTATATGTTGCTAGTCATTGCTGCTTGCTTGCTTAAGTGGTGCAACAAAACTGCAGAGTTGTTTTACCACACAGGTGCAGCAGAGAAGAGCGTTGGCATAGAGAGTTGAACTGATTGCTATATTTTTTATGTATTTTGCTAGATATTTATTCTATTCTATTCAAATCTCAAAAGTCAGGGGAGCGGGTTTCATTTTCTTTTCTTTCCCTCTCTCCTCCCATCTTTACTTCTGAGTATTACCTGAGTTTCTGTAAACCTAGGCCTGGTTGGTTGAGTTGGTGATATAGGCGGGATAAAAGACTCTGTCTGCGTACAGCATATCATAAGCGTTTCATTGCAGCAGCATAGAAATGAGTGTGATGCATTTCATTCACATTCATATTTGTCCACAGGTGGTCGGTAAGTTAGTACACAGTAGTTACTTTGTCTATATCAATGTAACTATTCTATGACGGGGTTACATCATCACAGCTGAATTGAGCCAGTTAGAATTTGTAAAAGAAAGAAAGAGAAAGAAAATAGTCACTTGTCTTTATCAGGAATTACATTCTCATCATGTCACTGACAGATGAGACAAAATAAGGCTTAGTTCAGCAGCATCCATACATCACGAAGATGTAGGCTACTGGGGCAAAGAGCTCAATCACCACCAGCGCCTGCTGGTAGAAGGGCCGACCAACCGCGGGACCCCCAACAGAAGAAACCTGGCCTGGGAAATGGCGATGGATGTGGCAGTGGAGATTGTGGCAGATTATTAATTAGCCTTGGTCACTGCGGCTTTATATTTTACGTGGCGCCCGTCATTTATACTTCCGGATACGACGTCGGGCGTATTGCGGTTCTGTCATTTACGGGGTGAGACGTGTATTTGAAAGAAATGGGGGAGTGAAGCTATGAGGAAGAAGGTACTGTTGATATGGATGAGATAGATGAGTAGATGTGGCTTTTTCTTTCTTTCTTTCTTTCTTTTCATTTTTATTCTCTTGTTTCTGTTTATGAATCTCTGTGATTCTCAATGAAGAATGTAGATAAATGTTAGTTATAGTGATGAAACGAGAAGGGGAGCGGTATGTTGAATCACCCACAGATCAATTCCCCTCTTGTGTTTCAAACAAGTGCTGCCAGGTAAATATCTACCTTATATAAGATTGTATTTTTTATAATCAAAAATTCCCGAACAAGAGCGCTATGGTCTTAGATTGCCCTTAGATCGGTCCAGAGGGAGGAGAGACATGAGCGGGTGGTTTGGGTTTGCGGGATATTTCTGATTTGATGCCGCCTGAGACCTGAGGATCCACGCAGATGAACCTCAACTAGAAGTACGGAGTAGTAGTGCTTTTTCATCCTCGCGTATCTTTTGCAAATGCCAGTCAGACACCTTCACTAGAATCACTACTGAGCAGTGAGAGGGGTTAATCGCCCCATTAATGAAGAGTAGGGGTAAAGGTAAGACTTGGAACAGGATTGGAGGCTTCGGAATCTCTAGATGACTTTCCGGAGCGGAACTCTGCCTGCATCCAATTGCTCATTATTCATATTTTTGGGCATTTTCCTGCATCCTGCGGTAAGGATTAGAAAAAAATGTGGGATAAAACATGGGGGATTTACTCAGGCTGGGTACTTGCGTCCGTGAGCATAGTTTGATATCCTATGTTGTATGTGGCCAACTGGATAAGCAGAAGCAAAATGGCAACACGAGTAGAGTAGAAAAAAAGAGAGCTGCCATGACTCCTTCGTCACATCGAAAGTGCCTTGAATCTACAAATCCTCCCCGTATGTGAGATTGTTTGAAATCCAAGCCATGCCATCCACCATCTCGAATGGAAAGAAAAATACGAATATGTTCGCGATCATTCCCCCCACGCGGCACCGTTCAGTATCCACACACCTCTCTTTTGTGGTTGACATGCCATGCCGTTGACAAGCGATGGATGTAATGGACGGAGGTCAGTTGAGGGGAAGGCAGGAAGCTAGATGCTTTATCAGGTAGATATTAATGCCACCGACTCAGACCTGAAAGCCCTCACATCACATCACAGTAGATCTCGCGCGCTTATCCTTACCGTCCTCATACGAAGTGCTTCTTCATAGAAACTTTGTCCGTTAGACAGTTATATGTTGATGCCAATGATGGAGCTACTGAAATCCACCTCATAACCCCATACAGAACACAGTATGTCGGCCGTTACTTGTCATATTTATAGTTGTTGTTCAACAGTGCCTGAGTATTTTATAACTTGAGAAAAGAGGAGCAGGAGAAATAAAATAAAATAAAAATAAAAATAAATAAAAAATACAAAGAATCAACAACTCAGCTGGTTTATTACTTGCTGAATTTATTGACTCTCAATGCTCTTTCTAATACATTTATTCCGCCTTCCCGCCCTTCAAACTTCAGAAAATGCGACCCTGCGATCAAAATATGACACTCCATTCCCTCACCCGGGGAAAAAAATTCTTGAAAAGAATGAACGAGTCCTTGATGTGATGGTGCCAAGGAATGCGTTGTTCTGTTCCCCCTTACACGACATTCTGGGAGAGCATGACAAGATATATAACAGTTAGTTATATAGGAGGAGCTCTTTTGTTCTACCTTACGTTTATTTCCCTGTCTTCTGCTGATAATTCTGTATACGTGCCGCCTCTCTTTTCATCCCTTGGCATTCAACCAGAGGCGTGACTTGTTCTGATGCGAGCTTCTTTTTTACACTTTCTTTCAAAAAATGTCTTTTTCTTTTATCTTTATTTATCTTTTATTTTATTTTTCAAACATCATTGTACGGCTTCATGCAAGCTGTTTTGGGCCTCTCACACATGCAATTATTCACCAATCATGCACCAAACATAATCAACACATGTGAGAGTCTAGAACATCACTTGTTCCCTCATTCTTTGATTAGAATGATAGCTATTGAATTTCATTATCGACTGTCTAAGCCTTATCAGTTGTGCTTTTTTCTTTTTGCTTTTTCTTCTTTCTTCCTCTTTGCAATTTGACCATGTAAGAAGAGAGAGAAAGAACTTTCACAAGAATATTTTCTATAAAAATATCTTCAAATAATAAATAATTCAGAACCAGAAATCTATTTGATGGTCTTAATTTTAATATTAGATCTCAAAAACTGTTCTGAACATATTTACTGATCTAAACCTGATTAATTTTAGTGAGGGTGTCTTTATCAAAAATGGGAGTGTCTGTATAAATTGCTAAAAACAAGAGGAGCCCGGTGAATGTGACTTCATCCAGCCCGGCGGCGGAGGAGGCGGAGAAAATAGCCAAAGTTGGCTATTATTTTTGAGCTGAGAACGGGCGGTGAGTAAAATAATGATCCTTTTTTTGTCTTAAAGATGTAACTATGTCCATGATAGATTTGTCATGCGTGGAAGAAGTAGGTGAATCACGTATATACAGAAAAGAGCATCTCTTCTCCCGGTTATTATCATTTATCAAAATAAAGAGGAAAAGGGACAAAACTAGAACGAGAAAAAGAAAACGAGTTGAGCGTTGACTGCTTGGTGGCCTGAGCTTCCGCGTAGAATGCAAATCATCGGTGTTGGGCTTGTGATAGACATCAGCCACAGGCGAAACCCGCCGATTCGATACAACGAATCATTTCACCACCTCAATAACAAAAGATATTATTATTTCAGAGAGCAGGCAGCTCACTCAAGAGGGGAAATTGTACATACATTACAAGAGGGGTGGGAACAAACAAAAATAAAATGGAATCTTATGCAACTTGTTAAAAGTTACCCGAGGATAGCAGAATAATCAAAAAGAGGGCAGAGAGTCGTGCTATTATTTGATACCAACCGCCAACCACGCCAACCACGCCAACAAACCAGAAAAACCCCTCACCAAGCGCGGACTATATTGGAGATGTTTCCCGTTTGTATGTAGCGTAATTAGCGTGAAGAGAAGAAACAGGCAAGCTGGGCCGTTTCAGTTTCCACCCTCTCGTCTCCTCTCTTTCATCCAGGTCCTCCCGAGTGCACTGCTAGGTTCTCGGCAAAAGGCCCTATCATTCTGTGACCAGCTTGGTGATTTACAATTTATTCATTCTCACATAACAGGAGGAGGATGAGAACTAAATTCTGTATTTAGTTTGATAGTGAGTGTGATGCTGGCAATGGCAGGACGATGGAGACGGCCGTAAGAAGCCTTACCGTACCAGACATCGTAAGTAACCATACCATACCAGACCATACCAGATCGTACCAGACTAGAACCCCCTCACCCAGACCTCACCCACCACAGTAACAATAATTATAGTGGCTGTAACTAAGCGTGCAAGTCAGATTGCACCCAGCCACTGCCAGGCGAGGCTCCACTGGGCTTAACTTGGGCTAATGCGCCCACTCAACGACTAGCAGACTAGCAGTGCCTGGGGAATTCCGTGTTGCAGAAGCTCCGGCCCCACGCTGTGCAAGGGGAATAGATGGGAGGAGAAGACGAAGGAGAAGAACAATAATATTAATAAGTACGAGCAGATGCAGATGCAGCGCTGGGGTGTCGGGAGCTTTTCTGCGGTGACTCGTACCAAGTTGCTGCGTTTTGTGTGTATGTGTGTGTGTGTGAGTCTTCGTGCGGGCCGTGTCCAGAGGACGGCTGTGTGTGTCCCCGCGCGGTTAACTACACACAAAGTATTTCAACCTCGCCTCCCCAAACTTATTTCCTCCTCCTCTTTTCTCTCTTTTTCTCTCTTCTCTCCTCTCCTTTCTCTTTATTCCTTTCTTCATCAGCTGGAGAGTTCTGAAGGGTCTTGCAACGGATTCTCATCAGGCTCCAGTTTATCCTCTATTTTGTAGTCCCCACCTCTCTAACCCCCCCGTCGCTGGGCTTCGGTCCCACTTGTTTCTCCTTCCCTACCGCGCTTCTTCCTCTATACTTCTTTCTTCCTCGTCTCGTTTCTTGGTTGCGCCCTTGATTATACCATTATACACATCTATAAACCGTTATACCAATCAAATACTACTTCTGCGTTCCTGTGAGAGCATAAATACCCGGTTACATCCAGCATTCTATTCTGCTTTTGCCTTTACGATCTCTTGGAATCTTGCGCTCGAATCCCGCAGGTGGCGCTCTCGTCCCAGGTTATTTATAAACTGCCCCAGCGGATACGCCGCCAATCCTGCGCTCTGTTTTTTATTTTTTATTTTTTCTTAAAAACATTTTTATTATTTTTTTAATATTTTTTCTTTCTTCTTCTTCTTCTTCTTCCCCGGGGTCTTCTTCCTCCTGACAGTTTTGTGTCATTCACTCTATCCTACGCTGCTGGTGTAGTCACCCGCGGCCCCTTCTGGAGTCACGTCCTTGACTCCTCTAAACACCTTGCCCGTTTTGAATCTACGCACATGAATCCATCCGTTCCACTGTCTACACCTTCAACAGTTTCATCGACATCGCAGACTTCAGATAATCCGAATGGCGACCAGATAACAAAGGCTTTGGAGAACACCCACCTCCCTGCTTCTGCTACGGCACAGGCGCAGGGTGGTGCGGTGTCTCCTCCCAAACCCCAGAAATCAAAGATGACAAACCGTTTCTCCCGCATGTTTCAGTCAGGCAGGATAACCAACAAAGATGTCCAGAATGTGAAGGATGCAGTTGCACAGAGTCACGCGAATGACGGCAAATCATCTCCGCTACCCACCCCCTCGGGAACCACGACCCCTCAAAGCGATCCCTGCTCCTCAGGGCCTATTGCCAAAACCTCTTCGAAGGATAAAAAGGCTGATGGAGATAAGAAGCAGGGCAAAGAGGTCACCCCTCCACACAAACGATTCGAACTCTTGGAGGGAGGAGTACATAAGCACCATTTGAAGAGCGCCAAGCGCCAGGAGAAGCTCTCGGATATGCTACGGGATATGCTGGGAGGCGGACGAAAGAAGGAAGAACCGGTTGATGACCAGCATCTCTCGCTGATGTCATCATGGGTCGATCAGCTCAAAACCGAACGGGATAAGCTGGCAACAGACAAGAAGGGTGGTCCACAGTCCAACGCGACCCTCGTTGACAAATACGGCAAATGCCAGGAAATCGTCGGTCGAGGTGCCTTTGGCATCGTCCGCATCTCGCACAAGATCGACCCGAAGGACGCCAAAGCCGAACAGCTCTATGCCGTCAAAGAATTCCGTCGCCGTCCTCAGGAAACGACGAAGAAGTATCAGAAACGCCTTACCTCAGAATTCTGTATCTCCTCCTCCCTCCGCCACCCCAATATCATCCACACCTTGGACCTCATGCAGGATTCCAAGGGCGATTACTGCGAGGTCATGGAATACTGCGCCGGCGGCGACCTATACACCCTCATTCTCTCCGCCGGTAAACTAGAGGTCGGCGAAGCCGACTGCTACTTCAAACAACTTATGCGCGGCGTCGAGTATATGCACGAAATGGGCGTGGCTCACCGCGACCTCAAACCCGAAAACCTCCTCCTGACGACCCACGGCGCGCTCAAGATCACGGATTTCGGCAACGGCGAGTGTTTCCGCATGGCCTGGGAGAAGGAGGCGCATATGACGGCTGGCCTCTGTGGGTCTGCGCCGTACATCGCGCCGGAGGAGTATGTTGATAAGGAATTTGATCCACGCCCTGTGGATGTTTGGGCTACGGGCGTTATTTACATGGCGATGAGGACGGGGAGGCATCTGTGGCGTGTTGCGCAGCGGGAGGAAGATGAGTTTTATGATCGGTATCTTGAGGGGAGGAGGGATGAGGATGGCTATGCGCCCATTGAGACGTTGCATCGGGTAAGCTATTTTGAATATCACCTTTCCCGTCTTATCGCGGATATTTACGATATGATGTTTTTTTTTTTATCACACTGACTCCTTTTTGGTTATTAAAGGCCCGCTGCCGAAACGTTATATATTCCATCCTCGATCCGAACCCCACACGCCGCATCACCGCCTCCCAGGTTCTGAAGTCTGAATGGGTCCGCGAGATCCGCATTTGCAAGGCGGGGGAGGAGGGGCTTTAGTTAAGAAAGGCAAACAAAGACAAACAGATGGATCAAACCTCTGTTTTTATGAGAACGATTTTTTTTTCTTTTCTTTTTCTAGTCTTAATTTTACTATTACCTTTTTTTCTTTTTACCCTCCTCTTCTTACCAATTTTCTTTCTTATCTTTTTGGTTCGTTCTCAACAACATACCTACATAACTATCAATATACCGAATTGAAGTAGTGAATGAGAAAAGGTGTCCAGGATGCCTTTGAACTCTTTGGCTCTCTTTTTCTCTCTATATATCTCTCTACCCCCTCTCCCCCTTCATTTCATTCAACTAACTACATTGGTTGTGGGTAGGAGTGGGGGGTATCTGTTTCTTCTACCACTTGCTTACCTCTTTTCCCGCAGCAGAGAGGAGAGGAATCATGTTTGTGTGAATGATTTATGAGACATGAGACATGAGACATGAGATGTGGTGATTGGGATGTCATTGAATTTTTTCATATCTAACTTCTTTCTGTTCATCCATTTTGTTTCCCCTCATTGACCTCTCAGAGAAGAAAGGAGCAGGGCTCATTTCACTTCTATTAACTTACTTTTTTTCTTGTTTTTCTCTGCCTCTCTTCCTCCCCCACCCAAAAATTCTGGTCAATGTACTGTTGACTGTTTTGCCTCTCTTCCCCTTGCATTATGACATATACATGAGTTATGAGTCCGCATATCCCCCTGCTCCATACATGTCAATGAATAGGGGGATGTCATTTTCATCTCCCTGCCCCGCTTTTCCTTTCCTTTCCTTTTCCTTTTCCTCTCTTATTCTTGTCCCTTTTACTCTCATCCACCTTCGCATACACCACCCATACACACACAGACACAATTTTTTCACATACAATGCGCTGGCGCTGGCTTAGGGAATCGTATAATCCTTCCCCGCTAATTTCCACTCCATTCATTCACCGCAAACAAATATCCTTGACGGGAAATATTCCACTCCTCCCCTTTTCTCCATCTCACACGAGCATGTTGTATGTGGTATTGTACAGCGCAAACTCAAAAGCCAGAAAACAAAAAGATCCCTGAATATCTTGAGAGAGTTTATTAGAACATATGAGGTCGATGCATGAATGATTGTGTTGAAATCTTTGCCGGTTGAGTCAAGTCACTTCTATTCCTCCCTCTTCTTGTGATGATGATAAGTGTCGGGGTTGGGGCTTGCTGCTGTTTTGTTTATGCTACGGAGGAGAGACTTTTATGTCCGATGTGCGGGTTAAGATGGGTATGGTTTATGTGTGGGCGCAATACATGCTATTCTTTTGGATTATGCAGTACATATATATGTGAAGCGCAGAGCTATTCGACACAGTCATTCCTCGCTGCTAATCTAGCTAGAGTCAGATACGCGATTCATCAACTATTTCCATGCGTGCCACAGCTGAGCGGTCAAGAGAGTAGAGGAATATATTGAAGTTTTCCTTCTTCATTCAGCTATGAATTTTATTACTTCAGGATCCAATAAAATACAATACAAACGTAATTTTTCATAGATTGATTATTTTATATCTATAGCCTTGGATTTCCTTTGCTATGGCGGCAAATTCCCAGCGCACGTAAGAATGCCCATTCCCAGTTCAATCGCCAGAGAATGCTTGCGATGGTAAGCCGATGACGTAGAATGAGAAAAAAAGCAAATAAAAGAACAAGCCAAGCCCGGGACACAGCCATCGCTGACTAAGCATCCGCAGTCGAGACGGCAGCCAAACATGCCAAGCCCATTCCCAGACCAAATACGGCAAGCACCAATTGTTTGCAGCCCGTCATGCATCCTGCATGCATCCTCATCATCACCATCATCATCGTTGCCCAACATCACCAACATATGTAAACACAGAAACTCAGACCACATTCCCCCTAACGTCTCTCTTGAATCTCTTCAATCCGTCTAGGTCGACGAAACGGATACAGAGCAAAACTAGTCTCTCCGCTTCTGGCTTCTTTAACGGATCATCCCGCCTAACGTAGCTACGAAACGTCCCAGGCGTCGCCTTCCTTGAACACAGATCCATTATTCTCCCTATCCAAAATCTCTCTTTCTCACTCGGCGCGGCCTCCTCATTCGTCGGGGAATCGGAACCCTAAATCAGAAAAGCGCCTTCCTCTGTCTATCCATCCGCATACCAGCGAGCGCGCCTATACATATATATACACCACAGCAAGCTCATAGCTGGTATATTCCAAGCATTCCCACACCACCTACCTACCTATCCATCCGCCTCACCCGCCTTCATACTTTTTTTTTTTTTTTTTCCCTCCACGTTCCCATTTGCTTCGAGCCGGGACTGAAAAAGAAAGGAGGTGGGAAAGTATCCCTTATATCCGAATTCGCCGAAAAAGAGTCCTTGTTTCTTCCCCGGCTCCGCCCCGCTCCGCTCGTCGGTACTCTCGCTGCCTTGATTCTTGTTTTTTTGGCCGGAGGGGTTCTTGAGAACGAAAGAAAGAAAGAAAGAAAGAAAGAGAAGCATATATATTATTTTCCTTGCTGCTGATTGGATTGGTTTGACGTCGCTACTTTTTGGTCATCATGTCTTGGGCTGGTATGTGGTAGATGTACAAATTTTCATTTGTTGGCTTTTCCTTTTGCCTTGTCTTTTTTTTTTTCTTTTTTTTTTTTTTTTTTCTTTTTTTTTTTTCTTTTCTCCCCTTACCTGGAGTAAAGGGATTGTGGGGCAGTTTTTGAAGGAGATCGTACGGGAGGAGGAGCAATGTGGCAGGAAAGTGGAAGTGGACGTGTAGTGTAGGATGGATTTTTTTTCTTTTTTTTTATTCGCGGAGTTATTGCGGTATAAGAAGAAAATCCTCAATTTTGCAAGGGATTGATAGAGCAGTGTTTCTATCGAGAGCGTTTTGTTTTTTTGTACTTGAGAATTGGGACAATTGCTAACTGGGCGGGGGATTGTTGCGGTTTTTAAACAGGCTTTAAGAAAAATGTTAATCGGGCGACGACGCAGGTTATGATGAAAACGGGTAAGTTTTATATATATTTCGGTTTTATCAAGCTTATCCCTTTTCTTGATCTGTATGCTGACCCTTTTGTTATATGTAGGGCATGTGGAGAAGACGAGTGATCGGGATTATGAAATTGAAGAGAGGTATGAATCTCTTAGTTTCACTGTTTTGTATTAATTGGCGGAAATGCAAGTGAAGGGACCCTCCTTTGCTGACATGGATCTCTCCACCTTTATACAGACGCTATCGAACTATGGAATCTGCGGTCAACAGGCTACAGAAGGAGGCGAAGGGCTATCTGGACTCGCTGAGAGGTTTGTTACTGCAGTCTTAGCCTCCGTTTTACGTTTCTGTGGATCTGGGTAGGTCTCTGGCTAACCCGGGGCAAATAGCAATGACGGCGTCGCAAATGCGGATTGCTGAAACGATAGATGCGTTTTACGGCGATGCTGGCGCGAAAGACGGTGTGAGCAGCAGTTACAAACAAGCTGTTGAGGACCTTGACGCGGAAACAATCAAAGCGCTTGATGGACCATACAGGTAGGCATATTTTGAAAGATGATAACAATATCCGCTTCCCTACCGGCCAAAAAATCTCCAACGATCGAAACTGAAGACTTATACGTAAATAATGCGATAGAACAACTGTCCTGGAACCCATATCCCGCTTCTGTGCCTACTTCCCAGATATAAACGAATGCATCAAAAAGCGCAACCACAAACTCCTCGACTACGACGCCATGCGCGCCAAGGTGAAGAAACTCGTCGAGAAACCTGACAAGGACGTCACGAAGCTGCCCCGTGCGGAAAAGGAGGCCGAGATGGCCAAGCAGGCGTACGAGCAACTAAACGATCAGCTGTTCAACGAGCTACCGCAGCTCATCGACTTGCGTGTGCCGTACCTAGACCCGTCGTTCGAGGCGCTTGTGAAGATTCAACTGCGGTTCTGCGCAGAGGCGTACTCGCGTATGGCGCAGGTGCAGCAGTATCTGGATTCGGATACGAGAGAGCAGTATGCCCAGGGCCACTTGGACGATCGGGTTGAGCAGGTGTTGCAGGAGATTAGGGATTTGAGTATTGCTGGGACTGTTTGAGGGTTATTCTTCTTTCTGGGGGAGTTTATATTCTTCAGTGTGTTTTGTGTCTCTTGTAATCATTTTATGTTTTCTGTTTTCTCTCAATTTGCTCCTCTTCCGTCAATTTTTTCCGTTACTGTTCGCCTTTTTTTTCCCCCTTGTTAATACGATAATATGATATGGATGAGTGTATGTAGAGTTATAGACCCTTGCAAAAGTAGAATCAAACTTGTGATAACCTTAGCTTCCCTTCCCCTCTGTAACTTTTGCTCCTTCTGGGGCTTTTTTTCATTTTTTCTCTTCCATTCTTTTTCATAAGGGGTATGGAATCATGCGGGCAGTGTGGCTTCGCTTTCTATTGCTACATGTACCTTTTATTCTAAACTGCCTTTTTATATTCCTTAGTCCCCGTCCCACCCCTGGATTTTACACACAGATATTTATTACAGTTTAGTCTTCCCCTCTCTCTTTTCTCCTTTTTATTTTATTTTTTATTTTTCTGTCCTTTGCCGTTCCATGACCCTTCCTCCACGTCCCCCTCTTCATATTTAACACATGATAAAATCCACGGATGTGGAAATCTACTTCCCCATGATAAAAACATTTTATCTATTTTACTATTCAACTTTGCGCCCCTCTCCCCCACTCTTTTCTATATTAGAAGAAGACGAAAAAGAACTAGGTAGGGAACAGCGTGAAATGGTGCACCCGAGACAAGTTACATGCCATCATATACATACATATATTACATATCAACCCGTACAACACATACACATTCTTGACAGTAGGAATTGAGCTCGCTACAACTTCTCAGGCCCCTGTCTCTTTTCCGACGCGAAAATGCTAGAATGGCGGTTCATGGAAGACTTTCAGAGGAGGGCGATATTTATATTCTTTGCAGATATAACAACGGAGTGATATTTTTAAATTGTGTATGTTGGACGGACGGGACGGAGATGAAATCATACCCGCAGCACTTAACGTGGATATGGGACCAACATGCGCACACCTGCAGGAACGCGGTTCGTGTCCGAATGTAACGAATGAACATGTACTTCGGAGAGGTGGAATTAAGCAAGTACGGAAGAAAAGATAATAATAAATACAAATAAAAAGAAGTACGGACGTATCAGTTTTCATTACCATCAATATCTCTCTGCTACCCTATTGCGCCTCTGTCTGCAACGCAACACCGTCATGCCAAGAGAGCCAGCCCTGAGAGGGGCGCGGTTGGAAATCATGGATATATCAACCGATCGGAGTAGGATCGAAGATCGAATACGATCAATAGCATATCATACGCGGGTTAGACAAAAAGCCACTGCGCGAGAAAAGTACAGTAAGTAACCAGGGGTTTATGGCCTAGTAGGTAGTAGTATAGTTATATTCCGTTCCGAATTTTGACCGCGCTACAGCTTTTCAACCGTCTTTATTTTCGTAAGGCCCTGTATTTCTCTCAACTCTCTCTCCTTTTGAAGGCGAATGGTTCAAAAATGAAATATCTATTGCCCCTTGTTTGACCCGTTACCATACCAAGAAATACGTGAGTGTACGGCAGAAACACTCCACTTCATTATACTAAAATTCTCCGCGTATCAACCATACATTATCCAAAGAATAAATATAGAAAATGGAGATGATAAAGATAGTACAGATATTCTTTCATTATTGTGTAGTCATTGTTTATGAATCTTCTGCAATAGAAAGGGAAAGAAAATGCGGAAAAAAAAAATAAAGTCAATAGCACAAATAAGCGGGACAATACAGTATCAAGCTGTTAGCCAATTAATGATGATCAGTTAAACATATTGAAACATCTCAACATCTCAATTTTGCTGATACAGATGGCTCCATCGGCTGCATAGAATTATTGTCTGTACCCCGAAGATATCTGATGTAGACTACTAGTTACCCCATAGCTGTTACAGTACTGCGTATTTATTACGTATGCCTCATATAAACATCCTGTATTCATGGTATCATGTATGTAATCTATAGCTTAGTCATCGTACGCGTTTATGTAGGCTACTGGGCCAAACAGGAAGCAGAAAACTTGACCTCGCTAAGTGCGCCACTTGACCTCGTTATGTAAGCTGTCCTCGCAAATGTGGCCTGTGCCACTACTACCTGACCTCGCTCAATACATCTTTTCTTGTAATTTGAAACCACTCAATTATTTATCATCAATTATCAACTGATTTTCAATCAATTGTTAATTACTTAAATATACGGATTGAATTTATTTTTATTACTATAATTAATTAACAATTAATTCAGAATTAATTCAAAATTAATTTAATACTGAAATTATTCTTGAATTTAATAATAAAGTAAGTATTTATATAATTTACACTGAATTGATTATCAATTGATTTTCAATCAATTGTTAATTACTTAAATATATAGATTGAATTTATTTTTATTACTATAATTAATTAACAATTAATTCAGAATCAATTCAAAATCAATTTAAATTTAATTTAATACTGAAATTATTCTTAAATTTAATAATAAAGTAAGTATTTATATAAATTACACTGAATTGATTATTAACTGATTTTCAATCAATTATTAATTACTTAAATATACAGATTGAATTTATTTTTATTACTATAATTAATTAATAATTAATTCAAAATCAATTCAAAATCAATTTAAAATTAATTTAAAATTAATTATTAAATATTTTTATCTTGATATATTTTAAAATTCTGTAAAATATCTCTTTATATTCTATATAAATTTATCTGTTTATTTAATTAATTATAAATTAGCTATACATGCTTTGATTAATTAATAAACTGAGTGAATAAATGAATAAATGAATTAAAAGATTGAAAGTTAATTATTAACTAATTATTACTATATTATATGAGATCAGAGTCATGATTATGTAATGAGATCAAGTGACGCACTTAGCAAGGTCAAGTTTTCTATATACACTGAGGTAAAAAAGCTCAGTCATTATCAGTACACTGCTGATAGAAGAGTTAATTAATCACAGAACTCTTAACATCTCTTCTCAGATCAGCTATTACAGAGTAGAGTACTCAGTGACTCTTTTCAGTGACTTCTTATAGTAACTTCTTTCAGTGAACTTAGTTCTATTACTTAAGAGACTTCTAGAGTATACTTTTAAAATGTCTCTTAACTAGACTGATCACTAGAACTATGAATTTCACATTTAATCTTATTTAATCTGATCTCATACATTTCTTGATGTGAATCTCACTGAGACTAGTTATTAAAAAAACATGTAAAGTGACTATATATCAGATCTTAAAATAAAACTATAACTTGAAAAAAATAAGAAAGTGATCTCATTTAATTTCATTTAGTCTCATTCTTGACATAAAGTTACTATTTTTAGACATTTTAAGGTTTTTTTTAGACTATTTTTAATTTTTTAAAAAGTAACACTTTTTAGTAATACTTAAATAAGATTTAAAGTCATTTAAAGCAATAAAAATAATTTAAATTGAGAAGTGAAAATCATAGTCTTATTTAAAAAATGTGATAAGAGTAAATAGTAAGTCTCACTGAAATAGTATAAGACTACTATTTAATGTTAAAACTGTGTAATGAGATTAGTTGAATTGATAATAAGACTATTAAAAAATCTGATTCTGATCTCAGACACAGTTACACAGTCAGTCTACTCTTAACACTGTCAAATATTCAAAGTATGTATTTAGAATTTTTAAGTTTATTCTGAGATTGAACTCATGCATGTTGATTACAGCAGAGCTCATACTTAGAATAAAAGAGCTCAGTTATTATCAGTACACTGCTGATAGAAGAGCTGATCAACCGCGGGACCTCTAACAGTTTATCTTAGAATCTCACATCATATTGAACTTAAAAAAGAACAACAATTATGAAGTTCATTTAATATTAATAGTATGTCATTTTATAACTAAAATCTTTTTCTTCTGCTCAAGCAGCTTATCTTAACAGTTATTATTCTATCAGTTAATAGATTATATATCAGTCAGTATTTATTTTCACACTCTTGCTTTTACAGTTATAGAAAGATTCTTCTCTTAATTATTATTCAGATATTATTATTCAGAGTTCTTAAACATTCTTATTATAAGAACATTGTTGAGATTGTTATAAGATATATAAGATAATTTAAGTAGTTTACTCTATATATTCTCAATTGCAGCTCTATATACAGTATAGCTGTTAATTAGTATCTATATATCACTGTCTATTTATTTACTCAATTTATATGAGAAAACTGTCAGACAAAGCTTATCTCTTTAAAATCATAATTTATATATAAAATCAGCAAGTTTTTTTCTCAATTCATCTTCTTCAGAGTATTAACAGTGTTTGTTTCTTTCTGCTTAATTTCTACTTATCTGTTCTCAAGAATAAACACTGTTAAATCTTAGAGCAGATGCTGTTAAATCTTATAGATAGTAATTTTCATTTACTTTATTTATTAAGAGTATAATAAATAATTCTCTACACTCTCTTTTATCTGTTATTTTTCAATTTTATATCAACTGTCTTGTGGCGGGCTGCGCCCGATCAATCATATAGACTATTCTGTTACACTCCACAGATTTCAACCGCTCCATTCTCGAACGCGTACACTCCGATTCTCGGCCATTCTCAATCGCCGATCCTCGGCCGCCACGAACACATACACTCCGATTCTTGGCCATTCTCAATCACTGATCCTCAGCCACTATGAACGCGTATAGATTCTTCCACTCTGAAGCCTCATTACATACATCATCACATACATGTATAAATATTCACTCTGATTGCTGATTCTCACACTTTCTCTTTCTTTTCTTCTCTAATGTTTTTCTCTTTATTATATAAGATCTATTAATATAATATCAATCTATTCAGTATAGATCTCTTACACTAGAAAAATGTTCATTGTCTTCTTATTAGAAATAATTATTCATGTATTATCTTCTCATTAGAAATGATTACTCACTGAGATATCTGAATATGTAAACAATATATAAGAAATAGAGAAACAGTTAAATAGTTAAGCAGACACTGAGTTTTTAAATAGAAGCTTACTTATCAGTCACTCTAACTCTGTAATAAAATCTTATAAAGAGAATATTAGTGAAAGACCTGAGAGTTCTGATCTTAGATATATAAGATATTTATATAATTACACTTCTTCAGATATCATATATTCAATAAAATGATATAATCATATCTAATGATAATATGAAACTCTCAAATATAAGTATAGATATAATGCTACAGTGACTCTAAGTAATGTTGAAATTACAACAATAATAAATAGCTGATATGTATACAACTCAACAACTTCAATACAAAGAGATTTAATAATTAACTCATACAATTTCAACATCTACAGAATTGAATATAAAAGTACTGAAGAAATGCTTAGATACTCTTATATATTTTAATACTTTTGATCTCACTCTCTACTCATTATAAAGAATGAAAATGCTTATAAAACTGAGTATAAATGAAGATATCATCAGTTTACTAATCAATTAAGATTAATATATCAATGAATAATTGAAGAATTACATGAAACAGAAGTTTCATTTATAAATAAAAGTATGTGAATCAGTGTTACAAATATCTGATAATATTATGAAATATCTTGATATTCTGTTTCAAGACACTGTTATATAATAGAAAGTATTAGATTAATTATAGAGTATCTGATAGAGAAACACTTCTCTTACAATATTCATTTCTGACTTCAATACTAAGATCTTAGAAGCAGATGATCAATCTTGAGAAGATTAAATAAAGATTAGTATACTCAAGAAGATATTGATCTTCAAACTCTTATAGACTCTTATAAGTGTAGACAAAGATCAGACTTATAAAGACTTCTGCACACAGCTTCAGACATTGAATAATCATCTTATCAAGCTTAAGAGTATACAGAACAGTGATAGAAGATGTTACATCTCAGTCACTTATACATCTATGCTGAAGAATAATAATAATACAGATATCATGAATTAAGTAGACTTAAATATCTATATATAAGCAAGAGTCTCTGCTGTCTGAACAGGCTTCTGAGTTTCTGAGATCACTCTCAAAGAAGTTGCTGATTAATGTCAATGTGAAGTGTGTATCAACTGTAATTAATTAGAGCATATTGCTTTCAAGTGCTAATCAGTCTATGTATCTTCTTACTCAAAGAATGAATTAATATCTGTTCACATTAATTACATTACATTGAAAGAAGATTCAGAGAATAACTATAAAAATGTTCTGATGAAACAGAGAAAAGATTAGCTTCTATTTAAATTTATAAATAGAAGCTTGAAAAGATCAGATAATAATAATTTAAAGAGAAAATAATAATGAATATAATTCTTGTATCTACTGTGATTGATAATATGTATAATATGAAAGTCATAATAGATAGCAGTCTATGTCACTATACAATGATAAAATCTTCAGTTGTAAGATATTATAATCTTCAGCATATCTCTTTATCAAAATCTTAACTCTTTATAGAATTTAATAGTCTAAAAGACATTTGTATCTATTACATAGTAAAGTTAATCATAGATGTGAGAGAATATTAACATGAAGATATTAATACATATAAAGTTAATAATCTTAATTATAATCTGATATTAAAACTTGTCTGACTATCTGAACAAGACATCTTATTAAATACTTGAAACAGAAGTTTAATATTCTCTAATAATAATAGAATTCATGAAGATGATATTCACAAGACTATGAACCTTACACAGATCTCTGTCAATGTTTATGAAATGCTCTGAAAAAGAAGTCATTAAAGCTACTGACAGAGTTACTGACAAAGTCACTGACAGTAGAATTATATATCAATCTATTCTACTAGTCTGATCAATATCAAGAAAGCTCTAGAAAAGTTATTCTATACTATAATAATAGATTCTTATATAAAACTTTCTTAATAATATCATGAATATCTAGATATTTTCTGATAAGATAACATTATGAATATACCTTCTTTATAAGACTCAGAAGTGAATCACAGTATCAAGTTAAAAAAGAAGAATGATAAGAATTCTGAGTCATTATGAGATCTTCTTTATAATATATCTTAAGATGAACTTCTTCTTCTTCAGAAGACACTCAATAATCTGTTGAATAAGAAATTTATATATATTAGTAACTCTTTCACTGCAGCCTCTATTATCTTTGTAAAGAAATTAGATAAAGAATGTTAATTCTATGTGAACTATTAAGATCTAAACAAATTAATAAAGAAAGGTTATTATCTCTTATCTCTTATCAATGAAACTCTAGCACGTATCAGATAAGCTTAATAATTTATAAAATTAAATATCATTATCATATTTTATAAGATTTATATTACTGAAGAAGATGAATGACTTACAGCATTCTGAACATATTATAATCTCTTTGAATAAATAGTCACACTCTTTGAACTGACTAATACTCTCAGTATATTTCAGAAGTATATCAACTGAGCACTTCAAGATTTTCTTAATAAGTTTGTATCTGCTTATTTAGATGATATTCTCATCTTCACTGATAAATTCAGAAAAGAGTATCAAGAGTATATACAAAGAATATTACAATAACTATGAGAAGCAGAACTATCAATTGATATTAACAAGTGTAATTTCAAAGTTAAGAGTACTAAATACTTAGGTTTCATCATAGAAGCTGATAAGAGAATTTGAATAAATTCTGAGAAGATCTCTATTATTCTTGAATAAGAAGCTTTATATACTATGAAAGATATATAAAGCTTCATTGAATTTACTAACTTCTATCAGTGATTTATATGAAACTTCTCAGATATTATGAGATCACTTACAGAACTTACTAAGAAAGACTCAGTATTTCAATAATTAGCAGACACTGAAGCTGTATTTATATAGATGAAGAAGATGTTTATTAATATCTCTCTGCTGATAACATTTGATTCTGATTAAAAAATAGTTATTGAAGCTGACTTCTCTGACTATGTGATAGAAGAAGTGTTATTATAATATGATAATAAAGATGTTCTATAATTATATATCTTTATATCTAAGAAACTGAGTTCTGCTGAATAAAATTATAAGATCTATGATAAGAAACTTCTTACAATTATACACTGTCTAGAAGAATGAAACTCTGAACTCTGAAGTGTCTTTAAATTTGAGATAATCACAGATTATAAGAATCTTAAATACTTTATAATGACCTGTAAACTCACTGAATAATAGATACAATGATCAGAGTTTCTAAGTCACTTTCATTTTATAATATACTACTGTTCTGACAGTCAGAACTCAATAGCAGATGCTCTCTTACAATGAGAGTAAGATATGTTATCTGATGTAACAGATACTTGCTGAATGAACTGAGAGCACTGGCTCTTGAATCTGAAGATACTAGTTAATTAAGACAGAACAGCTCATGACACTATACATACTTCTTCAATTAGAACTGTTACTGATATCTCAACTTCTCTTAAATCTATATTAGATGAGCTATGACATACAGCAGCTCAAACTGATGAACTTCTTCAAACACTCACTGAAGCAGTATAATAAGAAGTATTCTGATTTCTTTCAGAACTACATATAAGAACTGATATCTCAGAATATTCAATTAATAATAATAATACTCTATAATTCTGTGAATAACACTGAGTCTCTCACTCTGAACTCTTATACACTCAGATAATGCAAGAGATACATGATTTATATATAACTGATTATTCAGACTGTGAATAACTGTATAGAATGATCTTCTAAGAGTTCTATTAATCTGAGATATTAAACAGTATCAGATACTTCATTCAAAACTGCAATCATTATTCTTTCATTATTTTATAAAAGAACTGTAGAAAAGATCTACTGAAATCACTCAATATCTCTGATAGAATCTGATGAGATGTGATAATTAACTTCACTGTTGATCTCTCTGAGAGTAAGAATTATAGAAATATTCTGATTATTGTAGACTGATTGAGTAAGAATGTAATATTAAAATCTTGCAATAAGATGAATACTGAACAAGTCACTGAAGCTTTTCTACAGAGCCTGTTCTATTGAATACATGAGTTACTGAGATTCATAGTATTAGATCAGAGCTGTCAATTTATAAGCACTCTCTGAACAAGAATCTGTTAAGTTCTCAAGATTATATACTATCTGTCAACTGTCTATCACTCTGAGACTGATAATATATCAGAACAGATAATTCAGATCATAAAGAATTATCTTTATAAGTTCTGTAATTATTTATAAGATGATTGATATAATCTTCTTCTACATATAGAGGTCACTATCAATGATCAAGATACTGTTTCAACAGATGTAAGCTCATTCTTTCTCATATATGAATATCATATGTAAGTACTGAATCTTCTAGAGATCATACATTTCACACTGAACCTCTGCAGTCTGATTCAGATTGCTGATAATATAGTAACAAAACTCTGAGACACTCATGATTGAGCAGAGACCTTCATGATAAGTGCTAAACAGAATTAAGAAGATTGAATCAATGTTCACTGAGACTCTGCTGAACAATATAAGATAGAAGATCTGATATGATTGAATCTTAAAAATATATGAATCACACATTCATCTCATACACTAGATTATCATCATATCAGATATAAAGTGATAGAAGTTCTAGATAGTCATAACTACTATCTTAACACATCATCAGAGATTCATGATATCTTTCATACTAGCTTACTCTGTCATGCTGTCACTGACTCATTTTCTTCTCAACTAACTTTCAACTGACAGCTGTCAGAGATCATAGAAGAAGATAATAAGCTTGAATGAGAGATTAAAGATATTCTTGATGAGAGATCATGCAGCTGCAGTCAATAATATCTCATGAAATGAGTTAACTATAATCAACTGATCTGAACTCTGAGTTTTACATTATCTGAAATAGCAGTTCTTGACTGATAAGAACTGCTTCTGAAAGAGAGGAACTAATGTGACAGGCTACACCTGATCAATTATATAGACTATTCTATTACACTTCACAGATTTCAATCACTTCATTCTTGAACATATACACTCTAATTCTCAGTCATTCTCAATCATCAATTCTCAGCCTCTATGAATGTATACACTCTGATTCTCAGCCATTCTCAATCATCAATTCTCAGCTGCTATGAACATGTATAGATTCTTCCGCTTTGAAGCCTCACTGTGTACATCATCACATACACATATAAATATTCACTTCAATTGCTGATTTTCATACTTTCTCTTTCTTTTCTTCTCTAATGTTTTTCTCTTTGTTATATAAGACCTATCAATATAATACTGATCTATTCAGCGTAGGCCTCTTACATGTCTGATTACTTCTTTTCATTTTATTTTTATTATTTTTAACTCTCAGTTATTTCTCTGCTATGCTGTATTTTCTTCTCACTTTTATTACTTATTTCTCACTATACTCTGCTAATTTTATATATTAAATTTTCACTGAAATTATCACACTTCTGACCGTGTTAAGACTCTGCTGCGGGTTCACACAGCTTATTACTTTTCTGTGAATAATTTTATTTATCTTACAGATTATTTAAACTGGTTTTCAATCACTCTATAATATTATTTAAATATAATATAGAAAGATCTGATTGATAAATATAAGAACTTTGCTTCTATATAAGATCAGTAGATTACTCTTTTATAACAGTAAGATACTGCTGAGATAATACTTCAGCTATTCTCACTTATAGAATAGAAGAAGAGTATTCACTCATTATCTATATAGAATAGCTAGATGCTGACTCTTAATAAAAGAAGTCAGTGATTTGTTTTTCTATCACTGAAAGATATATAAGAGTTACTGTATTTCTCATATAATCTTCTTAATATACTAAGTATTATATCTGTGATATTCTCATAATAACTCTGTAGTCTATAAGCTTGCTATTTAAGCAAGATAGTTAAGCTTACTTATATAGCTTCTTAAATAACTATCTCTATATAATACTATTAACTAGTTACTACTTTAGTTCTGTTATATTACAATTCAAATCACTTAATCTAATTATAAGTTTGAATCAGTTAAGCTCTATTAATAAACTGATATAATCTTATATATCTGTACTAAGACTGACTTAACTTCATTTTCTGAGAAAAACTTCATATTATTTTCTAGAGTATGTATATCTCTATCTTAGCAGAAATTCAAGATTTCTGAATCTGCTGTACACTATAATATAAGCTCTTTAACTACTCTATTACTATTACAGTCTTTACACATCTATATCTATTATAGAGATAGAGAGATTAAGATTAAAGATTCTTTAAATTATAAGAGAAATATATTATCTGAATTTTACAACTTCACTTATATTCTTGAACAGAAATTTCACCTTAATCTGAGTCAGTTTAATACTTATAAGATATGAGTAATATACACTGTCAATCTTCTTAAAGATATCTCTGCAACTACTTAAGTTATTAAGAAGAGAGAGCTTAAGTATATCAATACTACTATAACTTAAGAAGAATTTAAAAACTTTCTACTAAATTAAATTAAAGATTACTATAATTACAGCTTTACAGTAATACAGTAGTTCAACTTATTATATTAATAAGATAATAAGAATTCTTTTAATTTCAATATAAGATTTAAAGAATATTGAGAGAAATTAATTAATAATTTAAATTAATTAAAAACACAGCTTTATCTTATGAAGCTGACTTATAAGATATGAATAATAATATCATAGTATCAGAGTTTATTAATTAATTATACTGAGCTTATTAACTTAGTATTCTGAATTTATTTAAATAATTAATACTCTGAGAAAAAGACTAATAAAATCTCTTCTAAGTTATCAATGATAGAATCTAAACAGTATAATAATAACTTCAGTGTGAAGAATATAAAGAAGAATTTCAAGTATTCTAATTCTTCACTCACTGTGAAGAAATATTAAAAAAGATTTAATAAAGATCTTTATTTTAACTGTGAAACTGATAATTACTATACTAGTAATTATAAGAAGCTGAAGAAAAGAAGAAACTGAGAAGATATCTTCTTAAAGTTAACTTCTCTTCTGACAAATATATTCATAGAAGATAAAGAATAGAAAGAAATAAAGAATTAATAATTCTTATATCTCTGAGTTTATATTATAATTATAATAAATACTCTGAATGAGAAGATATTAGTAAGATATCTACTCAACTCTGAGATAAATACTAACTTTATATTTTATTTCTTTTCTTTAATAAAGAGTTAAAAGAAGATAGATCTGTTAAATTATATAAAATTTACTAATAAAATGAAATATCACTGTTTTAACATAATTTAAGTAAAGTATGTGATCACAGATTTAGAAGAAATCTTCAAGAAAAGTAGTCTGCTTCTTTATACTATTAATATTATAGATAAGAATGTTATTCTAGATCTTCTATAATTAAGAGAAAATAATTCTCTTATTAACTGAGTTACTTAGATGTGATAATACTGTCTCACTGATAAAGAGATAGTAATAGAGAAATTTGAAGAGTTTTATCAGAAGAATCTTGAGAAAAAGATAGAGTTAATATACTGTATAGCAGATAACTGAGATATAAGAATAGATGAAGAAGTTATTATTCTTACTATAAGATTAGTAACAGTATCTGTTATTAAAGATAAATAAATATAATATCTTTTTATAAATTATAAGAATATTTTTTTCAGAAAGAGAAGCAGTGAAGTTTTCTGATATTAAGATATAATATAAGATCTGTCTTGAAGATGATGTAATAGTGCTATACAGATCTCTTTATAACTTATTAGTAAAGAAATTAAATATTCTGTGTAAATATCTTAAAGAAGTGTAATTAAAGAACTGAATATACTTATTAAAGAGTTCAGCAGAGACATTTATACTATTTATACTTAAGAAGAATGATAGACTGCATCTATGCATAGACTACAGAGGTCTTAATAAAATGACAGTTAAGAATTACTACTTATTACTGTTAATTAATGAAATGATTGATTGATTATCTGAAGCAAAGTGTCATGAGCTGCGTCTGATGAATTACATAAACTATTTCATTACAGTTCATAGATTCCGCTGAAAGCTTCGATTCTCAGTCATCAATTCTCAGCTGAAAAAATTTATGAAATTTCTATTCTTTTACTCTGAAGCTTCACTATATACATGTATAAATATTCACTCTGATTACTGATTTCTGTACTTTCTCTTTTTTTTCTTCTCTAATTTTTTTCACTTTTATATTATAAGATCTATATATTATACTGATCTATTTAATATAGACTTCTTACACTTGAAAAATGTTCATTGTCTTCTTATTAGAAATGATTACTCACTGAGATATCTGAATATGTAACAATGTGTAAGAAATAGAGAAATAAATAATCAGTTAAGCAGACACTGAGTTCTCAGATAGAAGCTTACTTATCAGTCACTCTGATTCTGTAACAAGATCTTGCAAAGAGAATAAAATCTTATAAAGAGAATATCAGTAAAAGATCTGAGAGTTCTGACACAGATGTATGAGATATTCATATAATTATACTTCTTTCAATTTCACAGTTATCACACATCTGACAAACAACATGTCTACTGATAATGTAAGAGAACTCTTGAACATGAGCATAGATGCAGTACTACAATGACTTTAAGCAATATTGAAATTACAATAGTAATAGATAGCTGATATGCAAGTGACTCAACAACATTAATATGAGAAAATTTAACAATTATCTCAACTAGAGATCTCTGTATAAGCAATTTCAACACTGACTGAATCAGATATAAATATGCAAGCACTGAAGAAATGTCTAGATACTTCTGCATATTTTAATACTTCTGATCTCACTCTCTATTCATCATGAAGATTGAAAATGCTTGTGAAACTAAGTGTAGATAAAGATATCATCAGTTCATTAACTAATCAAGATTAATATATCAATAGTCAATTGAAAGATCATGTGAGACAGAAGTTTCATTCGTGAATAAAAGTATGTAAACCAGCATTATGAACATCTGATAATATCATCAAATATCTTGATATTCTGTTTCAAGACACTGCTATACAACAGAAAGTATTAGATTGATTACAGAGTATCTGAGAGAGAAACAATTCTCTTACAACATTCATTTCTGACTTTGACACTAAGATTCTAGAAGCAGGTGATCAATCTTGAAAGAATTAAATGAAGATTAGTATACTCAAGAAGATATTAACTTTTGAACTCTTACAGACTCTTATAAGTGTAGATGAAGACTCAACTTATGAAGACTTCTGCATACAACTTCAGACATTGAATAATTATTTAATCAAACTCAAGAGTATACAGAACAGTAACAGAAGATGTTATATCTCAGTCACTCACACATCTATGCTAAAGAATGACAATGCAGATGTCATGAATTGAGTAGACTTAAATATCTATGTATAAACAATAGTTTCTGCTATCTGAACAGACTTCTGAGTTCCTGAAATCACTTCTGAAGAAGTTATCAATCAACATCAATGAGAGATATGCATCAATTATAACTGATCAGAATATATCACTTTTAACTACTAATTAGTCTATGTGCCTTCTCATTCAAAAGAGAGATCAATATCAGCAGTTCACATCAATCACATTGCATTGAAGAAGGATTTGAAAGATAACTATAAGAACATCTCAATGAAACAGGGAAAAGACTAGCTTCTGTTCAAATTCATAAACAGAAGCTTGAAGAGATCAGATAATAATAATTTGAAGAAAAAATAACAATGAATATGATTCTTATATCTACTGTGATTGATAACATGTATAATATGAAAGTTATAATAGACAGCGGTCTATGTTACTATGCAATGATTAAATCTTCAGTTATAAGATATTATAATCTTCAGTATATCTTCTTATTAAAATCTCAACTTCTTACAGAATTTAATGATTTAAAAGACATTCACATCTGTTATATAATGAAACTAAACATAGATATCAGAGAACATTAACAAGAAGATGCTTATATATATAAAGTTAATAATCTTGACTATAATTTTATACTAGAACTTGTCTGACTATCTGAATAAGACATCTTATTAAATGCTTAAAATAGAAGCTTAATATTTTCTAACAATGATAGAACTCATGAAGATGATATTCACAAGACTATGAATCTTACACAGATCTCTGCTAACACTTATAAAATACTCTAAAAAAGAAGTTATTGACAAGACTACAGACAAAGTTATCAATAGCAGAACTATATAACAATCTATTTCATCAGTCTGACTGATATTAAGAAAGCTCTAGAGAAGTTATCTCATACTACAATAACAGATTCTTATACAAAACTCTCTTAATAATATCATGAATATCTAGATATCTTTGAATAAGACAATATTACAGATATATCTCTCTTATAAGACTCAGAAGTGAATCACAGTATCAAGTTAGAAAAGAAGAATGATAAGAATCTCAAGTCATTATAAGGCTCTCTTTATAATATATCTTGAGATGAACTTCTGCTTCTTCAGAAGACACTCAATAATTTGTTGAATAAGAAATTTATATATATTAGTTACTCTTTCACTGCAGCTTCTATTCTCTTTACAAAGAAATCAGATGAAGAACTCTGATTCTGTGTGAATTATCAAGATCTTAACAGATTGATAAAGAAAGATTGTTATTTCTTATCTCTTATCAATGAAACTCTAGCATGTATTAGATGAGCTTAATAATTTACAAAGCTAGATATCATCACTACATTTTATAAGATTTGTATCACTGAAGAAGAAGAATGACTTACAGTATTCTGAACACATTATAGTCTCTTTGAATAAGTAGTCACACTTAGACTGACCGTGTGACTGTGTCTGGGACCAGGATCAGAATATTTGATAGTCTTATTATCAATTTAACTGATGTCATTACACAGTTTTAAGATTATATAGTAGTTTCATACTGTCTCAGTGAGACTTACTGTCTACTCTTATCACATTTTTTCAAATGAGATCATGATTTCCACTTCTCAATTTAAATTATTTTTATTGCTTTAAATGACTTTAAATCTCATTTGAGTGTTATCAAAAAGTGTTACTTTTTAAAAAATTAAAAATAGGCTAAAAAAACCTTAAAATGTCTAAAAATAGTAACTTCATATCAAGAATGAAACTAAATGAAATCAAATGAGATCACTTTCTTATTTTTTCTAAGTCATAATCTTATTTTGAGATTTGATATATAGTCACTTTGCATGTTTTTTTAATGATTAGTCGCAGCAGAATTGATATTAAGAAATGTATGAGATCAGAGAGAAAGAGTCTCTTCTTCATTTTCACTAGTTAACTCAGAAAATGAACTGAATTGAAATAGATTTCTTGATTGAAATGAGAATAATGCTTTAAAGAAAATGCTCTCTCAACTGTATAGACTATATTCACTTATTAAAAATCAATTTTCTTCATTAAATGTTGAGAAAATTGATCATGAGAAGATATCTCTCTGAAGAGAAAAGCTGAAATCTCTTACAGACTTACAAATAAGTGAACTATCTAAAGAGAGAGAATATGAACAGCATTTGAAGAAGATCTCTATAATCAATATAAAAGACTCTATTCTGGTTTACTCAGATGACTTAAAAAATGAGAATTTGAATAGATTAGATGCAGGCATTGCTTATACTGAAGATAATATCAATTTTATCTCAGATTTCTGAAATTTAGACTGTGAATCTGAAGTCTTTAATACTGAACTATTTGTAATAGTGAAAGCTTTCAAACTCATCGAAATAAAATCTTATAAAAGAGAAAATCATTTGAAAGAGATATAAATATTCTCTGATAGTCAAGCTGCTTTAAAAAGACTTAGAAATAGTTAGATTCATAATAATCAAATGAATCTTGAACTGATTTTAAACTCTGTTTTAAAAATTCAAAAGAGAAGAATATTAAAACTGATAATTTATCTGCACTGAGTTCCTGCTCATATGAATATTCATGACAATGAATTGACTGATTCAGCTGTAAAAAAGAGTTCAGAATTAAGTAGATCTATTCAAAAAACAGTGTTCTGATCTTTCATAAAGAGAAAGATAAAAGAATCTTATTTAAACAAGTGAAATGAAAGCTAGCAGAAACAAAAGAAGAGCATATATTATTCAAGATTTGAGACAAAATCAAAGTGAAAATCTTGTTTAATTAAATGTAAAAAGAAAATATTCTCATCTATAATTCAGCTGAAACTAGAACATGGTTATTTTAAATTCTATATACAAAAATTTGATGATAGATTTGATTCAACAGAGTGCTCATTCTGCAATGCAAATAAAAATCCTGAGTATATTATAATACATTGTGCATTATACAATAGTCTCAGAGTCAGATTGAAGAAGAAGTATGATTTAAATCAATTAAATATGAGATTCTTATTCTCAACTGAGACAGGAATTAAATACTTAATAGACTTTCTATCAGAAACTCAAGCAGCTATAAGAAAATGACTGAATTCAGAAATATCTGAATATGAAGAGATGGAAATTGATTAGATATAGTCTGTTAAAACAGTTATACACTATCTTTTAATAATTTTATTTTGTTATAGTGTCTCTTTACTGTACTTATTTCTTTCTGTTCTTTTCTATCTATCTATTTAATGTGTCTATCTTTAAGACTATATTCTCTTTTCCTTTGTCATGATATTTTCAAATGATTTCAAAGTATCACAAGATGTTAAAATACTGCAATTTATAAACAGTTTTTGTATTCTGAGCTGAAATTCTCTGATTTTGTATATCTGAAATTGATAAATGTATAATAGTTGACTCTATAGATATAGGAAAAACTCTGAGAACTAAAGATTCTCAGGTAAATGTCATAGTCTCCGACTGCATACATCTATAATTGAAGAATAATAATAATAATAACAATCTTTGATAACACTTCATATTACATAGAACTATAATACTAACTTTGAAACAGAACTCATATACATTGATTACAACTGAAAATCAGGCAAAACTATATACTTATAAAACTAAATTTGACTGCTATCTTCAAGATAATCTTTTAAATTTATACACTATATCAATTCTAGAGTTATGAAAAATTGTTGAGAGTATATATTCAACTGTTACACTGATAATATATAATATTCTGACAATTTCATTGACAGAGATGAGAATGAAGCAAAAGTTCAACTTAAGCTGAGATATATATCACTATTACTGAGAATGATTACAAGAAGAAACAATTAAGAAACTCATAATAATAAAATATGAAATTATCAGACAGTTTAATATCTCTGATCACAGTATATCAGAGAAGTATAGTTTTTATAAGAAAGTAAAGAATAAACTTGTACAAGAATGTATTTTATTATTTTATAAGTATTATTAATAATTATTATTAAATTTTAATTATATAAGTAATCACTGAATGAACTGAATAAGACTGAATTTAATCTTCAGTCTCAGTCTTATTCTGAATTTGAAAGAATGATTATCTTTCACAGTTTATTCTGAGAAATTACTCTCATTTCACTGTCTTTGAATTAAATCTGATCATTTTTCATGTCATTTCTGTTAGAAATAATTCATTTTCAGATTTTTTTAATACTTGATTCTGATGAGACTCATGTTAAGAAATATATAAGATCAGATTAAATGAGATTAAATGTGAAATTCATGATTCTGCTGACTAGTCTAGAGACTGAGATAACAGTGATCTCTGACTTTTTAATATAGATGTATTATATAAAGTTCTGTGTATTATTCTAAGTATTTATAGATATTAGTAAAATTGTTATTAGTAATAAATCTGAGAAGAGTAGTATTAATAATGAGATTTATCACAAGGTTTAAAATTGCATTATAAAATCTATTAATTTTATTATATATAACTTAGTAATTCTAACTATTACTTTTAAGATAAAATGAGAGTACTAATAAATAAAATTTATAAGAGATAGAAGCTAATTCTGAGATAGTATTTACAGAGAAAGAGAGAGAGTCTGAGTGATAATACTTATAACTATCACTATTAACTGACTCACTAAGGTTTTTATCAATGTTAAAAAAGTATATATATGATTTATTATACTACTGAGAGTAGACTGGCCGCTGAGACCATGAATTTTACATTTGATCTCATTTGGTCTGATCTCATACATTTCTTGGCGTGAATCCTGCTGGGACTGGCTATTAAAAAAACATGTAAAGTGACTATATATCAGATCTTAAAATGAAATCATGACTTGAAAAAAATAAGAAAGTGATTTCATTTGATTTCATTTAGTTCTATTCTTAGCATAAAGTTACTATTTTTAGACATTTTAAGGTTTTTTTAGACTATTTTTAATTTTTTAAAAAGTAATGCTTTTTGATAATACTCAAATGAGATTTAAAGTCATTTAAAGCAATAAAAATAATTTAAATTGAGAAGTGAAAATCATGATCTCATTTGAAAAATGTGACAAGAGTAGACAGTAAGTCTCACTGAGACAGTATGAGACTACTATCTAATGTTAAAACCGTGTAATAGGATCAGTCGAATTGGTAATAAGACTATCAAAAAATCTGGTCCTGGTTCCAGACACGGTCACACGGTGTAAGAAATCCCCTTCTCGCGGATTCTTTACCCCTATTCCTATCTCTCACATAACCAATAGGGTTAGCGGCCCTTGACTACACACAACTATATAGACTGAAGTTCGCGACTACTATTCATAACTCAGCTTGAATACTATTATACATTTAATCTCTACATTTTATCTTTCTATTATAAATACTTCTAGTAGTTAACAGTATATATTATATCAAGCTATAAACATCTGAATAATTGTCTGTGAGTATTTATTCTTACATTTCAAGCTCAGTCAGTCAGCAATCACTTATTATAACTGAAAGAACTAGAAACTTATATACTTCAATCTCTGCAAACTCTACTGCAAACACTCAGAAGTAGTCATCTGAATCATGAATAATCTCTGTAAAAGAAGTCTCAGAGAACTTATCAATCACTTACAGAACATTATTCTTTATATTTATAATAGAGAAATTCTCTGAATTTATAAATAAATTAATCTCAGTGAAGAATATTCTTGAGCATCTCTCACAGAATTAAGCTATTTTTCTATAAGAAATACTTACTGTCTGTAAACACTTTTGAAATAAGTCTTTAAATATAATCTTCAAAGACACTGACAAACTGAAAAGAAACTTTTTAAAGCTGTGATTACTTAAGACTAACTATCAAATCACAATCTATAAAAGCTTTTATAAGTTTGTATTTGAAATGAACTTACAAGCTCAGCTGTGTGATACAAAAGATGAAGAAGCTGTCATCTATACAATGACAGATCTCTACTACACTGAAGTCAAGAACTGACTGAATTATTTAGAGAATGATTATAAGAGATTTCACTGATCTGTTCTTAAAATCTATCTAGAGAATAAGTTAAGAGACTTTATAAGCTGAACAGAAAATATCTGAACTATAATCATTAATATTAGAAAAAGAGATGAGAAATCTGATAAAGACTACTCACAGTATTTTATAAAATTGTGATATGAATTAAGATCTGTGAAAACAGAGCTCTGAAATAAGACCTGAATAATAATATTTATAAAAAAACTGAATAAAGATATACAGAATAAGCTCATTGAGTAAGACTCTAAGTTCTTAACTCTGAAGAAACTGATGACTCTTATTTACTACTTATAGATCACTGTGAGAGTCACAGATCTGTGAAGAGTGAATTATCAATCAGCTCTGTAAGAGTTAGAATAACAGAGAACAGATTTATCAGAAAAAGGTGACAAGATATAGAGAGATTTATATCTGACTACTGAGCAGAGAGAGAGAGCTTTATAAGCTCTTATAAATAAAGTATATAATAGAGAGATTAAGAAAAAGTGTCTCTGCTTTATCTATTCTAAATCAGAACATCTTTATATAAACTGTTCAGATAAATTAAAATAGAAATTTGAAGAGTTACAGACAGAGTCAGTAACAGTTAGACTGGCTGCTGAGATCATGAATTTCATGTTTGATCTCATTTGATCTGATCCCATACATTTCTTGGCGTGAATCCCGCTGGGACTGGCTATCAAAAAAACATGTAAAGTGACTATATATCAGATCTTAAAATGAAACCATGACTTGAAAAAAATGAGAAAGTGGTCTCATTTGATCTCATTTAGTCTCATTCTTGGCATAAAGTTACTATTTTTAGACATTTTAAGGTTTTTTTTAGACTATTTTTAATTTTTTAAAAAGTAACGCTTTTTGGTAACACTCAAATAAGATTTAAAGTCATTTAAAGCAATAAAAATAATTTAAATTGAGAAGTGGAAATCATGATCTCATTTGAAAAATGTGACAAGAGTAGACAGTAAGTTTCACTGAGACAGTATGAAACTACTATCTAATGTTAAAACCGTGTAATGGGATCAGTTGAATTGGTAATGAGACTATCAAAAAATCTAGTTCTGGTCTCAGACACGGTCACACAGTCAGTCTAGTAACAGTCTTCTTAAGAATTTTAAAGCTGATATCTGAATCTGTTACTTCTCTGATGAAAATGCTTACTTATAGAGAGAGATCACACTGCAGTACTACTATCTTATAAGTATGAAAAGTATTAATAAACTCAGAATCTCAGGTCACTGTAGTATCTCTAAAGCTCATGAAGTAAATAAACTAAATAATAAAAACTGAGAATCTGCTCTTATAATAAGCAGAGTGTGAGAACTCAGATCTAAGAACTGAGAGACTTATAAGAGTTATCTTTGAATTATAAGATCTCTCTGAAATCTGAAGAAAATTTATAGAAACTGTGATTATCACAGATATCACAGATAACATGTACTTGAGACTTGTATAACTTTAAAGACATAATTCATACATAGCTATCTGTAAGTCAGGTTTATACTTCTGATCAGTATTAATAGACTCACTTATAGAGATAGAATCAGTTAATACTATAGAGTTAATTAGAGAAGACAAGCTTATCTATATAATAACTTTATAAATATTTGAGAACTTCACAGTTATGAAAACTGAGTTTCAGATATCAGAGAAATATCAAGATCTTATAGAGATATTCAGTTCAGTAAAGATAGCTAAGCTTTTTTCTCACTATAAAAAGAATCTGATAATAAATTTAATAGAAGAGTAGAAATTCTTCTAAGAATCAATCTATAAGCTCTCTTATTATAAGACAGAGATCTTACAGATCTATATAAAGAAGAATCTGAAGAATGACTTTATCTAATCTTCACAGATCTCTGTGAAAGTCTCTGTAATATTTATAAAGAAGAAGAATGAAGATCTCAGATTATATATAGACTACTGTGATCTGAACTTTAAGATAATAAAGAGTCACTATTCTCTATCTCTGATTGAGAATGTGATCAACTGTCTTGCAGAAGCTGTCATATTTATACAATTAAATATAATTAATGTATATACACAGCTGTAAATATAGTCTGAAAATGAATAAAAGACTGTCTTTAGAACTATACTGAGATTATTTAAATATCTAGTAATGTCTTTTGATTTGACTAATATTCTCACAGTATTTCAGTCTTTTATTAATAAAATACTTTATATATATCTGAATATCTTTATAATAATATATCTAAATAATGTGATAATGTATCTTATAAAGAAGAAAGAACACACTGAGTATATATAAAGTATATTAAAGGTCTTAGATGAGACAGAACTATATATTAAGCTTATAAAGTATAACTTCAGTGTCTGTCAGATTAATTTCCTAGAATATATAATTATTACAGATAATATTCAGATGAAATCTTCACAGATTGAGACTATTCTATTATAATTAAAGTTAACTAGTATTTATAAGATTCAGATCTTTCTGAGCTTTATAAATTTCTATAGATAATTTAACTTTGTATTCATAAGAATCTTCTTAACTCTTACAGATATACTGAAGAATGAAAATAAGAAGAAATCATCTTATAAATAAAGAATGAAAAGATTATTGAGAAAAGAGAGCTGTGAGAACTTTCTTATCTGAGAAGCTCATAAGATTTTTATAAGATTAAAACAGATATTTATAAACACAGTGATATTATTTCATTTTGATCTCTTACTCTTAATCAGATTAGAGATAGATATCTTCTTCTTTATAATTTCAGAAATAGTCTTATAACTACAGTTAAATGAGAACTGAGTTTCAGTGATCTTTTTCTCATAGAAGATATAACTCACAGAGATTAACTATGACATTTATAATCAGAAGCTTCTTATAATAGTGAAATTCTTTCATCACTGATATCACTACTTTGAGAATCTTATGACAGTAATTACTGTTAGAACTGATTATAACAGCTTATAATAGTTTACTTTAATCAAGAAACTCTTATAATAATAGATTTACTGAGCTCAGAGACTGAGTGAGTTCTAGTTCAAGATAGAATATATCAAGAGAACTAAGAACTCAGTAGACAGACTCTCTCACAGATCAGACTATATTAAGAAGATTAGAATAACAGACATAGAGAAACTAGAGAAGATAGAAAAGCTTCACAGAATACTCAGACTGAGTGTTATAAAGAGATTGACTGAAGAGTCTCTCAATTCTCTGTAAGAGAAGAGAAGAGAGAGAGAAAAGAAGTCTGTATAACTACTTCTTATAATACTGAGAGTTAACACTCTGAAGATCTCTGTGAGAATTCTTGAAAAGAGTATTTATAATCTGAAGAATTTGCAGACTTTGAGAAGTACTGTAAAAGATCTGATGTAAGAAGAAACAGAGTATAAGTCTTTATAAGATCTTCTATTCAGATTGTCTGAACTGCAACTGAAGAATAAATATACTCAGTATATTTATAAACTACTTATAATAGAGACTAACTCTGCAGAAACAAAGAATTGAAGAGACTTAAATAATCTCTTATAAAGAGAGAACTGAATTTATATATCTGTAAATAAGTTTCTATATATAGAACTTATTAAAAGGTAACATGACTCTTCTCTAGCATATTATTTTATAGATACTAGAACTTATAAGTTGCTTATAAGAAAATACTTCTGACTGAAGATATAAGAACTTGTAAAGAAGATAGTGAATTCTTATATTATTTATCAGAATTCATAAATAGTGTAGTTCAGATTATATAAAGAACTTACTTCTCTATTTATTCTGTGAAAATCTTGAGAATAGTTAGAAATGAATGCTCTTATAAGTCTCTCTGAAAGTAAGAACATATATAATATCTACTTTAACAGTATGCTGATAATGATAGATTACTTTATCAAGATAATACACTTTATACTTACTTATAAGAACTTAAAGTTAAAGTATTTGATTTATATCTTTATCTATAATATGATTCAGTTACATAAGTTACTTATAAATATTATCTCAGATAGAGAATTAATTTTCACAGAGAGTTCTGATCTGATCTGATAATTATACTGAAGATCTCATAAGATCTAAGTATAGCTTTTTATTAATAGACAGATAATTAGATAGAGTATCTAATAAGTATATTAAAATAGTATCTGCAGTACTTTGTTAATTATAATCAGAATAACTAAATGCATTGATTATCACTCACAGAGTTTATATACAATAACTTAAAATATATTAGCACAGATAAAATCCTCTTTAAGATGCTTACTGAGACTTATCTGTGAATAATCTTGATAAATCTGTAAGAGTATACTATAGAGTGTGATAATATCTGTGAATAGACTGAGAGAATTCAGAATATTTAGAAGAAAGTCTGTGAATTCTTGAGAAAGACTCAAGAGTATCAGAAGAGATACTATGACTTTAAGTATATTATAAAGAGTTTCAAGAAAGAAGATAGAGTCTGACTAAGTCTAGAAAATATTATTATATAGAGATCTAGTAAGAAGCTGAATCTCTTATAGATAGAGTCTTGTAAGATTATAAAGAAGATTAGTTCATAGTTCTATAGATTGAAACTGTTATCTGAGTTACAGATATACAATGTTTTTCATATCTCTTTACTTTATAAATATAAGAAATTCTCAGAAGAGAATTCTGTAGCTCATCACTCTATTCATGAAGTACTAGAGAGTGAAAGAGAATATCAGATTAAAGAAATTATTGACTCAGAGAAGTGAGATTATAAGCTCTGATTCAAGATTCAGTGATAAGAATATTCTGATAAGAGAAATAAGTTCATTTAAGAATTATCTAAGCAGATAAGACATCTGTAGAAGCTGAGATATAACTTTTATATTATAAATTCTAATAAGTCAGAATGACACAGTCTTTACTAAGAATCTAATTATAACAAAGATATTAACACAAAATCAACCGCTCCACCACGAACTCGCTCGATTTTTCGAATAAGAACCCGCCGATAGATCCATCGAAAAGCCCTCGATCATACGAGCATTTTGACCCCATCGCCGACCGCATACCCCGTGTGGTGGTGGAGTTATCCAGCCAAACGTGAACCAGACGTCGTTCGGAACTCCTGCGTGGGATTATCCCCCATTCTCCCCTACCACACCACAAGCCCGGGCCAAATTGCCATACAAATTGTAAGGTGAAGAGACCTAGCCGTATGCACCAATCTTCTCGATTTTGGAAGATCCCCGATCTGTAGTTGTGGAGATATCTGAGGTGCGACCTCCGCGAAAACCCTGTCCATCTTTGATGTTCCAAAACACCAACGCCAAGTCCCACCCTCGTACCGCCCTTCCCAATCTGGCCCATCCCCGGCAGAAAAATACAAAAAGATACCTCGGCGATAATATCAAGCACATAATCAATGGACAACGAGTCAACAGCACATCAACAACTATAAAATCAGTATATCTCAAGGTCTGACTGAGCCTTTGATCCCTGCACAGTGAGATATATTAAATCTAGTTTTAATACCTCAATATTCAATAGATTCTGCAAGGGATTGAGAACAGCAACACTAGATTTCTATTGAATTTGAGAATTAACTCTATATTGATATAATCATTGACAAAGTCTTCTATTTTGAGATATAAATAACCAGTTCCTCTACATCCCGCTGGCAATATTTACATTATTATATAGAAACAGACTTATATTCTCTATAATATCAAGACTCTGAAGAGGGAAAGTCTTGATAGAAAGTATACAGTAGTGTATATCTTAGCAGTTTCTATCTCATTCTTCTGCAGCAGTTAATGCAAAAAAAAAAAAAAGATCTTAGAAATAGTTTTTTACTTCTCTTGAAAAAGTAAGGTGTTTTTCTCTGAGTTTCTCACAATATTCTTACAAAGAATTAAAAACAGAGTTGTTTTCTGTCATAATTTCATATTCTTTTAAGTAAGAATTACTTTTTCAGTGACTGAAGAGCTTTCATTAATACTTAATTCTTTTTTACACTCTTTATTAACTGATTTGAGTTGCACACTTGTTGTGTGAGAAGAATTGAATGATTTAGAATAAAATTGAATAGTTTTAATCAATTTCTCTGCAAAAAATTAATTTATTTTTTGTCAGTTTTTCTCTCAAAAACTGTCATATCATCTGATTTACTATTAATTGATATTATACTTTTTCTCACTGTATCTCAAGAAAGAGATTGTAAAGATTTTATTGATTTATCTTAAAAATCAATTTTAGTTTATTAGATTCTCTTCAAAAATCTAACCTAGTTACTGAACTAGAGTGAAAAAAATCAGGTGTTTTATACACAAAAGTCTGCTATTCTTCTTTTGAAATAGTCTGATCAACTTTTCAATTGAAAACAGACTTAGAAACCTCTTAATTAAAACAGTCTGATCAACTTCTCAATTCAAAAGAGTTTAATAAATATCTCAATTGAATTAGTCTGACCAACTTTTCATTGAGTAAGAACAATGAGTTCAAAAGTACACTCAGTTGATGTGGAAAAAGATGCTTTCTCAAATGCTATTCCTGAGATTGAAATTCTGAAGAGAAGAAAGAAAGAAGAAATAGAGAAATAACAAGTTCTTGAAATACAGAAACTTGAAAAAGCAAGTAAAATTCTTGAAAAGCAGTGTCTGAGTGAGATGAATGAAGAAGTTCTGTTAATTCTTCATGCTCAGACTAGACAACTACAGGAAGTGATCAAGTTCAAACTTGGAGA
>NW_003101676.1:0-9462 GCF_000003855.2 Blastomyces gilchristii SLH14081 | reverse complement strand
TATACACTCTCTTTTAATAATTTGTTTTTTTATAGTCTCTCTTTACTTTATCTTTTTCTTTATCTTTTTCTTTCAATTTCTTTCTATCTATCTATTTAATGTGTCTATCTTTGAGACTGTGTTCTTTTTCTCTTTTCCTTTGTCATGATATTATCAAATGTTTTCAAAGTATCAAAAGATGTTAAAACACTGCAATTTGTAAACAGTTTTTGTATTCTGAGCTGGAATTTTTTGATTTTGCATATCTGAAATTGATGAATGTATAATAGTTAACTTTACAGACATAGGAAAAACCCTGAGAACTAAAAGTTCTCAGGTAGATGTCATAGTCTCTGACTGCATACATCTATAATTGAAGAATAATAATAATAATAATAAAGATATTAACACTGTTATTTTATAAATTCTAGTCTATAAAATGATAAGTTTCTACTGAGATAAACAGTCCACAGTGTATAAAAAGAGAAGAAGAAATTATATTCTTATTAAAAAGTTAAAAAATAAAGAAAATAAACAGAGTTATAAACATAATTTAGAGATTAATAAAGAAAAAATAAATTCACATCTATATTCTTAATATCTGTAATACTCAACTTCTCTATGACTATTAATTCTTCTCTTTAAAGAGGCAGGGAGTATTATATCTGCAGTACAGACAATTATTATATTTAATATAAAGACTATCAGAAATGCACAGACTTTAGAGAAGCTGAATATCAGAATATACACAGTTGCAGCAGAATCTTGAGAACTAATCATCTATGTATATGATCAGATATCTCTTATAAAACTGTGTTTACTTTCTCAGTTATGCTAAAGTATTCAGTCTGAAAATAATTAAGATATAGAGAGAGAGCTTATCTGCTTAGATTAACTTCTGTTATAAATTTATAATATTTATATTATCTTGATTATCTGAATTTTGCAGATACTCAGAGATTCATCTCTTATTAATAATGAGATTGCAGAAATGCGCTGCAGTGTGAGAACTGTTAATAGAGAACTTAGATATATTTGTATATATCTGATCAGAGATTGTACAGACAGAGAAGAAGTGATCATAGGCCTGCAGAGCTGCAGAGAGTACTAGCAGCACTGAGAGCTTCATAGAAACTATTAGCTAGAATCTGTAAGAAATCACTTATAGAGAGACTTATAGTAAAGAATAGAACTGTACTACTTGAAGTCAGAAACTGATCTGAGAAAGATACAGAATTAACTGCTGATCTGAAGATCAGATACAGTGATAAGACTGAAGAGAATGAAGACACTGTTATAAGCAGTGATATTTCTACTTCATTAGTAAGTAAAAAGCAATTAGAGAAGTTACAGAGACACTCATAAAAAGCTCAGTGATAGTCAGATATTAATTATAAAGATATTGAAATTAAAAAAAATTTTTATTCTTAGAAAGTTCTTGAATTAATATAAAGATATTATCAGAAATATTCTCTCTCTATTATCTGAGTAAAAACACTGCACAGATGAATAAGAATACTCACAGTTTATAAGAATAAGAGCTGTTATAGAAAAAGAGAAAAGAAGATAAGATTTTATAAATAGATCTGAGATATTTATACTACTCTAAAGAGGTTTATTTACACTATAAGTGATTCTGCAGAATAGTCAGATCACTCTAGTAAATAAAGAGTAATTATGAATTACAGGCCTGAATCTTTCTATATAACTATAAAGAGTGATTATAGACTGTAAATATCTTGATTCTATAATTCTATAGAGTTGATGAAAGAATGAAAAATTTCTCATAATTCTACAGTGTTAAAGAATGATGATTTATAAGAATGAGTGAAAGATTAACTTATAAATACTTCTCTTTAATAAAGATAATCTCACAGAGAGTGATTCATCTGTGAGATAAATCTGTGTAATGATTATATAAGAATCTCATGAAAATAATTAAGAGTTAATCAGAACTCTTCTATATGAAAGATATGAAATGAATCTGTGTGATAGTCAGAGAAGAATCTGTGAATCACAAAGAATTTATAGAATAAGAAACTGAGTGACAGACTCTTTTCTCTTTATAATAACAAGGGATTTTTCCTCACTGAGATTTTTCCTCACTGAGATTTTTATAGATATAAAGAATTTTTAGTGAGTATCACTGCAGTGCTGAGCTGATTCTATAAAGTCACTCAGTGAAAGACTTCACAGACAAAGCCTTAGAGAGAGAGAAATATGTAAGAAATTCTGCTTCTCACAGATTCTTTATCTCTATTTCTATCTCTTATGTAATTAATAGAGTTAGCAGCCCTTGACTATACACAACTATATAGACTGGAGTTTGCAAATACTATTCATAACTCAGCTTGAATACTATTATACATTTGATCTCTACATTTATCTTTCTACTGTGAATACTTCTAGTAGTTAACAGTACATATCAAGCCAAGCTGCAAACATCTGAATAATTGCCTGCGAGCACTTATTCTTACAGAGAGACTCTATTTTCATCATATCAGAGACTGAGTATTATCAAAAAGTGTTACTTTAATGCATATGCACTTACTGTGATGATTCACTCTCTATGCATGTGACTGAGAATTGCAGCTTTTTCACGCTGCACAGCTCTTTCTGAAATGCTGTCACTGGTTTGCAATTCATGCAGTCTTTCAGTTCAGCATGCACTGTGTATATACAGCTCTATATGCTGAGGCTGTGTTAATCATTATGACCTGACGTGGTACTCACTTTTCACAGGCCATGTTTCATTTGATTGAGGAAAAGAAGGGACATAACTGCTGTTTTATTTGAGAAGAAATAAGTAATTGAATCTATAGAAGATAATTTGATTTCTTCTGTATTTAAAATTTAATTAATCTATACTCTTCAATTTAAGAGTTTCTGAGAGTGTTTTAATAGTTTTCATATCAGCTTGAAATTAGTGATTGATTGAAGAAGAGAAAAGAGAGAAGAAAGAAATGAGAATAACTTATCTTTATAATATGAAAATAGAGAATTGCTGCAATTATTTATCTTAGTAATAAAGATCTGTTTTCTGCATATATCTCTGATACAGATTATATGATAACTATATACAAAGAATATTAACAGTGTATGCATTGAATGAAGATAATATTGCTATGTAACACTGTAGCTGTTTCTGTACATCTCTGAAAGCTGTTAATATTTTCTTTAAGTCTCTTTATATTTGATAAGTTAGTAATATATTTTAATACACTCTCTCTTTTATTATCATCATCATCATTATTATTATCATCATTATTATCATTATTATCATTATCATTATTATTATTATCATTATCACTATCACTATTATTATTATTATTATCATTATCATCATTATCATTATTATTATTATTATTATTATTATTATATTATTTCTGATCATCTCTTCTATCTTCATCTCTCTTTAATACTTACTGAAATTAATCATGTCATCTTTCTTCAAATATTCTGCGGTCCTGCAGATCACCAAGGCGCATGAGTACTATTATAGATTAAAGAGAGAGAAGAAGAAGATATTCAAGTAAGAGAAGACAGATTACAAGATATATTATAATATCTTGAAGAGACTCTGTAAGAAAGCAGAATAATAATAATTTTAAGTAATACTTCTGATAGATTTAGACTGAACTAAGTATAGAAATAATGTAGATAATACTGTCTGTGAGAGATTGAAGAAGAAGACAGTGAAGAGTCTCATACAGTAGCAGTGAAATCAGAAGAAGTTCTGAGAATAATTTAAGATCAAGATAAAGAGAGAGAGAGAGAAGAAAAGTATTACTATAAATAAGTAATAGTAGAAGAAGATTAAGAGAGTGTTGAAGTGAGAGATAAAGAAGTTAAAACTGATAAGTTTTTTATTTATTAAGAGATAATGATTTTTAATAACACTTCTGTTCTCTAATTAATTAGCAGAAGCTGATAGAGAAGAAGAGAATTAAGATCTTATACAGATTTTAAATGCACTCTATAATTCAGAATATTAAGAAGACAGCTCTACTCTCTGAGCATGTCAATCTGTTTATCACTGAGATAGAACCTGAGACAGCAGATCAGAAAATGCAGAATTTTAAGATACAGATTAATCTGACTGAAGAAAAGCAGTAGAAACTCTTCTCTAAGAAGACAGTGAAGAGAGGTTTTAAGATGATTATTATCTCAGATGAGAAGAAGAAGAAGAAGAAGAAGAATAAGAAGTGAATTATAAAGAATAATAAGAAGAATGAGAAAGAGAAGAAAGATAATAAGTAGAAAAGGTTTTTTACTTTTTATATTAGTTAGTTATAAGTTCATAATTATTAATAATTGAAATTAATTTTGAGTTTTTAAAAATTATTGTACAAGTTGTAATCAAGTCAGGAATAATATATATATATATATAAATTTAACTATCATGATTCACAAATCACTATAATATATAAGTATCAATATTTTTTCAACATTGATATTCATAATATTAATATATTTTTAATAATATTATTTAGTAATGTAATTTGATAACACTCTCTTTCACAATATTAATATATTTCAAGAAATATAACAGAGATTAATCAAGATTATTTATTTACTTTTATACATTGTTGATATTCAATCTAAGTTAGTACTAAAATTATAACTAAGCTTGGAAAGAATTTTCTCTTATAATAATTCTTCTTATACATATCAGTGATCAGTTATTATCTTTATTAAAAATAAATTATTATCTTTTTTAAATCTTCATTATGTTTTCTGAATTCACTTCTTTAACTTCTTTCACTTCTATTGAAGAGTCACAAACTTTTCAAGAAATCACTGTGAATTACAAAGTCTATATTGTTTACAATTCAATACAGAATGCTCTCTTTTAATCATAATGAATAATTACTTCATTCTTCACATCTGATTCCAGGTCATGAAATTTATGAAAAACTCAACATAAATATCAAGATGAACTATGAAATAATTAAGCCCCAGTGGCTGGATGGTTAATGCGGCCACCCGGTAGCGCCTTGGCATGGGAAACCAAGGCATGTGAGTTCAAAACCCGCAGAGAATACATTAAATCCGGAACTCAAGTATCTCAGGTTTCTAATAAATACAGAGGTGTATAAATCGCTTCAATAAATCACTCTATGTTCCTGGGCTGAGAAGTTATTATCACATGTATCTAATTGTCACTTCTTTGTATTTTCTATGTTCTTGTTATCTTGATGTGATCTCAATACCTGTATTTCCTTCTGTATAATCAACACTTGGCCTGTATTTAACATCACACAAGAACTTATTATAAGCTCCGCTTGCATATGAGTATAATGAAAGAATAATAATAATAATAATAATATGAAATAATTATCAACAGATTGTATTATAGATTACTGAAGAGTCATCTCTCTGCTATAATCACTGTAACTTTATTCAGAAATATTTATTATAAACTAATCATAACTCTGATAAAATTTTCTAACATCTGAAGTCATTAGAATGCAGATAATAAAAGAAAAATAATCAGAAAATTACTACTGAGCTGATAAGTTACTCTATCAGATAATAATTTTTAATAATACTTAGACTAGCTGCTGAAATCATGAATTTCACATTTGATCTCATTTGATCTGATCTCATACATTTCTTGGCGTGAATCCTGCTGGGACTAGTCATCAAAAAAACATGCAAAGTGACTATATATCAGATCTTAAAATGAAATCATGACTTGAAAAAAATGAGAAAGTGATTTCATTTGATCTCATTTAGTCTCATTCTTAGTATAAAGTTACTATTTTTAGACAATTTAAGGTTTTCTTTAGACTATTTTTAATTTTTTGAAAAGTAACACTTTTTGATAACACTCAAATGAGATTTAAAGTTATTTAAAGCAATAAAAATAATTTAAATTGAGAAGTGAAAATCATGATCTCATTTGAAAAATGTGATAAGAGTAGACAGTAAGTCTCACTGAGACAGTATGAGACTACTATCTAATGTTAAAACTGTGTAATGAGATCAGTCAAATTGATAATAAGACTACCAAAAAATCTGATTCTGGTCTCAGACACAGTCACACAGTCAGTCTAATAATACTCACTTTCTAATTTGAAGAAAATTATATAAAAACAATTATATATCAGTACTCTGATTTCACAACTCTTATCTGATAACTTCTGTGAATAATTACTTTGTATATGTATATCTCTGAATCTTTCTCTTCAATCAATTGAAAACTCTGAATTCTGAACACTTCTTCAAATACTTAATTCAAATCTTTATATTTCACATCAATCATGTCTTCAGTTCAACCTTGAGATATACTATAAAGTCAATATACAATATCTAGAATCAGAGTTGAAGAATCATCAAAGAGTGTCTCTCATAGTGAATACATGAACTAGTACAAATAATCTTATATTTATAAGAGTTACATGTTATTACATTGATAAGAACTGAACTTATTAAGAAATATTAATTGAATTTAAATTATTGATCAGTAGTCATACTGAGGATTATATAGCAGAGATATTAATAACAGTAATTAAAAATAACTATTGAGATATTAGTCTCAGTCTTCTTATAATTACAACTGATAATACTGTGAATAACTACACTATGATAAAGAGCTTGAAGCAAAAATTAACTTTGTATTTCTGAAATAATAAACAAGGTCATATTCTCTGTATTACTTATATGATTCAACTTGTGATATAAACACTGATAAAGAATCTTAATATTGAGATAATAAAAAATGAGATGACTGATTCTTGAAATGAGAATAAGATGAAAGTAGTTACTTAAGTAACTTTTACATTCACTTTGTAAAAGATAATGTTTTTTAATAACACTTTTTAATAACACTTTTTAATAATGCTACTGTTAATTTTGAATAGATTAACTAATAATTTAAATATCACAGATTTGAAACATTGTTAATATGATTTGTATCTTCTCTAAACAATAATAATAATTCCATGATATTTAATAAACAAATAAATCAGTCATATCACTGAATATGATACAGAATGTTAGAATATAATAAAGTTCAATATATAAAATAACTATTCAAACTCTTCAATTGTATCAGATGATTAATTATTGAGTACAACACTCTGATTAGAGAAAGATTCAGATATTAAAACTTTCTAATATGAAGTAAACTCAGTTGAAATATGTGATTGATTTACTGTTTCAGTTTTATAAGATAATAAAAACAGTCTTAATCACTTATATATCAATACTGTAGTCAGTCTGATAAGTGTATAACAGTTTATTTACTCATCTTAAGAAGCAGTTAAATCACTTAAAAAGAAATTCAGTCTGAGATAATGCTATAACACAGACTATTATTACTGTAAGAGATAAACTGATATATTACTACAGTAAAACTGAATAATCTTTTACAGAGTACTATACTGTAGCAGCTCTACTAGATCTCTCTTATTAAGTTAATATCAACACTTCTCAAGATTGAATAGAGAAGAAATAAGACTTATATATTAAATCAGTCTGAGACTACTATAATGCTAACTATCAGAGATTTGAATGAGCAGATGTTCAAGATATGAAGACAGTGAAATATAATTCTCTAGTAAGTAATGATCTTTGATAACACTTCATATTACATAGAACTATAATACTAACTTTGAAAGAGAACTTATATACATTGATTACAACTGAAAATCAGATAAAACTACATGCTTATAAAACTGAATTTGATTACTATCTTCAAGATAATCTGATGAATTTACACATCAAATCAATTCTAGAGTTATAAAAAATTGTTGAGAGTACATATTTAACTGTTGTACTGATAATATATAATATTCTAACAATTTCATTGACAGAGGTAAGAATGAAGTGAAAGTTCAACTCAAGTCAAGATATTTATCACTATTGCTGAGAATAATTATAAGAAGAAATAATCAAGAAACTCATGATTATAAAACATAGAATTATTAGATAGTTTAATATCTCTGATCACAGTATATCAGAGAAGTGTAGTTTTTATAAGAAAGTAAAGAATAAACTTACACAAGAATATATTTAGTTATTTTATAAGTGTTATTAATAATCATTATCAAATTCTAATTATATAAGTAATCACTGAATGAACTGAATAAGACTGATTTTAATCTTCAGTCTCAATTTCATTTTGATTTTAAAAGAATGATTATCTTTCACAGTTTATTCTGAGAAATTACTCTCATTTCACTGTTCTTGAATCAAATCTAGTCATTTTTCACATCATTTCTCTCAGAAATGATTCATTTTCAGATTTTTTTGAGACTTGGTCCTGGTGGGACTTACACCAAGAAATGTATGAGACCAGACCAAATGAGACCAAATGTGAAATTCATGGTCCCGCCGGCCAGTCTACTCAGCACATCACTCTGCTATAAGAGATAAAGACTGAATTATTTAGTAGTAGAAGTTCACATTCTTCTAGTTATCAGTAACTTGATTTCTTAGTAATATCACTCTACTCAGAGTCTATCTCTTCTAAGTTTTAACTAGATTCTTTCTCTTTTAACTTCTGAATTCAAGCTATAGTAGAGATGTTTCTCTTGTAAGAAATCCCGCTTCTCGCGGATTCTTTACTTCTATTTCTATCTCTCACGTAATTAACAGAGTTAGCAGCCCTTGACTATACACAACTATATAGACTGAAGTTCACAAATACTATTCATAACTCAGCTTGAATACTATTATACATTTAATCTCTATATTTTATCTTTCTATCATGAATACTTCTAGTAGTTAACAGTATATATCATGTCAAGCTGCAAACACTTAAATAATCATCTGCAATCACTTATTCTTACATTTCACGCTCTGTCAGTTAGCAATCACTTATTATGACTGAAAGAACTAGAAACTTATATACTTCAATCTCTATAAACTCTACTATAGACACTCAGAAGCAGTTATCTGAATTATAAATAATCTCTGTAAAAGAAGTCTTAGAGAATATATCAATTACTCACAGAACATCATTCTCTACATCTGTAACAGAGAAACTCTCTGAGCTCATGAATATATCAATCTTAGTGAAGAATATGTTTGAGTATCTCTCACAGAATTAAGCTATGTTTCTATAAGAAATACTTACTGTTTATAAACACTTTTAAACTGAGTCTCTAGACATAATCTTCAGAGATATCTATGAACTGAAAAGAAACTTTCTTAAGCTGTAATTACTTAAGACCTTCTATTATTATTATTATTATTCTTCTTCTTCAATTATAGATGTATGCAGTCAGAGACTATGACATCTATCTGAGAACTAAAAGTTCTCAGGGTTTTTCCTATATCTGTAAAGTTAACTGTTATACATTCATCAATTTCAGATATGCAAAATCAGAAAATTTCAGCTCAGAATACAAAAACTGTTGATAAATTGCAGTATTTTAACATCTTCTGATACTTTGAAACCATTTAACATATCATGACAAAAGAAAGAGAACACAGTCTTAAAGATAGACATCAAACAGATAGATAGGAAAGGAT
>NW_003101677.1:3437580-3465563 GCF_000003855.2 Blastomyces gilchristii SLH14081 | reverse complement strand
TATAAGTGTAAAATTTCTGAAGTGATTAGAAGAAAAAGATATATTTAAAATAATAAGATAATATTATTAATCTACAGATTACTACTATTCTAATAAGACTATAACTTATAGAAAAAGTAAAAAGAGAAATCTCAGAGTTTACTTATTAATAATCACATTCTTATTAAACTTATTCTTCACTGTTAAAGTCTTCAGTATCAGTATCTTTATCTGCTGTGAAGTTAGTACTGTGATACTGCAGAAGAGCATGCTACAGAAGAGTATAAGAGATATATAAAGTATTAACTTATTAATTTACAAAGTATCTCAGTTATTTACTTTAATTAAAGTGAGATTCTCTTCAATCAGTAATTAATCTCTGTAGTACTTTTAACAGTAATACTGACTGATCTCTTCTTGAGATTAGTTATTCTGAGATGTTTTTTCATCTCAGAGATTCACACTTTTATCTTCTTTTATAATAAGTAGGAGAGATCTTTTCAGTCTTAATAGAATATATCAATACTTGAAGCTCTGAGACTCTTACTCTGTATTATTTAAGCATCTGAACTCTGTGTCAGAACTGATATAATATCTTCTTATAAGATAATATTTAAAGAAAGACAGAAGTTATTGTTACAGATATAATAAAAATAACAGAAATAAGAGAACAAACAGATATATAAAATCTTCGCTTTCTTCAGCTGCTTAGTGCAGTGTAGATATATAATAGTGTTAGTCAGAGACTGCACTGAAGTCTTTTTACAGAGAGAAGATAAAGAAACTGCAGAACTCTGCAGACTTAACTCAGCAGTATTCTAAGCAGAGCTTAAACATGTTACAAGAGAAGAACTATGAATTAAACTTCTCTAAGCTACTGTTCTCAGAATCAAGCTCTCTCTGAGATTCTTTTGAAATAATTACACAGAGTCATACATTACTGTGTTAATTAAAAGAGAGAGTAGTGTTATAATAATAGTAAGAAAAATAGAGAAAGAACTGAATACTGTTAAACTAATTAGCAGAGGAAATAACATCTTATTATAAGACACAGCTTCTATCATCACAGTCACAAGAGATACAGAAGAAGACGAAGAAGATATAATAATAAAAGTAGTACTTCTGTAATCTATTAACACTGCTATCTTTATCTTCAATCTTACTTTCTTAACAGTCACAGAGACTATAGCTGCATTATAATGATATTTATTACTTACTAGAAAATATCAGAATAAGTTTTTTATTATCTTTTAAAAATAATACTTTTATGCACTCACTATTGTAAATGAGAGAGAGAAGAAGAAAAATATGATAAAGAAGAAAGATCTTTTTAAAAAATTCTATTATTACTATTAATTTTATCTCTAAAACATATCACTTTTATAAGATGTGATTCAAAGGTTGCTTGAGCCAGCGTACGATTACAGGCGTACGCGGCCTTCTTATATACATTATCTAAATTAATTAGTGGCCGCTAGAGCTTCTTTACATTTGTAAGCATATTCAGAAGCAGCTGTATTATTATTCAGTAATTATATATTCTTCTAAATCACATTCTTTCTCATCAGATTCAGTCACACTTATGTGATTATGATATAAGCTCTAGCTTCTTGCAGATTAGCACACTGCTAGTATTCATAATTATACAGTCTATCTCTGATCTGACTAGTATTCTTTCTACACTCTTATAAAGAAACTTTCACTATATTATATTACTCATTCACTAACTTTTTTCATTCTTCAATTATCTTCTTCATTATTATCATTATTAAATATTATTATCTTATTCAAGATTTCTGTCTCTTCTTCTATTTAACATCTTTTATCTGTTTATCTATTACATTGTACACATTTCTGATGATAATTCTCTATTCTCATAACAAGTATCATTGTAGTGCTCATATCAGGCAGTTTATTAGCAGTAAGTATAATACATTGTGAAATATAATCAGAACTTGTTTATCTTCTAACAATTATCAGAATATACTATTATGAATAATATATCTTCTTCATCTTCTTATACACTCTCAACTACTTTTCTTCTCACTGAGCTTTTAATTGTGTTTTCTCACATGATTTTACATAAATATAGATACTAATATGTTTATTTTTATTCATATAGAACCTTCATATATTGACAGATCTGTATTCACTGATGATAGTGAATATCTTAATGTTAAATCATTGATCAAGAACTTGGAGAATGTAATAATAAAGAAATTATTTATATTATATATAATCAGATCTTCTGTGTCTCTCTCTGTCTCTTCTATTACTGTTTCTTTCTCTGTTACTCTTTCTTAACCTTCTACACTTATCTCTGTGTCTGATTCTCCTGCTTCCGCTACCTCTGTTTCTGCAACCTCTACTTTCACTACTTCTGCTTCTGCTACTTCTGCTCTCTCTACCTCTACTACTTCTACTGTCATCACCAGCTCTTCTCATTTTAAGAAGATATTATGTAGACTTAATGAATCATGTTTTTCAGTGTATATACTTTCACTCTTTTTATCAATCTTTAGAATAATTTATTGTATGAAGACTGTGTATAATACAACTATCTAGAGCTCAGTCACAGATATTAATTATTACATTTATTTTAAGTATTTGTAATAAGATAATTGTACATTTATATCAGAGAATTATCTCTCTTCTCAACAGTGTTAAGAGTATAAGTCTTTTCTTTTTCATCTTTTCTTCTAATGCTAATTTTTCTAGAAAAAATCATTATGAGTTTTATTATACATGAAGTCATGATATCTACAGATATTAAGAAACTTTTTATAACTGTTAAATTCAATATTATAAGTACATCTACTCTGATAAATATCTTCAGAATAATTAGCTTATATCAGTCTATTCTCTGATATTTATTATCTGACTGTGTGATACAGGTGAAGAATATCTGTGTTTTCAGAAATGAAAATCTGAATATCATACTCTTTTATATCTGCAGATGTGAGGCTTGTATATCTTGTCTGAAATATTATTATAAAAATAAGCTGTTCATGTAATGTATTCTGCTTTCTGTATTTCTCTGTATCTCTCTCTCTCTTTCTGAGAAGTCTTGTGTATGTTATAATTACATGTATAATACTAAGATCAGTGAGTATTCATTTAGTAACTGTTTTCATTTCTGATTTTACAGTTTTATATACTAATAATGATTCTTAGTTACTTCAGTATTAGAGATCATTTTAATCTCTGAAGATAATAATACTGCTGAGACTACTCTCTCTCTCTCTTAAGCTTCTTCTGTTATTCTCTCTTTCTTCTCTGCAGAGAAGGTTGTGTGCATATCAGATTATAAGTATTCAGTCTCAGATAACTTTTATTATTATTCATTTAATTCTATACTCTCTTTCTCTTTTATTTCTTTCATCTCTGTCTTCTCTGCTCTGACTCTCAGTTCTGTAAGTCTCATACTCTTCTTCAATTTTTCTACACATATGTGTACACATTTCTATATTGGCATTTCAGCTAATCTTGTGATAAATGATATTAATGTCATATACAGAGTGATAGAGGAATTAAAGACATACACAGTGTTATTGTAAGAGCAGCTTATAGCTCTTAAATCTCTTACAGATCTTAAGTTTTAAGATTTTCTTTATTTTTAATGTTTTTCTTTTCAGGTGATATGACATTGAAAATAGATTAAACAAGTAATATATGAAAATGAATGAGATGTATATAATAATATTTGTCTTTTACAGCTGACTCTTACAGTTGATGATCAATTTATTATTCTCTCTGTTTTCTTATACTTTTTCTTTGTATACTAGTTACTACTCTTATACAATCTCTATATAATACAGCATTCAGTGACTAGTAGACTGGCCGCTGGGATCATGAATTTCATGTTTGATTTCATTTGGTCTGGTCTCATACATTTCTTGGCGTGAATCCCGCTGAGACTAGTCATTAACAAAACATGTAAAGTGACTATATATGAGATCTTAAAATGAAATCATGACTTGAAAAAAATGAGAAAGTGGTTTCATTTGGTCTCATTTAGTCTCATTCTTAGCATAAAGTTACTATTTTTAGACATTTTAAGGTTTCTTTTAGACTATTTTTAATTTTTTAAAAAGTAACACTTTTTGATAACACTCAAATGAGATTTAAAGTCATTTAAAGCAATAAAAATAATTTAAATTGAGAAGTGAAAATCATGATCTCATTTGAAAAATGTGACAAGAGTAGACAGTAAGTCTCACTGAAACAGTATGAAACTACTATCTAATGTGAAAACCGTGTAATGAGATCGGTTGAATTGATAATGAGACTATCAAAAAATCTGGTCCTGGTCTCAGACACGGTCACACGGTCAGTCTAGTGACTAGGTTCAGTAGCTTTCATCTTTTATGATTCTGTCTTATATATTGTACTTTCTCTCTTCACTCACTTAGATTACTACAGTGAATAACTTATTAAAACTAATCTCATCTGATTTCTGAGTGTTCTCAGAGTTCAAGATAACTTGGTTTTACATGTCCGTGAATGTTTCAGATGCTTCATTCTCTGTTGTCTCTACAATTGAACTGATGTAAACAGTTGAATTTAACTCTGAATTTCTTTTTCTTCTGTGATCTGACTCATGTGCAAGTCTGCTACTTTAAAACCACTATTTATGACATTGTATTCACAGTTTGCAGTATGTTATTATACAACTGACTACAGTCTCATCACTTATTAAAGTGTGATATTTATCTGATTTCTTTATTACTTCTCATTCTTTTCTTATAATTATGAAAAGATCAGAACAAGTGAGATCATCTGATTTATAAGTATCTATAATTTCTCTTACTTTGTGAGACTTTTTAATTATAAGTTTCTTCTTTTTCAACACTGATAATAGTGCTGTGAATAATTATAATCTACTCAGATCTTGCATCTTTAACTTCATAAGATATGAATTATTTATTAAGTTATATAAGATTCATTTCTCTGATTTCTTCAATGTATATATTCTCAGAGAATGTGATTTGAGTATTTTATAAAGCTTAAACTATCTAGATTGAAACTTCTCAGAACTCTCATTATGTATAAGAACTAATATTCTCATCTTAAGACTCAATTTCTTAACTAGTGAGTCTCATATTCTTTTTGATTGAATTGCTCAGTTCAGAAGTAACTTATTAGCTTTTGTATATATGTGACTGATTTCTTTTAATCTTGATTCTATGTCTATAACTGCTGTATCTATGACTGTTGCATTTATAATTGCTGTTCTCTTTCTCATCTTTTCAGAACCATTCTTCAGAATGCACAGATGCAATTCATACAACAGATAGAATAATAAACACTTGAAGACTGCATGCTGCTGAATTCGCGTGGCTAATAGTGCCTGACTGAGATATTCATCTTATAATCTCATAGACTTGCTCACTAGACATTTTATCAGCATATTGCTCAGAGTTTCATTCAAGCATTTCATCTTTCTGTTTATTCATAAATGATATAATATTGTTCTACAATGTCTTATCTGTAACTGACTCATGAAATGCCTCACTACTTCTTCTACAAGATTCACATCATTATCAGTTAGAATCTCATACAGTATTTTATAGTTGATATAGATCTTATTATGTAGAAACTGTGTTACTATCTTCTTTATCATCTCTGAAACTGCTTTCATAACTGATCAGTCAGTAGTGTAGTTAATAGCAGTGATTATTTAATAATTTTCATTTGATATTTACAGTAGTATGTTTATGAGATTTATCTCTCATCATTTCAACAGTTGTATTATACATTTCATCTGATATTATACTTTTTTACATTCTAACTCTCTCTTAGACTCTTACAACCTGTTAATTCAGACACTTATAAGTGTACATCTGAATGTTCTCAGTTATGCTTGATCAGTATACTCTTGATTTGAGTACACTCATGAGTTCAGAGCTTTCTAAGTGACTAAATTTCTTATACATTTAAGTCATCAAGTTGTGTCTAAATAAATGTTTCAGATAGAGAGCTTTCATATATTCTGAATCACAGTAAAGTACAACATCATTTTTCAATTTTCTCAGCTTGAAGTTGAGAAGTATCTCTTCTATCACTTTCACAAGATACTTATCATTCACTATCTTACTATTCTTCAAATAAGAGATTGTTATATTCACTCATTCTGATTTCTTATATTCTCTCAGTGTGTTTGATATAAACTTCTCTTATATCTGATTTACAGAACTCTCACTCATGAAATCAGATCTATAACTGATTACATTAGATATTACAGCATCTAATTTCTTTCAGTATTTAATATGAAGATTATACACTTGAAACTCTGAGATTCAATATACTAAGCATTTGAAAGATTTTATTATCAATTATAGATAGATAAGACTTTCATAATCTGTGATTATTATTGTTGTATATCTGTTATTAATATATCTATTTCACAACATCAGTGTGTGTTTAATTGCTAGTAATTTCTTTTCATACACTGAGTAATTGAGCTCAGTGTCTGATAGTTTTCTATTATCATATATTATCAGATGCAGCTTGCTATTCTTACTCATCTATAAAAGAGTGTCTCTAATAGCTCATTCAGATGTATTAATCTTGATATAGAAAGATTTATCATAATCTGATTAAATAAGTACTGAGAATCTTATCATATATTCTCTCAGTGTGAGAAAGACCTCTTCACACACAGTATTTCAGATAATTGAATAAAACTTCTTCTTTCACAGATTGATATTTGTTTCTCTTAAGAGATCTGAGAGTGATGCAGCTATTTATATGAAATCTTTAATGAATTTGCAGTAATATGAGATTAACTTAAGAAACTATTATATATGATATATATTTCTCAGCTGCAGTCAATTTGCTATGACATTCAATTTCTCTGAAATAAGATGTATACAGTCATCACTCATCACATGTCTCATAAACTTCAACTCTTTCATTTCAAACACTTACTTGATTGATTTAATATAGAGCTTATACTCTGCCAGAGTTGTAAGCACTTTATCAAGATACTTTAAATATTCTTTCCATGAGTTTAAGAAAACTATGATGTCATTCAGATATACAAGACATGAGGTTTCATTCTATTTATAAAGAATTATATTTATTATCATTTGAAAGATAGCAGATGCATTTGTCAGACTGAATGATACTATCAGAAATTCAAACTTCTCTCATTGTATATTAAATGTGATTTGCAGTACTAACAGTTTATCTACACAGATCTGTTAATATTCTGAGAGAAGATCAATCTTTAATAGATATCAGATATTTCTGACTGTATTGAACTATTGTTGAATCTGTGATAATAAGTATCTGTTCTTGATTATAATCTTGTTAAGTACTTAATAATCAATACACATCTGTCACTTTTCACTCATTTTTTTCATAAATATTACTGAGAAGCCTCACACACTTAATAAGAGTTATATAAGACTACATTCTACAAGATCTGTGATCTGACACTTCTGTCCTTCAAGATATGTTTATAACAGAGAATACATATTTTAATTGACTAGTTTTACATTCTCTGTGTTAATCTCATGTATAAATTCTTATTCTGATGACAATTCTGATGAAAGATCTGTTCAGAAGATCTTATACTTCTTCAGAAGTTTCTTCATACACTTATTCTTCTGTATATTCTTTATCTTAGTTTTCTCCACTTTCAAGTCTTATATGATATACAGAATGCTTTCAGATAAGGTCTTGCAAATTATTCTCTTTACTTATTAATATATAAGCAGATTTAACCTTTCTATATCAGAGACATGCAATGTTCTTCTCATATCAGTTAATAGAATTATATGAACTGTTTTCTTCTTATCAGTTAACTGTATATAGCACATACAATATTGAATCTGCAGATTGAATCTTTGAAATTAATTAAGTCTGAGAATAAGATTGGATTTTATATTCTGCAGCTCTTACATCTAAATATAATAAGATTATTCTCTGAAGTGTAAGACAACTCTTACTCTTACAGATAATACTAAATATCAGTTATCAGATAATCTTATATATCAGAGATTCTTCACTCAGCAGATCTCTTTTAGTTTTTAGATTATATAATTATTAATATATTATATAGAAGCTTCTGTATTTATTAACACTTTTACAGTCATCTCTTAATTCTTACTTAAGTACTCTCTATACATTAACATTTCAGATCTTAAGACATTGAGATGAGTATTCACTTCTTTATTCTCACTTATACTCTATTCAGAAGTCTGCTTTCTCTTAATATTTATAGAATTTAGAGAGTTACCTAATACAGATATCTCTTTCACTTTGAAGACTTTTTATAGAATATCAGTGAGTGTCTCTAAGCTCACTGATTCTACTAGTTTTTTAACTCTCTTACCTTTCTTAACTGTACACACTGTGTGTAATTCTTTATATTATGATTTTGATATTCACAGTTAAAGCAAGCTTAATACTTATAATATTAAGATTGTCACTCAGAGAATCTCTTTTTCAGAGAATTCAGTACTTTAGTAATGATATTCAAATCTAGATTTATCACATTTAAGTGTGTAACTTGTGTCATAGAAGTCTGATTACTCATTCTTCACTGAAGTATACTCAATTGCAGTATTTTCTATCACAGCTGACTTATCTATTCTCATACAATGAGAATATTGTATACTTCTTTTATTATATTTAATTGTAAGGTTAAGCATTTTTATTCTACTCTCAACTCAGACATAAGATCATGAATGAAGATCTGTAAATAAAAAGATGTTAAAAGCTCTTTATTTAATGTAAGATAGTGTAAGCTGAAGTATATAAAGTATAATATAAGATTGCTTATCTATCTACACTCAGTGAAGTGTTTATAACACTTATCTCACATATTTACTTTCTCAAAGTTATATAAGATTCATTTAAAAAACTCATTTCATATTTATGAAAATGAATATCACTCTGAGTCTGTAATATTTAACTTTTTATCAGTTATTTATAATGACTTCACTTTTAATCTTAAGACTTGTTGAAATTTCATTAACTATCTGTCTATGAGTTTACACTTAATCTGATAATATAATTGCATTTAACTTAGCCAGCTGATTGCAGTATTATGTTTTCAGTTGTTATTAAAGCTTAATAACTTCAGTAGATCATTTAACTTGATATATCTTATACTTAAATTCTTATTATATGCAGCAGTCTCAGATAATGTGTACACTTCTGAAGAGATTGTGAATAATTGTAATAAGATCTTCAGATTCAGTGTGATTATCTATCTATGTAATTATTCAATCTCTTACTATAGGTCTATAATCTGATTTTCTCTATTTTTATTGATAATAACAATTGTATCAGTGAAGCTCTTCATAATGAATACTTGATTTACAGTGAATATTAATTGTTACTTAACTTTCACCTCAGTCTGTCACTGTGTACACAAGGCCTTGATTTTATTTAAAATTCTTGTACATGTACAGAGCTTCAACTCTGATTCAGTGATCTCAGCTGTTTTTCTTATTACTTTAAGTAAACTCTCTGAGAGATTCTGTATATCTTTTAGTTCAGATAGCAGAGAAGAGTATTATTTATATTAACTAGAGAAAATATTCATTTTAATAATTTCTCATTGATTATATAATGTCTATTGTTATATTATTATATTATTATATTATTATATTATTATATAATTTCTAATTTCTGATTTCTGTTATTATTGTACAATTTCAGTAATAATTATCTCTCTTTTATTCTTCTAAGTAGAGAGCAGTCTTCTTTGAATCTAGTTTACTACTTATATCTCTCTTTCTCACATCTTATTCATTTACATATATAATATTTGTCTGAGTGTGAAGTTTTTCTTCAATAAGCAGAGTAGTATTAATCAGATACTCTTTCACTTATTACTTCTTTATATACTATCTTTTGAGACATTTTAAAATTACATTGATATGATAACTATGAATCACTTCATAGATGAAATTATCACACTCTAAAGAAGTCTGTACTTCTCACTGATTTTTAGACATGCTATCGATAAGATATGATTCAAAGATTGCTTAAGTTAGTGTATAATTATAGATATACACTGACTTTTTATATATATTATCTAAATTAATTAGTGGCCGCTAGAGCCTCTTTACATTTATAAGTGTGTTTGAAAGCGGCTGTGTTATTATCTAGTTATGATACGTTCTTCCGAACCATAAAGAAATTTTATATATAGAATGAGAATATAATGAAAGATCTGTAAGTCACTTATTAACTATATTTTTCATATTTTAAATTAATATATAAGAAATTCACTTATTATATATTTCATTTAAATGAAGATAAGAAAAAGAAAATCTACATAGTTAGCAGAGAAACTTATCTATTTCTTTATATTACATGCAGTATATATACTATTAATTAATTGATAACTATTACTATATAAAAAGATAATTTCTAATTCAGTAATCTTAAGAATATCAGAACTATATTTTTAAAGAAGAAAGTATTATTATATTCTCAGCTATATTAAGACTCTATTACAGTTTTATACAGCTTATTACTTCTCTACAGATAATTTCATTTATCTTATAGATTATTTAAACTAATTTTCAATCACTCTATAATATTATTCAGATGTAATATAGAAAGATTTAATTAATAAATATAAAAATCTCACTTCTATACAAGATTAGCAGATTACTCTTTTATAATAGTGAGATATTACTGAGATATCACTTTGACTATTCTCACTTATAGAATAGAAGAGAGATATCTGCTTATTATCTATATAGAACAGTTAGATACTGACTCTTTATTAAACTAACTATATAACTGTGTCTGAAACCAGAATCAGATTTTTTAATAGTCTTATTATCAATTCAACTGATCTCATTACATGGTTTTAACATTAGATAGTAGTTTCATACTATCTCAGTGAAACTTACTGTCTACTCTTGTCACATGTTTCAAATAAGATTATAATTTTCACTTCTCAATTTAAATTATTTTTATTACTTTAAATAACTTTAAATCTCATTTGAGTGTTATTAAAAAGCATTACTTTTTAAAAAATTAAAAATAGTCTAAAAAAAACCTTAAAATGTCTAAAAATAGTAACTTTATGCTAAGAATGAGACTAAATGAGATCAAATGAAATCACTTTCTCATTTTTTTCAAGTCATGATTTCATTTTAAGATCTGATATATAGTCACTTTGCATGTTTTTTTAATGACTAGTCCCAGTGAAATTCACATCAAGAAATGTATGAGATCAGACCAAATGAAATCAAATGTGAAATTCATGGTCCCGGCGGCCAGTCTACTCTTTATTAAAGAAGTCAGTGATTTGTTTTCTTCTACTAAAATATATATAAGAGTTACTGCATTTCTTATACAATTTTCTTAGCATACTAAGTACTATATCTGTGATATTCTTGTAACAACTCTGTAGCTCATGAGCTCACTATTCAAGTAAGATAGTTAAGCTCACTTATACAGCTTCTCAAACAACTATCTACATAACACTGCTGACTAGTCACTGCTGTTGGAGCTACTACACAAGCCCTAACCCACGTGACTCACACACATATATTTAGCTTCCACTAGCTGCTAGTTAGTTAGATGATAACAACAACAACCAACCACATTCAACCTCTCTCACAGGTTATGAAGCCCTTGCACTTCTACAAAGTGTTATAACAATCATTAACCCATGCAATAATCATACAATAAGCTTTTCAAATAGCTGCTTCTTTCATTCAAATACTTCATATCAAATGCCCATCAATACGAGATCGATCAACCGCGAAGAGACTACAGAGAATCAGATAGCTGAATCCTTTTCAACACCAATAACCGCGCGAAGACAATGCAATAATCAAGCCCAAGATAATTCTTCAGAACATGAAGATATGAAAGACCATGATGAATCAAGCTGCTGGTTTGAACACCCAGAGAAATGACCTGCAGATTGAAAGAATAGAAAGAAGGACAATGATGATAATGCTGCTACATCTGTATGCTACAATACTGAGCAAGTCTTCTAATGATGCTCATGATGACCGCCAATATCGACGCCAAAACGATGGAAATACCGATAACGATGCCAGGCCACAGTGCCTATATGATGCCAGGCCACAGTGCCTACGATGCCAGGCCACAGTGCCTATATGATGCCAGGCCCCAGTGCCTACGATGCCCATACCGATGACCATGATGCCAGGCCCCAGTGCCTACGATGCCAGGCCCCAGTGCCTATATGATGCCGGGCCACCGATTGCCCATATGATGACCTATGCCGATGACCTATGCCTATGCCTATGACAATGAAAACCACAAAAATAATGAGAATGAGATCCCGCGGCGTTAGAACGACTGGGGGTAATACCAATACTGGAAGAATAGATTTGAGTGTTCTTCTTGCATATTTTTTTATGTTTTTTCATGTATGGAGCTAGTCCTTATAAGGAAACTAGACTCTACTTTTTGTAATTAATTTTTATTGCAGATTTGAATGATTTGAGTGCTTTTGACTGCGTGGGTTAACTGGCCTGCGTAGCATGGGGGGGTGTTGGAGCTACTACACAAGCCCTAACCCACGTGACCCTCACACATATATTTAGCTTCCACTAGCTGCTAGTTAGTTAGATGATAACAACAACCAACCACGTTCAACCTCTCTCACAACTGCTTCGGTTCCGCCACGTTACAGTTATTAAAAAGTATTACTTTTATATAATATATATATACTTACTGCAGTAACTCACTCTCTGTATATATAACTGAGAGTTACAGCTTTCTTATACTGTATGACTCTTCTTGAAATACTGCTACTAGTTTGTAACTTACACAGTCTCTTAGTTTAATATATACTGTATGTATACAACTCTACATGCTAGAGCTGTGTTAATTATTATAATCTAGTATAATACTTACTTTTCACAGACTATATTTCATTTGAGAGAGAGAAAAGAGAATACAACTACTGTTTTATTAAGAGAAGAGATAAATAATTAATACTTTAGAAGATAATTTAATTTGTTATATATTTAAAATTTAACTAATTTATACTTTTTAATTTAAGAATTTCTGAGAGTGTTTTAATAGTTTTCATATCAGCTTGAAATTAGTGATGAATTGAAGAAGAGAAAAGAGAGAAGAAAGAAATAAGAATAACTTATCTTTATAATATAAAAACAGAAAATCACTGCAATTATTCTCTCTAGTAATAAAGATGTGACTCAATATATACATATACATGTAGAAAAATTGAAGAAGAGTGCAGAACTTACAGAATTAGAAGTTAGAGCAGAGAGAGTGAAGATAGAAAAAATGAAAGAAGAAGAGAATATAAACAGACTAAATAAATAACAGTAGAAGTCACTCAGAACTGAATACTTATAATTTAATATATACACAATTGTAAGAAATCCTGCTTCTCGCGGATTGTTTACCTCTATTTCTATCTCTCACGTAATCAATAGAGTTAGCAGCCCTTGACTACACATAACTATATAGACTGAAGTTTGTGAATACTATTCATAACTCAGCTTAAATACTATTATACATTTAATGTCTATATTTTATCTTTCTACTGTGAATACTTCTAGTAGTTAATAGTATATATTATGTCAAGCTGTAAACACTTAAATAATCATCTGTGAGCACTTATTCTTATATTTCAAGCTCAGTCAGTCAGCAACTGTCTATTATAACTGAAAGAATTAGAAACTTATATATTTCAATTTCTGTAAACTCTACTACAGATACTTAGAAGCAGTCATCTGAATTATGAATAATCTCTGTAAAAGAAGTCTCAGAGAACATATTAATTACTTATAGAATATTATTCTCTATATCTGTAATAGAGAAACTCTTTGAACTTATAAATAAATTAATCTTAGTGAAGAATATTCTTGAGTATCTCTTATAGAATTAAGCTATTATTCTATAAGGAATACTTACTATTTATAAATACTCTTAAACTGAGTTTCTAGATATAATCTTCAGAAATATTTACAAATTAAAAAGAAACTTTCTTAAGTTATAATTACTTAAGATTAACTATTAAATTATAATCTATAAAAGCTTTTACAAGTTTGTAGTTAAAATTGACTCACACATCTGACTGTGTGATATAGAAGATAAAGAAGCTGTTATTTATATAATAACAAATCTCTACTATATTAAAGTTAAGAACTGATTAAATTATCTAGAGAATAATTATAAGAGATTTCACTAATCTATTCTTAAGATCTATTTAAAGAATAAGTTAAGAGACTCTATAAGCTGAACAGAGAATATCTTAGCTGTAATTATTAATATTAAAAAAAGAGATAAGAAATCTGATAAAGACTACTCACAGTACTTTATAAAATTATAATATGAATTAAGATCTGTGAAAACAGAGCTCTGAAATAAAATCTGAATGATAATATTTATAAAGAGACTGAATAAAGATATACAGAATAAGCTTATTAAATAAGACTCTAAGTTCTTAACTCTGAATAAACTGATAACTCTTATTCATTACTTACAAATTACTATAAGAGTTATAAACTTATGAAGAGTAAATCACTTATCAGCTCTATAAGAATCAGAATAATAAAAAACAGATTTATTAGAGAAAGATAATAAGATATAGAGAGATTTATATCTGACTGCTAAGTAGAGAGAGAAAGCTTCATAGGCTCTTATAAACAGAGTGTATAATAAAGAGACTAAGAAAAAGAATCTCTGCTTTATCTATTCTAAATTAGAATATCTCTGTACAAACTATCTGAATAAATTAAAATAGAAATTTAAGAAGTTATAAATAGAGTTAGTAATAGTCTTCTTAAGAGTTTTGAAGCTAACATCTGAATCTGTTACTTTCTCAATAAAAATATATACTTATGAGAAGAAACTGTACTGCAGTACTACTGCTCTGTAAGTATGAAAAGTATTAATAAACTCAGAATCTTAGGTCACTATAGTATCTCTAAAGCTCACAGAGTAAATAAGCTGAGTGATGAAAACTGAAAACCAGCTCTTATAATAAGTAGAATGTGAGAACTCAGATCTGAGAGCTGAGAGACTTATAAGAGTTATCTTTGAATTGTAAGATCTCTCTGAAATCTGAAGAAGATTTATAGAAACTGTGATTATTATAGACATCACAGATGACATGTACTTAAAACTTGTATAACTTTAAAGATATAATTCATACATAGCTGTTTATATATCAGATTTATACTTCTAATCAGTGTTAATAGACTTACTTACAGAGATAGAATCAGTTAATACTGCAGAGTTAATTAGAGAAGATAAACTCATTTATTACAATAACTTTACAAATATCTGAAAACTTTATCATTATGAAAACTGTGCTTCAGATATCAGAGAAATACTGAGATTTTATAAAGATATTTAGCTTAGTAAAGACAGCTGAGCTTTCATCTCACTATAAGAAGAATCTGATAATAGATTTAATAGAAGAGTACAAACTCTTCTAAGAATCAATTTATAAGCTCTTTTATTATGAGATAGAGATCTTATAAGTCTATATAAAGAAGAATCTGAAGAATGACTTTATTTGATCTTTATAAATCTCTGCAGAAGTCTCTGTGATATTTATGAAGAAGAAGAATAAAGATCTCAGATTATATATAAACTACTATAATCTGAACTTTAAGATAATAAAGAGTCACTATTCTCTATCTCTGATTGAAAATGTAATTAACTGTCTTATAAGAGCTGTTATATTCATATAACTGAATGTGATTAATATATATACACAGCTGTGAATATAATCTGAGAATGAATAAAAGACTGCCTTTAGAACTACACTGAGATTATTTGAATATCTAGTAATATCTTTTAATTTGACTAATACTCTCATAGTATTTCATACACAGCTGTGAATATAATCTGAGAATGAATAAAAGACTGTCTTTAGAACTATACTGAGATTATTTGAATATCTAGTAATATCTTTTAATTTGACTAATACTCTCATAGTATTTCAGTCTTTCATTAATAAAACACTTCATATATATCTGAATATCTTTGTAATAATATATCTGAATAATGTGATGATGTATTCTATAAAGAAGAAAGAACACACTAAGCATATGTGAAATGTATTAAAGATCTTAGATAAGACAGAACTGTATATTAAGCTTATAAAGTATAACTTCAGTATCTGTCAGATTAATTTTCTAGAATATGTAATCACTGCAGATAATATTCAGATGAAATCTTTGTAAGTTAAGACTATTCTATTATAATCAGAGTTAACTAATATTTATGAGATTCAGATCTTTCTAAACTTTGTAAATTTCTATAGATAATTTATCATTGCATTTATAAAAATCTTCTTAACTCTTACAGACATGCTGAAGAATGAAAATAAAAAAGAAGTTATTCTATAAATAAACAATGAAAAGATTATTGAGAAGAAAGAGCTGTGAGAACTTTCTTATCTCAGAAACTCACAGAGTCTTTACAAGATTAAAATAGATATTTATAGATATAGTGATACTATTTCACTTTAATTTCTTACTCTTAATCAGATTGAAGACAGATATCTTCTTCTCTATAAGTTCAGAAATAGTCTTATAACTACAGTCAAATGAGAACTGAGTTTCAGTGGCCTTTTTCTCATGAAACATGCAACTCACAGAGATTAACTATAATATTCATAATAAAGAGCTTCTTATAGTAGTGAAATTCTTCTGTCACTGATATCACTACTTTGAGAGTCTTATAACAGTGATTACTGTTAGAACTGATTATAACAGCTTATAACAGTTTACTTCAACTAAGAAACTCTCATAGTGACAGATTCACTGAGCTCAGAGACTGAGTGAGTTCTGATTTAAGATAGAGTATATCTAGACTGATCACTGAGATCATGAATTTCACATTTAATTCTATTTAATCTGATCTTATACATTTCTTGATGTGAGTCTCATCAGAATGAAGCCTTAAAAAAATCTGAAAATGAATCATTTCTGAGAGAAATGACATGAAAAATAATCAGATTTAATTTAAGAACAGTGAAATAAAAGTAATGTCTCAAAATAAACTGTTAAAGATAATCATTCTTTCAAAATCAGAACAAGACTGAGACTGAAGATTAAATTCAGTCTCATTCAATTCATTCAGTGATTGCTTATATAATCAGAATTTGATAACAATTATTGATAATGCTCATGAAACAACTAAATATATTCATATAAGTTTATTCTTTACTTTCTTATAAAAACTATACTTCTCTGATATACTGTGATCAGAGGTATTAAACTGTCTGATAATTTCATGTTTTACAATTATAAGTTTCTTGACTGTTTCTTCTTATAATTGTTCTCAGTAATAGTGATAAATATCTCAGCTTGAGTTGAACTTTTACTTCATTCTCATCTCTATCAATGAAATTATCAGAATATCATACACTATCAGTGTCACAGTTGAATATATACTCTTAACAATTTTTCATAACTCTAGAATTGATTTAGTGTGTAAATTCAATGAATTATCTTGAAGATAGCAGTCAAATTCAGTTTTATAAGTATGTAGTTTTGCCTGATTTTCAGTTATAATCAATGTATACAAGTTCTGTTTCAAAGTTAGTATTATAGTTCTATGTAATATAAAGTGTTATCAAAGATCATTACTTACTAGAGAATTGTATTTCACTGTCTTCATATCTCTAACATCTACTTATTCAAATCTCTGATAGTTAGCATTTTAATAGTCTCAGATTAATTAATATACAAGTCTTATTCTTCTCTATTCAATCTTGAGAAGTGTAGATATTAACTCAATAAAAGAGATCTGAGTAGAGCTGCTATAGCATAGTACTCTGTAAAAGATTGTTCAGTTTTACTGTAGTAATATACTAGTTCATCTCTTACAGTAATAATAGCCTGCACTATAACATTATCCCAGACTGAATTTCTTTTTGAGTGATTTAACTGCTTCTCAAGATGAGTAAATAAACTGTTATACACTTATCAGACTGACTGCAGTATTGATATACAAGTGATTGAGACTGTCTTCATTGTCTTATAAAACTGAAACAGTAAATCAATTACATATTTCAACTGAGTTCACTTCATATTAGAAAGTTTCAATATCTGAATCTTTTCTCAATCAGAGTGTTGCACTCAATGATCAATCATCTGATACAATTAAGAAGTCTGAATAGTTATTTCATATATTGAACTTCATTATATTCTAACATTCTGTATCATATTCAGTGATATGACTGATTTATGTATTTATTAAATATCATGAAATCATTGTTATTGTTTAGAGAAGATACAAATTATATTAACAATGTTTCAAATCTGTGATATTTAAATTATTAGTCAATCTATTCAAAATTAACAGTAGTGTTATTAAAAAGCATTATCAAAAGCAATATTAAAAAGTGTTATTAAAAAACATTATCTTTTACAAAGTGAATGCAAAAGTTACTTGAGTAATTACTTTTATCTCATTCTCATCTCAAGAATCAGTTATCTCATTATTTATTATCTTAATATTAAGATTCTTTATGAGTGTTTGTATCATAAGTTGAATCATATGAGCAATGCAGAGAATATGACCTTATTTATTATTTCAGAAATACAAAGTCAATTTTTACTTTAAACTCTTTATCATAGTGTAGTTATTCAAAGTATTATCAGTTGTAATTGTAAAAAGACTGAGACTAATATCTTAATAGTCATTTTTAATCACAGTTATTAATATCTCTGTTATATAATCTTCAGTATGACTACTAATCAATGATTCAAATTCAATTAATATCTCTTAACAAGTTCAGTTCTCATCAATATAATAACATGTCACTTTTATAAATATAAGATTGTTTATACTAGTTTATACATTTACTGTGAGAGACACTCTTCAATCATTCTTCAACTCTGATTCTAGATATTATATATTGACTTTGTAGTGTATCTCAAGGTTGAACTGAAGACAGAATTAATGTGAAATATTCAGATTTGAATTAAGCATTTAAAGAACTGTTCAGAATTCAGAGTTTTCAATTAATTAAAGAGAAAGATTCAGAGATATATACATGCAAAGTAATTATTCACAGAAGTTATCAGATAAGAGTTATGAAATCAGAGTACTAATATATAATTATTTTTACATAATTTTCTTCAAATTAGAAAGTTAGTATTATTAAATATTATTATCTGATAGAGTAACTTATCAGCTTAATAGTAATTTTCTAATTATTTTTCTTATATTATCTGCATTCTGATAACTTCAGATGTTAGAAAATTTCTTCAGAGTTATTATTAGTTTATAATAAATGTTTCTGAATGAAGTTACAGTAATTGTAGTAGAGTAATAACTCTTCAGTAATCTACAATACAATCTGTTAATAATTATTTCATAGTTCATCTCAGTGTTTATATTGAGTTTTTCATAAATTTCATGACCTGGAATCAGATGTGAAGAATGAAGTAATTATTTATTATAATTAAAAGAGAGTATTCTGTGTTGAATTGTAAATAATATAGATTTTGTGATTTACAGTGATTTCTTGAAGAGTTTATAAATCTTCAATAGACATAAAGAAAGTGAAAGAAGTAAATTCAGAAGACATGATAATAATTTAAGAAAGATAATAATTTATTTTCAATAACTGATCACTGATGTGTGTAAGAAGAATTGTGACATGCTGCACCTGATCAATGATATAGACTATTCCGTTACACTTCACAGATTTCAACCACTTCATTCTTGAACACATACACTCCGATTCTCAGCCATTCTCAATCGCTGATCCTCGGCCGCCATGAACGCGTATAGATTCTTTCACCTCAAAGCTCCACTGCATACATCATCACATATGTGTATAAATATTCACTTCAATCACTGATTTTCACACTTTCTCTTTCTTTCCTTCTCTAATGTTTTTCTCTTTATTATATAAGACCTATATATTATACTGATCTATTCAGTGTAGACCTCTTACACTAGAAAAATGTTCATCATCTTCTTATTAGAAATGATTATTCACATATTATCTTCTCATTAGAAATGATTATTCATCAAGAGATATCTGAATATGTAATAACATATAAGAAAGAGAAACACAGTTAAGTGAACACTGAGTTCTCAAATAGAAGCTTATTCATCAGTCACTCTGACTCTGTAATAAGATCTTATAAGAGAATGTTAGTAAAAGATCTGAGAGTTCTGACACTTAGATATATAAGATATTCATATAATTACACTTCTTCAAGATTTCACAGATATTATACACTTAATGAACAACATGTCTAATAACAATATAAGAAAACTCTTAAATACAAGTATAGAAGTAATATCACAGTGACTTTAAGCAATGTTGAAATTATAATAATAATAAATAGCTGATATGCATGCAACTCAACAATATCAATATAAAGAAATTCAATAATTATCTCAATAAGAAATCTCTGCACAGACAATTTCAATATCTACAGAATTAAATATAAAAGCACTGAAAGAACTCTTAAATGCTTCTATATATTTCAATATTTCTAATCTCACTCTCTACTTATCATGAAGAATGAAAATGCTTATGAAACTGAGTATAGATGAAGATGTCATCAGTTCATTAATTAATTAAGATTAATATATCAATGAACAATTGAAGAATTGTGTGAAATAGAAGTTTTATTCATGAATAGAAGTATGTGAATCAGTGTTGTGAATATCTGATAATATCATCAAACATCTTGATATTCTGTTTCAAGACACTGTCATGTAATAGAAAGTATTAGATTGATTACAGAGTATCTAATAGAGAAATACTTCTCTTACAACATTCATTCCTGACTTTGACATCAAGATTCTAGAAGCAGGTAATCAATCTTGAAAGAATTAAATGAAGATTAATATACTTAAGAATATATTAACTTTTGAACTCTTACAGACTCTTGTAAGTGTAGACAAAGATCAGACTTATGAAGATTTCTGCACACAGCTCTGAATATTGAATGACTGTCTTATCAAGCTCAAGAGTATACAGAATAGTGATAGAAGATATTACACTTCAGTCACTTATATATCTGCACTGAAGAACAGCAATGATGCAGATGCTATGAACTGAATAGATTTAAATGTCTATATATAAGCAAGAGTTTTCATCATTTGAACAGGCTTTTAAGTTTCTGAGATCACTTCTGAGGAAGTCACTGATTAATGTCAATGTGAAGTATACATCAACTGTAACTGATTAGAACACATTACTTTCAACTGCTGATCAACCTATATATCTTTATACTTAAGAGAAAGATCAGTGTCTTCTCATTCAAAGAATGAATCAGCATCTATTCACATCAACCATATTACAGTGAAGAAAGATTTAAAAGATAACTATAAGAATACTCTGATGAAATAGGAAAAAGATTAGCTTCTGTTCAAATTTACAAACAGAAGCTTGAAGAGATCAGATAATAATAATTTGAAGAGAAAATAATAATGAATGCAATTCTTGTATCTACTGTGATTAATAACATGTATAATATGAAAGTCATGATAGACAGCAGTCTATGTTACTATGCAATGATTAAATCTTCAGTTATAAGATATTATAATCTTCAGTGTATTCTCTTATTAAAATTCTGACTTCTTACAGAATTCAATGATTCAAAAGATGTTTGCATCTGTTATATAATGAAACTAAATATAGATATCAGAGAACATCAGTGTGAAGACATCTATACATATGAAGTGAATAATCTTAATTATAATCTTATGTTAGAACTTATCTGACTATCTGAATAAGGCATTTTATTAAATACTTGAAACAGAAGTTTAATACTCTCTAACAATAATAGAGTTCACAAGAATGATATTCATAAGACTATGAATCTGACACAGATCTCTGTCAATGCCTATAAAATGCTTAGAAAAAGAAGTCACTGAAAGAATCACTGATAGTAGAATTATATATCAATCTATTTCATCAGTCTGACTGATATTAAAAAGACTTTAGAAAAGTTATTCTGTGTTACAATAACAGATTCTTATATAAAACTCTCTTAATAATATCATGAATATCTAGATGTCTTCTGACAAGATAACACTATAAATATATATCTCTTACAAGGCTCAGAAGTAGATCACAGTATCAAGTTAGAAAAGAAGAATGATAAGAATCTTAAGTCATCATGAGACTCTCTTTATAATATATCTCAAGATGAACTCCTTCTTCTTCAGAAGACACTCAATGATCTATTAAATAAGAAATTCATACATATTAGTAACTCTTCTGCTGCAGCTTCTATTCTCTTTGCAAAGAAATCAGATAAAGAACTCTGATTCTGTGTGAACTATTGAGAATTGAACAGATTAATTAAGAAGAACTGCTATTCTTTATCTCTTATCAATGAAACTCTAGCTCACATTGAACAAGCTCAATGATTTATAAAACTAGATATCATTGCTATATTTTATAAAATTCATATTACTGAAGAAGATAAATAACTTACAGTATTCTAAACATGTTATAATCTCTTTGAATAAATAGTTATACTCTTTGAACTGATCAATGCTCTCAGTATATTTCAAAAGTATATTAACTGAGTACTCTGAAATTTCCTTGATAAATTTGTATCTGTATATCTCAATAACATTCTCATCTTCACTGATAAGTTCAGAAAAGAATATCAAGAATACATATAAAGAGTATTACAATAATTACAAGAAGCAGAACTATTAATAGATATTGATAAGTGTGACTTCAAAGTCAAGAGTATTAAATATCTAGATTTTATTATAAAAGCTGATAAGAGAATTCAAATGAATTCTGAGAAAGTCTTCATCATTCTTGAATGAAAAGCTTCATATACTGTGAAAGATATATAGAGCTTCATTGAATTTGCTAACTTCTATCAGTGATTTATATGACACTTCTCAGATATTATAAGATTACTTACAGAACTTATTAGAAAGAACTCAGTATTTTAGTAATTAGCAGACATTAAAGCTGCATTTATACAGATGAAGAAGATGTTCATTAATATCTCTCTACTAATGATATTTAACTCTGATTATGAAACAGTTATTAAAGCTGACTTCTCTGACTATATTATAGAAGAAGCTATATTATAATATGATAATGAAGATGTTTTACAATTATGTATTTTCATGTCTAAGAAACTGAGTTCTGCTGAATACAACTATGAGATCTATGATAAGAAACTTCTTACAATTGTATACTATCTAGAAGAATAAGACTCTGAACTTCAAAGTATCTCTGAATTTAAGATAATCACAGATTATAAGAATCTCAAGTACTTTATAACTATCTATAAACTCACTGAATAACAGATGCAATGATCTGAGTTTTTAAATTACTTTCATTTTATAATACACTATCATTTCAGCAGTTAGAACTTGATAATAGATACTCTCTTATAACAAGAGTAAGATATGCCTTCTGATATAACAGATACTTATTGAATAAACTGAGAATATCAGCTTCTAGATCTGAAGATATTAGTTGATCAAGATGAAACAACTTATAACACTATATACACTTCTCTGATTAGAATATCTTCTCTCTGAACTATCACTGACACTGATACTGATACTGATACTGATATCTCAACTTCTCTCAAATCTACACTGAATGAATTATAGTATATAACAGCTTAAACTGATGAACTTCTCTAAGCACTCACTGAAGCAGTATATTAAGAAGTACTCTGATTTCTCTCAGAACTACATATAAGAACTGATATCTCAGAATACTTAATCAATGACAATAACACTCTACAGTTTCATGAATAATGTTGAGTCTCTCACTTCAAACTCTTATACACTTGAATAATACAAGAGATACATGATTTGTATATAACTGATTATTCAGATTATAAATAACTATATTAAATAATCTTTCAGAAGTTCTACTAATCTGAGATATTAAACAGTATCAGATATTTTATCTGAAACTGTAATTATTATTTCTTTATTATCTTATAAAAGAACTGTAGAAAAGATCTACTGAAATTACTTAATATTTCTGATAGAATCTGATAAAATGTAATAATTAACTTTACTATTAATCTTTCTGAGAGTAAAAGCTGTAGAAATATTCTGATTATTATGAATTAATTAAGTAAGAATATAATATTAAAACTCTGTAATAAGATAGATACTAAATAAGTTACTGAAACTTTTCTAAAAAGTCTATTGTATTAAATATATAAATTACTGAGATCTATAGTATCAGATCAGAGCTGTTAATTTATAAGTACTCTCTGAATAAGAATCTATCAAGTTCTTAAGATTATATACTATTTATTAACTATCTATCACTCTGAGACTGATAATACATCAGAATAAATAATTCAGACTGTAAAGAATTATCTTTATAAGTTTTATAACTACTTATAAGATGATTAATATAATCTTCTTCTATACACAGAGATTACTATCAATGATTAAGATACTATTTTAATAGCTATAAGCTTATTCTTTCTTATATACAGTTATTACATGAAAGTATTAAATCTTTTAGAGATTATACAGTTTATACTGAACTTCTGCAGTTTAATTCAGATTACTGATAATATAGTAATAAAACTCTGAGATGTCTGTGATTGAGTAGAAGTCTTTATAGTAAGTATTAAACAGAATTAAGAAGATTGAATTAATATTTACTAAGATCTTACTGAATAATATAAGATAGAAGATCTGATATAATTAAATCTTAAGAATATATAGATTATATACTCATTCTGCACACTGAATTACTATTATATAAAGTATGAAGTGATAGAAGTTCTAGATAGTCATAACTACTATCTTAATACATTATCAGAAATTTATAATATTTTTTATATAAGCTTACTCTGTTACACTGTCACTGATCTGTTCTCTTCTCAACTGACTTCTGACTGACAGCTGTCAGACATTATAGAAGAAGATAATAAGCTTGAGTGAGAGATTGAGAATATTCTCAATGAGAGATCTCACAGCTGCAGCTGATAATATCTTGTGAAATGAGTCAGATATGATTATCTGACCTGAACTCTGACTTCTGTATTATCTGAAACAGCAGCTCTTGACTGATGAGAACTGCTTCTGAAAAGAGAGGACTAATGTGATGAACTGCGCCTGATCAATGATATAGACTATTTCATTACACTTCACAGATTTCAATCACTTCATTCTCGAATGTGTACGCTCCGATTCTCGGCCATTCTCGATCGCCGATCCCCGATCCTCGGCCGCCACGAACGCGTATAGATTCTTCCGCCCCGAAGCTCCATCACATACGCCATCACATACACGTATAAATATTCACTCTGATCACTGATTCTCACACTTTCTCTTTCTTTCCTTCTCTAACATTTTTCTCTTTGTTATATAAGACCTATATATTATACCGATCTATTCGGCGTAGACCTCTTACAAAAATTAATATAAGAGAAAATAATGTTCTTTCTTAGCTTAGTTATAATTTTAGTACTAACTCAGATTGAATATTATTAATATATAACAGTAAATAAACAATCTTGATTAATCTCTGTCATATTTCTTGAAATATATTAATATTGTGAAAGAGAGCATTATTAAATTATATTATCAGATAATATTATTAAAAATATATTAATATTATAAATATCAATATTGAAAAAATATTGATACTTATACATTATAGTGATTTGTGAATTATGATAGTTAAATATATATATATATATATTATTTCTGATATTGATAATTGATTATAACTTGTACAATAATTTTTGAAAACTCAAAATTAATTTCAATTATTAACTAATAGTTACAAACTTATAACTAATTAATATAAAAAGAAAAAAACTTTTTCTACTTATTATCTTTCTTCTCTTTCTCATTCTTATTTATTATTCTTTATAATTTACTTCTTATTCTTATTCTTCTTCTTCTTCTTCTTATCTGAGATGATAATCATCTTAAAATCTCTCTTCACTATCTTTTCAGAGAAGAGTTTCTACTGCTCTTTCTTAGTAAGATTAATCTATATCTCAAAATTCTGTATTTTCTGATCTGCTGTCTCAGATTCTATCTCAGTGATAAGTAGATTGACATACTCAGAGAGCAGAGTTGTCTTCTCAATATTCTAAATCATGAAGTATATTTAAGATCTGAATAAGGTCTTAATTCTCTTCTTCTCTATCAGCTTCTGCTAATTAATTAGAGAACAGAAGTGTTATTAAAAATCATTATCTCTTAATAAAAAACTTATCAGTTTTAACTTCTTTATCTCTTACTTCAATATCTTCTTAATCTTCTTCTATTATTACTTATTTACAGTAACACTCTTCTTCTCTCTCTCTCTCTTTATCTTAATCTTAAATCATTCTCAGAACTTCTTCTGATCTTATCACTACTATATGAGACTTTTCACTGTCTTCTTTTTCAATCTCTCACAGATGATATTATTCATATTATTTCTATACTTAGTTCAGTCTAAATCTATCAGAAGTATTACTTAAAATTATTATTATTCTACTTTCTTACAGAGGCTCTTTAAGACATTATAACATGTCTTATAATCTGTCTTCTTATACTTCAACATCTTCTTCTTCTCTCTCTTCAATCTGTAATAGTGCTCACGCGCCTTGATGATCTGCAGAACTACAGAATATTTAAAGAGAGATGACATGATTAATTTTAATAAGTGTTAAAGAGATATAAAGACAGAGAAGATAGCTAGTAATGATATAATAGTAATAATAATAATAATTATAATAATGATAATAATAATGATAATAATAATAATAGTGATGATGATGATGATGATGAAAGAAAGAGTATATTGCAATATATTATTGACTTATCAAATATAAAGAGATAAAGAAACTATTAACAGCTTTCAGAGATGTACAGAAATGACTACAGTGTTGTATAGCAATATTATCTTCATTTAATATATACACTATTGATATTCTTTGTATACAGTTATCATATAATCTATATTAGAGATATATGCAGAAAACAGATTTTTATTACTAGAGAGAATGATTGCAGCAATTCTCTATTTTTATATTATAAAGATAAGTTGTTCTTATTTCTTTCTTCTCTCTTTTCTCTTCTTCTTCAACTCATCACTAAGTTCAAGCTGGTATGAAAACTATTAAAACACTCTTAGAAACTCTTAAATTGAAGAGTATAGACTAATAAAATTTTAAATACAGATGAATTAAATTACATTCAATAATACTAATTATTCATTTCTCTCTTAATAAAACAACAGTTGCATCTTTCTCTCTCTCTGTTAAATAAAACATGGCCTGTAAAAAGCAAGTACTATATCAGGTTATAATGATCAACACAGTCTCAGTACACAGAGCTGTACATATATAGTGTATACTGAACTAAAAGACTGCATGAGTTACAAATCAGCAGCAGTATCTCAGAGAGAGTCATGTAGTATAAGAAAGCTATAACTCTCAGTTATATGCATTGAGAGTGAATCACTGCAGTAAGTGTATATCTATTGCATGAAAGCAACACTTTTTAGTAACACTCAGTCTCTAATATTATGAAACTAGAGTCTCTCTGTGAGATCTGTTTTTATCAGAAGTCAGAGAATCTTATATTTCTCAAGATTATCTTCACACATCTCATCTGTGAAATCAATGAGAGAAATCATCAATTTCAGTATTCTGTTCTTAATATTATTCAAGTGACAGCAGAGTTCATTCTGATCACACTTTTTAAGTGTGTATTTTCTAATTATTCACATTTATACAGGTATATACTGATTATTTATTAGATAATGTTAAGACAATGACTCATTGCAGCTGTGTTACTCTCACTGTGAGAAATACACAGTTAATAATGAATATTATAAAGACTCTGAGAAGTAAGTATTTTAAAAGTACTGCAGCTCTGCAATCTTGATTTTTTTTATTTTTATTTTATATTTTTTTCTTTTTCTTTTCTTTTTTTTTCTTTCTCTTTTTTTTTTTCATTGTAATTTTTTCTTGTTTTTGTTTTGTTTTTTATTTTTTATTTTTTTTATATTTTATATTTTTTTCATAATTAAAATTATATAAATTATAATCTGTGTTCAGAAA